>NC_090725.1:247266738-247399238 GCF_036898095.1 Palaemon carinicauda | reverse complement strand
TTATCCGTATCCTGGGGCATAAAAATCTTTGAATCACTTTTCGCATCCTGAATTTTTCGTAAGCAGAAACTTTCGTATCCAGAGGTATCACTGTATATATATATATATATATATATATATATATATATATATATATATATATATATATGTATATATATATATATATATATACGCTTTTAAAGATATATATACAGTATATATCTATATGCATATATATATATATATATATATATATATATATATAATTATATATATATCTATATATATATATATATATATATATATATATATATATATATATATATATATATATATATATATATATAAATAAATAAATAAATATCATAAGGACAGTACCGTCCCATTCTTTAGTCATAATGGCCCATATGTATTCAATGGAATCGAGGTCTGGTGATTTGGCAGTCCAGTCAATCTGGATGACTTCAGGATGCGTTTTAAACTGCTCCTGGACGATAAGGCTGGTATGAATAGAATTTTCAAGCACGTAAGCCAAGCACATATATACAAAACTCATGGTAAGGATTATGGAAAATTATGATACAACCATGCAGATATCCAAACTACTCAAAATTTTTAAAGATTAATAAGCTGGAAAATATTTTTCCTCAGTTATTGATAGAAGCCTATGTAGCCAATGCTAAATGCACTTATAAATTTGATTCTCTTTTTATTTACACTTCAACTAGTGTCTCTATATTTCATCATTCAGTTGCCAAACTTCTTTGTATTTTATCAAAAGAAACCATAATAACATTCAATGCAACACTATAAAAGTAGAAAGTTAATTTAGAAATCTCATTGGGCCAGTGCTTATGAGTCGTTCTTGCTGCTATTCAATGTTGAACACTCGTTAACACACGTAGAGCCCCTGATGTTTATATGGGGAAATTTTTTTTTTTTTTTTTTTTTAAACAGTTATCCAAATAACATTGACCATTCACTGATGAAATACCTTCTGTGACTATAGGTAATCACTGATACTTAACAGATAAAAAGGATGACAATAATTGTAATAAAATTTTCTAAATGGCAACCCCACAAGTTTCTAAAGAAGTGGTACATTGAATTTTGCAATTTGTAGCATTAGTTTTGGCACCTGCTGTATAGTAATTCACTTATGAGTTTAGCTGAGGTTAATGCCAACAGAAAAAGGGTTATGGATGTGATATACTCAAGAGAAAATTTTTCAAATAGAAAGAAACTGATAAGATATGATAATATCCAAGGTAGATCTACCCCTGGGCAGATTCGTAGCTTTACGTCTTTCAGTGAACCACAGAGATCTTGAACTTGTTTAATGCCTACTTAATCATGGCAGTCAGGGGGAATGTATAAAGTTCGAGATTTTATCAGTCTTGTATCTTAAATAAAGGGAACAAAGGTTTTGCCCTCGCCTTTATAAGAATATATTTTATTTATTTTTTAATCACCGATGAGCTTTTCATTAAAAGAATAAAGCACATGATTCTCAGGTAAATATTGAAATATTTAATTTTGATATGAAAATTTGTTTTTAATACCCTATTCTTGGTACCTTGCTTAATTAGTAGAGAGAGTAAACTCTTACTACTGGTAAATTAGACCTTTTTATGCATCAGAAACATGGGCAGTGGCATAGAAAAGGGATTTTGACAACGGAAAAATCTATTTCTGGGCGAGAGACCTGTGCCGCCCAGTGAAATGCTCCTTTAACATCATTTCTAAGATAAAAACTGCTATGAATCTACCAGAGAAAAAACTGTATAGGAATGCTAGGTTGAACCCAGCTCGCTCACCTAATAAGGTGTCGGTATAAATAACTGGGGCGTGATAAATCACAACCAGAGGCCTCGCACCATTTAGATATCTCCTCTCAACATCCCCGTTCAGCGAGGTGCCGTTCAACACCCTAACTCCGATCTCTACTACCAACAGTCCACCCCACGCTAGTGACGTCACTCCTTATAGCACCCAAGATTGGGGCCCAAGAAGGGAGGGACGAGTGGGTTCACTGGGCGGCACAGGTCTCTCGCCCAGAGATAAATTTTTCCTTTGTCAAAATCCCTTTTCTGGGCTCCGACCTGTGCCGCCCAATGAAATAGTGCCAGAGAATAGGGACCCAAACTTGGCACAATACCTGAGGGAAGTAATAAATACAAAATAATACCAAACGTGATTTTAATATCAGAAAAGGATAAACAAGGTATCCCGTAGGTAAGTACTCTCAACATAAAGTGCGAATAGTTAAATACAATAATGGCAAAAAATCCCATACTAGGGATGGCAAGAAAAGACAAGCAGATAATGCAGATCAAATAAATAACATTCTTAATAATAAATAATACAAAACAGCCCGTGGAGAGTAAGACTAAAAACAGGTAAAATCAAAAATAATTCGTAGAAATTGAGATCATAACGGGGTATCAAACAATACACCATAAGGGTGTAGATCAAGCAAAACAAAACCAAAACTAGGTAGTAACAATAAGTAAGGCAGGTAGGAGGAAAGGAGGATAGAGCAAGACGTTGTGATTAAGACTCAGTAACTTCAGGAGGAACCACATTCCCAGCTGCTACTGTAGCAAATTTTAGAGCTTCCAAAGGTTTTAGGTAGTGGCGTTTAAAAACTTTAGGGGACTTCCAGCCTGTGTATTTCGTGAGCTCATCAAATTTCATGTGATGGAAGAAATTAATTGAAGTAGCAACAGCTCGAATATCATGGACATGGGGGAATGATTCAGGATTAGTCTGTTTAATAAAATAAAGGATTTGTTGCCTGATTCCTTTAAGGGTAATGGTTCCTCCATTTTCTCTAATGAATAAGGGCCCTGTGGTTGTAATGGAAGTTCTATTTAAGTAGGATTTCAGGGTGGTAATTGCTGGACACAAGGATGGATCCCGAGGAAGCGGAACAATCTTCCAGGGAGACCATCTGTTCTGAGCGTCCTCATTTTTAGCCAGGAAAACTTTGTTAGGGGAGAGAAGGACTTCTCCCGAAGAGAGGAAGTCAATATGACCTGGGTCTCTAGACAGGGCTGATAGTTCTGAAATTCTGGAGCCAGAAGCGAGGCTCAATAGGAACAATGTCTTCCTTAACAGTGCCATGTAATTGCAGGATTCATTAAGAGTGTCAGAGGCCAGTTTCAGGACATCATTCAAAAACCAGGAAACTGCACTAGGGCGAGTTGATGGTTTTAACCTGGCACAACCTCTCGGAATGGACGAGAAGTATGAATCCGTAAGGTCAATATCAAAACCAATATGGAAGATCTTTTTCAAAGCTGACTTGATCGTAGTGATGGTGTTGGCTGCCAGGCCTGATTCAAAGAGAGTTCTGAAGAAGGTTACAGTTAGATTCATCGTCATCTTTTCAACCTTTGAGTCCTTTAAGAACTTAACAAGCTTTTAAACAGCTGAGTCATATTGACGGAGGGTGGATTCCCTTTTGTCCGATTCCAAAAATAGGGTATTTAGAGGGTCAGTATTTGCACCCTTTTGAGCTGCAAACTTCATGAAGTCCATAAAGTTAGGGCACTCTGAATTCTTGAGGAAGATAACACATTGCGGCGAGTTTGTACTACTTGTGTTAGTATAGGGTTGGGTATCTGCCGAGGGCAGAGGCCCAGTTCCAGCAACAGAGGGAACCAACTGCTCTTGGGCCAGTTGGGGGCTACCAGAGCCACTCGTCCTCTGAAAGACCTGAGTTTGTCCAATACTTTCAATAGGAGATTTATCGGAGGGAACAGATAAATCCTCTTCCAAACGTTCCAATCTAACATCATTGCGTCTGTGGCATAAGCCTGAGGGTCCAGGTTGGGTGCCACGTAACATTCTAGTTTGTGGTTGGATTCCGTCGCAAACAAGTCCACCTGGAGACCCGGGACCTGAGATAAGATCCATTGGAATGACTGTCTAGGGACCATTCCGACTCCAGCAGAGTTGTCCTCGAAAGTGCGTCTGCCACTACATTCCGAACTCCCGCTAGGTGGACTGCTGACAGATGCCACTCGTTCGATGTCGCCATGGAAAAAATTGCTAACATGACGTGGTTTATGTGGGCTGACTTGGAGCTTCCTCTGTTTATGCAGTGGACTATGACTGCGCTGTCTAGAACCAGCCTGATATGAAGGTTCCTGGCTGGGTTCAATCGTTTTAGAGTAAGGAATACTGCTATGGCCTCTAGGACATTGATGTGAAATTGTCGTAATATCGTCAACCATAGTCCCTGGACTTTCTTGTGTTGGGAGTATCCTCCCCACCCTGTTAAGGCGGCGTCTGTGTGAATGACGAGTCCTGGGGCCGGATATTGTATGGGGACTGACTTCGATAGGCTTTTGACTTTCGTCCATGGCTGAAGACTTTCGTAGGATTGGGGGAAGTCGAGCTCTTTTGTCTCGACGCTTCTTGTTTGCCCTGGTGCGCCATACTCTGTTTATGTCCTTTAGTTTGGCCTTTAGGACAACGTCTGTTACGGAGGCAAACTGCAAGGAGCCTAGGATTCTTTCTTGGTTCCTCCTGGACGTCAACTTGTCCCTGAGAAACCGTTTCTTGTTCTTTGCTATTTCCGTCCTCTTGGCTTTCGGGAGGCATAGCGTATGGGAACGTAGGTCCCATTGTAATCCCAGCCATTGAAACATGGTCTCCGGGACCAGGCGGGATTTGTCGAGGTTGACTTGAAACCCTAACTGATGAAGGGAGGTGAGAACCTTGTCTGCTGCCGTGAAGCAGTTCCTGACGTTTGCCCAGACGAGCCAGTCGTGCAGATAACCCACTATTTGAATCCCTTGGGTTCGAAGTTCTTGGATTACCGTCTGCTAGTTTGGTGAAGATCCTGGGCGTTATGTTAAGCCCGAATGGCATCACTTTGAATGCAAAGGCTTGTTTGCCTAGTTTGAAGCCTAGGAAAGGACGAAAGTGCCTTGCTATTGGAACGTGATAGTAGGCATCGGTAAGATCTATAGAGGTGGTGACGGCCCCACGGGGAAGTAAGGTCCGCACCTGAGAGACGGTTAGCATGTGGAACTTGTCGCAACAAATGAAGGAGTTTAGACGGGACAGGTCTAGGATTACTCTTCGCTTGTCTGAGCCTTTCTTTGGCACGCTGAACAAGCGACCTTGAAATTTTAAGGGATGGACTCTTTGGATTGCGTTCTTCTGCAATAGGTCTTCTGTAAACGATCTTAGTTCCTCCGTTGGAAGTTGATAGAAACTGGTCGGTGGAGGGGGCCCTTTTATCCAGCTCCACCCCAGACCTTTGGAAATTATGCTGGAAGCCCCAATTGCTGAACTTCCAACAGTCTCGAAAGATGTAAAGTCTCCCTCCTACTTGAAGATTTTCAATGGGCTGAGGATGACTTGCCTCCTCTGCCTCCGCGGAATGCCTTGCCTCGGTTGAAACCCCATCCGCCACCTCTTTTACGAAAGCCACCTCTGGCGCCAGAGCCTCTGTTGCGTTGGTAGCCTTGGAAGGAACCTTGGGACTCGTAGGTGGGGTTAAAGGCAGGGGAGGTAGCATACGAGGTTGATGCTACCTGTCCCTGAGGGACCAACACATACTGTTGTTGAGGTTGTCCCTTCGAAGTAGAAGGTTGGGGTTGTGCAATCTGAAGGGGCTGTCTGTTCAGGGAGGAATGGAAGGGCCCCAACCTCTTCCTGCCTCGGGCCGAGGCGCCAGGTGGTTCAAATTTCCGCTTGGGGACTAGGCCCCATCTAACTTTGAGGCTCTGGTTTACCCTAGCTGCCTTGCTGAGTACGGAGTTTACCAAGTCCTCCGGGAAGAGGTCCGGGCCCCAGATCGGGGCTTTGATGAGCCTATTTGGCTCATGCCTGATGGTAGCCTCGGCTAACACGTGTCTCCGGCAACGGAATGTAGCGTTGATAAACTCGAAAGCATCAACTAACAAGGTCTGTAGGGGGGATTTGGTGAGAACTTTAAAAAGAGATTCCTCCTTGTAAGTGATGGCGGTCATCTCGGCCAAAGTGGCTGAATTAATCGACCTACTCAGCCTGCACCGGGCCTCGAACTCAAGGCGGATTAGTGATTCCGGGAGATTGGGGAGGCGTTCGCTGAACTGTGTGGAAGCACAGTCAGCGCTTAGTTTGCCTGCCGTGAAGGTGGCCGGGGCGTTACGCCAGCACTCGTGGTCACTTGGGAAGAGGAGGGAAGTCAGGTCTGTCTCCCGGAGCTGGGGCAGAGGCTTTTCTTCCTTGGCGGACTGATAGGCAATGTCCATGATCTTGGTGACGCATGGGGTGGTGGTTTGTTCGTCAACCACAAACACGGTATAAGAGCTCTTGTGGGGTGTGAGCATCGTGTTCACACAATCCCACTCGTTTAATGCCCAGACCAAGGTAGACTGGGCCTCTTCCTTGGGATAAATAACAGTCTCCCTAGGGACTTTGTCTAAGCGGACCAGAGCCTCTTCGGTCAAACGGGCGAAGCCGGGGAAGGGGAATTGGAGTCCCGTCGGATAGAACTCGTAGTCCTCGATAGGCCGGGTGCCAAAACCCTCGATGGTCAGCATGCCATCTGTAGAAGGAGAATGCAGAGCCATCTTCCAGGGGTTACTCTTGGTGAATGGTGGGAGCTTGGAAGCGTCGGGGATGGGGTATTTCTGCTGTTGTGGCAGCCCCGAATGCATGAGGCCTTGTACCAAGTTCTCATTGTTGGAGATCCTCTCAGTGAGGGATGACATTGAGGACCCGATCTGGAAAAGAAGTTCCTTAGAAAAGGATTTCGGGTCGGGAACGGGGGCCGGCGTGGATATCGAACCATGAGAGGTCGAAGATGCAGCAGCGGAGTCTTTGGGGACTCTAGAGGATGAAGTTTTGACCGACTTCGGGGATTTTGAAGACTTTCGGGTCTTGAGTAAAGGCCTACGGTGAGCCTTAACCTTCGGGGTAACTGAGCGGGGCCTGATATCAGCCCCGGGTGTAAAAGCCCTGAAAAGAAGAATGAGCAGAAGTAGAAGAAAAAGTCGGGCTAAGGAGAGGAATCTTAGCCCGGGACCCACCTGCCTCACCTACCTCACTACCTACGTCCGGTTCGTCAAGAGCCATCGGTTCTATGTCCAGGTTGAGAGTAGCGACGTCTTCTGTGATAGTCCTGCCCGTCTCCTCCTGGCCCGGGGCTAAGAGCAGGGACTCGATCTTCTCAATAATGGGGTCCGCCACGTCCTTGGGGACCGCCGCCGATGTCTTAGCATTGTGGTATATGGGAGAACACCATTCCTCTGAAAGAATGTAAGGCTGTTTAACATTTACGTTGCGGGCGAACCCGCCGATCCAGACCTTGAGGGTCGCCAGGGCTGAGGTCTTAGCCGGCTGGGAGCTCTAAAAGAGAATAGATTATTACTGGAGGTAAGTGGTTTCCACAAGGGAAGTAAAATAAGAAGGCTTAGGATCTCCTTGCGAAAACGAGGCCACCGAAAAGGGGACACGTTGAAAATAACATGAATGACAGAGGTTAATACAATGTAAATTTAAAATTAACCGCAATTCCACTTACCGAGTCTGAGGTGAGCGTGGAGGCCAGCTTATAACAGACTACGCAATTGTCCGGGTGCCAGACGGTCAATCCATCCACAAGGATTGCACAGTGGGCGTGTGACCGACAAACGTGGCCGCAGGGTTGGTGGAGGACCGCCGAGCAGGCTGTCATCGCACAACGTACTGTCTGTAAAATAAAGATACATAAGTATCACGTGGTAAGCTAGAGGAGCCCGGGAGCTTAAAGTACACCGTTATATCAGTGGGTAAAACCTTCTTAAGCTGTAAGGGCGATAAAGCTAGAGGAGACCGGGAGCTCCGGGAGCTTAAAGTACATCGCTATAGCAGTGAGTAAAACATTCTTAAGCCGTAAGGGCGATAAAACACTTAATAGGTAACAGAATAAGTCAATCCGTAACTATGATCATACAAGGGGGGACAGTCGAGTAAAAGAACTATATATATAAATATAAGATTAATCGAATATGGTTAGGGATATACGCTGGCTCCGGAGAGACAACTGAGAGAGCCCGGGGCTCGTGTTAGCCTACCGGGGTAGGCGGGACATGGGAGGGGGGTTGTCGGGAGTCAGAGACTCACCGACGGGCTCAAGGACCTTAACCAAAAACTCGATAGGATAACTAGGTCCGGAAGCTACAAACGGGGATCCCGTAGATAAAATTATTAACAACGAGTGGGGTCCGTGAAGTGCGGAACGCCACACAGGGAGGGCGAAGGGAGGGATCCTATAATGGGTTCGTGGGGTGCGGAACCGGGAGGTAGCATCCAGGAATAATATGTGTACTGTATATAAAAGACATGAAACCCAAAACATAGCAGAAATCCCCCCCGCCGACCGATGGCCAATCGGAGCGGCGGGGAGAAAACGGCTACGGGAGGGTAGGGGAAAACTATAAAATCTATAACATCTATAACATATAGCCTCGCTAACGTTCAAGGACCGCCCGTGAAGGAGCCAGGCGAAATCCCCGGGGATGGGGGGGAGGAGGGAAAGGGTACGAGAGGACTCGACCCGTAAAACAAAGCAGCTGACTCCTAGGCTCGAGGAGCGAGAGGCATCCCTGAAGTGGGGATGTGGGGGGGGAGGCTATCACGTGGACAGAGAGACCAGGCGTACCAACCTGGTCGAAGAACCACGACATAATGAATGACCAATACGGATAGACATAATATAATTGATATGGTATAAAATAAGTAGGAAAGCATGCGAATAATATAGTAAGAGAGGGACGCAAGGGAGGGGCCGAACCCTCCAGCGCGCGGAGGACCGAGCTGGGCAGGGGGGCCAACATAACACAAAGTCGGTGAGGTGCTGACATAAAAATAGGAAAACAAACTGCCTCGCGAGAGTCCCACTCAAACTAAAGCAACTACTAGTCGGTAAAAATAATGTAACGTATCCGCTTAGGATATGAAAACGTAATAGCGTGGAGTAACATAAAAAACTAGCAGCGCCCGAAGGCGACCAGGCATGCCAACCTAACACGAAGTATGATACCGTTTTACCGTAATATCATAACAACTGTATCGTAAATAACGGGATAATGAAATACCATAACAAAATAAAATAACATGGGGTGTGAACCGTGAACTACCCAGATAGGTTCAAAATGAAATACAATCAGTATGGAAGACTAATTGTAAGGGGTTAAGAACGAGAGAGAGAGAGAGAGAGGAGGTAGCCAGCTGCCATGGCGGTCCCGAAGCGGGGCCGCGAACAGTGAAAATTAAAAACTGTGATAAAATAGCAACTAAGGACAAGGCTACCTCCAAAGACTCAAAACTCATAGATCTGGTACTTAACTTTGATGGAGTGACAGTAGAGTCCGACATCATGATATAAATCCTTGGTAAATCCGGGAAAAACACACACCGAAAAAGAGAACAGCGTAAACACACGGTGCTATGAAAAGGAGTGACATCACTAGTGTGGGTTGGACTGTTGGTAGTAGAGATCGGAGTTAGGGTATTGAACGACACCTCGCTGAACGGGGATGTTGAGAGGAGATATCTAAATGGTGCGAGGCCTCTGGTTGTGATTTATCACGCCCCAGTTATTTATACCGACACCTTATTAGGTGAGCGAGCTGGGTTCAACCTAGCATTCCTATACAATTTTTTCTCTGGTAGATTCATAGCAGTTTTTACCTTAGAAATGATGTTGAAGGAGCATTTCACTGGGCAGCACAGGTCGGAACCCAGAAAATGAGGAATTTTAATAAGGTGTGACCATAGAATGTTAAGATTCATGACTGAAATACAAAGGGAAGATCATGCAGTATTATGAAGGAATAGGTTGAGAGGTGTAATGTACAGAAGTTGGAGAAAAAGCTGCGAACTCAAAGATTGAGATTTGGACATGGGGAAAATGGATGACTGATACTTGATCAGAAAAACAGTAAACATGAAGTAATGTGATAAAGACCTTTGGGAAAGCTCAGAAAATTTGTGTAAAGGGTGAAAATCTAAGTGATGGAGTTTCGGAAGTCAAGTAAAAATAGAAGAGAACTCATTTCAAGTATTTTACATCGCACCCTGTAAAGGGAACGGCTGATGTTGAAGCGTTTACGATCATGAAAATGAGTAGGCTTATCATTTATGTTTTTGACTTGGTTTTACTTACCATAGTGATATGCAGATATTTTATAATTGTCTGAATATGTTTGAAATTATTCTTGTTATAAAAGGTGCAACACCGAAGATGCGTGTATAACTTTATAACGCTACTTCTACATATAGTATTACAGCAGTTGTTTGACATTTTATAACTAAGTCTCCATTGTTTCTTGTTGGTATGGAAAGCTTTTGGACAAAATTTGTTGAAGTATGGCACACAATTTTTAATTTTATGATTTTTATTCATTATTGTATTACTTAAGACAATTTAGGGTATGAAATACAATATGTGTAGTCTTGTTGAGCCTAGCCTATAAACCTTTAGCTAATCTGACAATTTGGCTAATCCAGTGGTTTCTCCTATAAATGCTGGATTAGCAAATTGTTACTAGTTCTGTTATGATATTGCATTCATTAACTAGTTCTTTTACAAAAAAAAATTGTGAAGCCGCATTAACATGTCTCATTTATTTCATTGTTGAATATTGTGTAACATATACTTACAGTTGCATTAAATAATGCTAAAAAGATTAAATTAGAGAAAGCTAATTAGTGCTGTGGTTATCTATCCTGTTTTTAAGTGTGCAATTATTGAGAGACGTTGACCAAAAAGTAATTAAGTGCATAGAGTTCAAGTCTTGATGTGTTGTATCATTTTTTTTACTATCCCTTTGGAGCATTGGTATTTTTTCCTCATGGGTATTTTTATAAAATCCTTAGCTGCATGTATCTTGCATCTTTCTTTTACTATTCATTAGGAACTACCACGTGTTGAAACACGCCTCATAGAGCTTGGAAAGGAATGGGAAGAACGTGAAGGCAAACCGTTTTGTATTTATGGAATACCCCTTGAAGAACACATTAAAGCTTTATGGGAAAAGCATGAAGCTAGAAAAGAACAGGAAAAGAATAAGAAGGTATGTATGAAAAAAAAGTTTAGTAATTTATATGTTAATTATGTGGTTATTAATTAATTATGCAATGGTATTTTAATTCATGTCTGGGGTTAAAGGCCTTATCTGAGATATTTTCTTCAGCAAAACGAGAAGGGAAACCTCGATTCTAAACAACGTATGTACAAAGGTACTACTCCGGCAAAGACTCCAGTTATGTCCAGGAAACGAATGCTTGTGGCAGAGGATCCAGTCAGCACTAAAAGGCCAAAGCATGTTAATCAACTCCATATTTCACCAACCAAACTTCAAACCATCTCCCCTGTGAAGGTAGGTAATATGATATTTTTTATTATTTCAACATTTGTTTTTATTTTATGATTATAAAAGGGATTTTGACGTAGGAAAAATCTATTTCTGGGCGAAGGACCTGTGCCGCCCTGTGAATAAGCTCCATTTAGCACTTATTCTTAGGTAATTTACTGCTAAATATACCAGAGAAAAAATGTAAAGGAGTGCTAGGTTAACTAGCTCGCTCACCTATTGGTGTCGGTATAAAATTGGGCGTATAATCCAGAGGTCCCGCACTATTTAGATTCATCCACGACAGAAACCCCAATAGAGGAGAGCCGTTCAACCTCACTCGGTACTACTAACAATGCATCCGCTCAGAACCCAACTCCTTAGCACCCAAAGTTTGGGGACTCCAAGGGAGAGGAGCTGGGAGGGTTCACTGGGCGGCACAGGTCCTTCGCCCAGAAATAGATTTTTCCTACGTCAAAATCCCTTTTCTGGGCTCGAACCTGTGCCGCCCAGTGAATCTATACAAGAGAAAATGTCACCAAACTTGCAAAATAAAGGAAAAAACATAAGCGTAAGGGAAATACAGGATGCTTTTAATCAGAGATGAGTACCAAAAAACAATTATAAGGGTATCTTAAATATGAACATAAATCCAAAAAGGTAGGTATAATAATGCCGTGAGTGATAATATATACAGATACTCAGGAGTATAAAAATTTACAAATATAATAACAGTATTCAGGTGCGAGACCAACGAATACAATAGGGTATAAATGAGGCAGGTAAGAGGGAGAGATAAAGAGACAAGGCATTAACCTGTGAGTTACTTGGGAGTAACTACGCTCCCTGCGGCTACTGTAGAAAATTTTAGGGCTTCCAAATGTTTAAGGTAGTGTTTCTTGAACACTGACGGTGATTTCCACCCTGTATACCTGGAAAGGTCTGTAAAATTCATGTGGTGAAAGAAGTTCACCGAGGTAGCAACCGCCCTGATATCATGTGCAAGAGGAAAAGAGTCAGGGTTAGCTTGTTTAATAAAATACAAGATTTGTTGCCTGATCCCTTTAATAGTAATGGTACCGCCTTGTTCTCTAACGAATAGAGGCCCCGAGGAGTTAGAGGAGGTCCGGGATAAATAAGACCTAAGAGTAGTAACAGGGCACAGAGACGGATCTTGCGTGAGGGGAACAATTTTCCAGGAGGACCATCTGTTTTGAGGGTCTTCGTTCTTAGCCAAAAAGAATTTGTTAGGAGAAAGAAGGACCTCTCCTGAAGGCAGGAAGTCAATATGACCCGGGTCTCTCGACAAGGCTGCCAATTCAGAAATTCTTGCCCCGGAAGCCAAGCTCACCAGGAAAAGTGTTTTCCTGAGAAGGGGAATGTAATCACAAGAACTGTTAATGGTATCAGAAGCCAATTTGAGTACGTCATTAAGGAACCAGGTCACCGGGGTAGGACGAGTAACCGGTTTCAGTCTGGCACAAGCTTTCGGAATTGAAGCTAACAAAGAGTCGGTTAAGTCTATGTTAAAACCCACTAGGAAGATCTTTTTCAGAGCCGATTTAATAGTGGTGATAGTATTGGCTGCCAGACCTGATTCTAATAAAGATCTAAAGAAAGTGACTGTAAGGTTCAAGTTCATACAGTTCACGTCTGAGTCTATTAAAAATTTTGCCAACTTTTTAACTGCAGAGTCATACTGGCGGATGGTGGAATCCCGTTTATCCGATTCTAGGAACAAGGTGTTTTGAGGATCAATATTGGCACCATGCATAGCCGCAAACTTCATAAAGTCCATAAAGTTAGGGCGCTCTGAATGTTTGAGAAAGCGTACACAACGCGTGTTTGTACTATCTGAGACAGAACCGGATTGGGTATCGGGTGAGGGTATAGTCTCAACTCTCGCAGGAGAGGATACCAGTTGCTCTTGGGCCAGTTGGGTGCGACCAAGGCTACTTGTCCCTTGAAGGATCTCAGTTTGTCTAGAACTTTCAGCAAAAGATTCACCGGGGGAAAGAGATAAATCTCTTCCCAGGTGTCCCAATTCTGTGACATGGCGTCTGTGGCGTAAGCCTGAGGGTCTAGATTGGGAGCCACATATACTCTCAATTTGTGGTTGGATTCCGTGGCGAAGAGGTCCACTTGGAGACCGGGAACCTGAGAGAGAATCCACCGAAATGACTTTAGATCGAGTGACCATTCCGATTCTAGAGGGGAGGTCCGGGACAGGGCGTCTGCCACTACATTCCGGACTCCCGCCAGGTGGACAGCTGAAAGATGCCAACGGTTCAAGGCTGCTAGGGAGAATATGGCTACTAGAACATGGTTCAGAGGCCCTGACTTTGACCCGCCTCTGTTGAGGCAGCGGACCACCACTTCGCTGTCGAGGACCAGACGAAGGTGTTGTTTCTTGGGAAGAGCGAGACGTTTCAGGGTTAGAAGAACTGCCATGGCCTCTAGCACATTGATGTGAAATTGGCGGAACAAGGGAGTCCAAAGACCTTGAACTTTCTTGAGCTGAGAATAACCGCCCCAACCTGATAAGGATGCGTCCGTGTGAATGATTAATTTCGGAGGCGGAAATCGAAGGGGAACTGACTTTGACAGACTGTTTGCTCTTGTCCAAGGAAGAAGTCTTTCCCGTAGAATGGGAGGAAGGCGGACTTTCCTGTCCCGGAGCTTCCGGTTCGCCCTCGAACGCCAGACACGATTGATATCTTTCAATTTTGCCTTCAGAAGAAGATCCGTCACTGAGGCAAACTGAAGGGACCCCAGAATCCTCTCTTGGAGTCGTCTGGAACTTACTTTGTCTTTGAGAAAGCGTTTGGTGTTCCTTGCAATCTCTAACCTCTTGGGTCTGGGAAGACACAGAGTATGAGATATAAGATCCCATTGCAGGCCGAGCCATTGGAACTTCGATTTTGGAAGAAGACGGGACTTCTTGAAGTTGATCTGGAAGCCTAGAGATTGAAGATAATGGATGACTTTGTGGGTGGCTTTTAGGCAATTTTGGGAGGTGTCTGACCAAATGAGCCAGTCGTCCAGATAGGCTACTACTTGAATCCCTTGATTCCTGAGTTCCTGAACAGCGACTTCTGCTAACTTTGTGAAGATCCTTGGGGCGATGTTGAGCCCGAAAGGCATCACCTTGAAGGAGTAACTTTTGTCCCCTAAGCGAAAGCCTAGGTACGGACGGAAGTGTCTCGCTATCGGGACGTGATAATAGGCGTCTGTAAGATCGATAGAGGTGGTGACGGCCCCACGGGGAAGTAAGGTCCGCACTTGCGAGACGGTAAGCATTCGAAACTTGTCGCATTGAATGGACAAGTTGAGAAGGGATAGGTCTAGAATCACTCTTCTCTTGTCTGAATCCTTCTTCGGGACACTGAACAGCCGACCTTGAAACTTCAGGTGTTTCGTCTCTTGTACGGCGTTCTTTTGTAAAAGATCCTGGACAAATTCGACCAGGTCCGGAGTGGAATGTTGACGAAATTTGTTCGGAGGAGGAGGTCCTTGAATCCAACTCCACCCCAGTCCCTTGGAGATGATACTGAACGCCCAGGGACTGAACCTCCATTTGTTGCGGAAGGCATAGAGCCTCCCCCCTACCTGCTGCACCTCAGTATTGGTTTGAGGAGTTGCCTCCACGTCCGCCTCGGAAGTTCTTTCCTCTGCGAAAAGCTCTTCCCCTGCCTTTGTTCTGGTTAGAACCACGGTGGTAGCCTCTACCTCTACCATAACTCTGGGAAGAGCCATGAGCCTCATACGACTGGTTAAAGGCAGGAGAAGTGGCGGAGGCACCAGAAAGCTGGCTCTTAGGAAGCAGAACGGTGACATAGTCGTCCGAAGGAGCCTGAGAGGTGGAAGGCTGTGCCGGGGCAACAGGAGATGGGGGAAGAGGCAGCCGGAAAATGGGCGAACCACTCTGCTGTTGCCTGAACTGGGTGGAAGTATATGGACGGAGCTTCTTCCTACCCCGGGCTTGGTAATTTGCAGGGTCAGATTTACGTTTAGGAGTCAAACCCCAACGGGCTTTAAGGCTCTGGTTGACTCTAGTGGCCTCCGCCAAGACTTCCTCTACAAGGTCCTCAGGGAAGAGGTTTGAACCCCAACAGGAGGACCGGATCAGCTTATTAGGTTCATGCCTAATAGTCGCCTCTGCCAGGACATGCTTGCGACACTTGCGTTTAGCAGTAGCGAAGTCATACAGGTCATAGTATAATGACTGCAACGTAGCCTTGTTGAGAGATTTAAAAATACTCTCAGTATCGTAAGTCAAGGCTATCGACTCCGTGGAAGTGGCCAGGTTCAGAGTACGGCCAACGCGTAGGCGGGAATCATACTCCTGTTTAATGAGGGATTCCGGGAGACGGGGAAGCCGCTCACTAAACATTACCGAAGCACAGTCTGCTGCTAGCTTTCCAGAGGTAAATGTGGTATGGACGTTGTCCCAACACTCAATGCCTGAAGGAAGAAGGAGGGAGATTGGATCCACCTCTCGGATGGGAGGCAAGGGCTTCTCCTCCAGAGCATATTGGAAGGCAAGCTCTGCTACCTTATTGACACATGGAGTCACGGTGTTTTTGTCCATTAGGAACATTGTAAAGGAGCTCTTATAAGGCGTCAACATAGTGTTGGTGCAGCCGATGTCATTCAGGAATCTGGCCCACACAGATTGGGCCTGCTCTTTTGGGAAGATGACTGTCTCCTTGGGGACCTTGTCTAACCGAACCAAAGCTTCCTCGGTAAGCCTGGCATAACCATGAAATGGAAATGCCAGACCAGGAGGAAAGAATTCAAAGTCCTCTAGGGGACGAGTGCCAAGACCCTCCAAAGTTAACATTCCGTCTGAGAACGGGGAATGAAGAGCCATACGCCAAGGGTTGTTTTTGGCAAACTGTGGGAGCTTAGAGGCATCCGGGATGAGAGAGCTTTGGACCCGCTCCGGAGCACCTTGCTCTAATGCCCCAAGTCTCTGACCGATGTTAGAGAACATCGTGTCCATCTTAGACTGTATCTCTGATACCAACTTAGCCTGCATCTCCGACACGATGCGAAGCATGGCTGATTCGGAAAGGCCCGGGCTAGCAGCAGGTGTGGCGGAATAAACTCCCGGGTCGCGAGACTTAGAGGAGGAGCCAGAAGCCTTAGATGACAGGTTTGTATTCTGTTTAGAACCATGAGAAGCCTTATGAGGCTTATGAACTTTAGGTAAGGTTCTAGACTTATTCTTGGGGGGAACCGGGTGTGATCGTTGGGACGAATCACGGTCCCCAGAAAAACCATGAAAGGAAGAGCGATCAGAAGAAGAAGAAAGAGAGGGGCTGAGGATAGGAATCTCAGCACCAGAAACACCTGCCTCACTTACCACCCTACCTGTATCTGGATCATCCAATAACATGGGTTCCACGTCAAGGTTCATGGAGGCAACATTGTCTTCTAGATCTCCGGGGGCGTCCGACGGATCCTGCTCTGGATCAATAAACCCCGCTATGGTGGCATCAATGTGGGCAATGATGGGAGCTGCAACATGCCTAGCCACAGCGGCTGAAGACTTGGCGTTGGGGTAAATTAAGGAACAGTAGTCCTCGGAGAGGACGTACGGCCGCTTGGACTTCACGTTCCGGGCAAAACCACCAACCCACACTTTCAGTGTGGCCCGAGCCGCAGACTTTTGCTCCGGGGATGCCTGAAATAATAGTGGGAATTATAAAAAGGCAGACTCCCAGTTGTCCTTCAAGACCATAGATATCTTACTAAATAGTGTATGTATGCCAAAAAAGGTAAGATAAATAAGAAGGCAACATAGCCAACGGGACTCACCGAGTCAGATCCAAGGGTGGTAACGAGGTCAAAACAGACCACACAGTTATCCGGGTGCCATACCACGACATCCTCCAGCTGCACACCGCAGAGGGCGTGAGACCGACAGACGGTATGGCCGCAGGGCTGATGTAGAACAGCTGCACAGGCTGTCGTCTGACAATGCACCATCTATAAAAAGAATAGTATATGAGAAACTGTAATTCTCTTAAGTAGGGGCGGGTCCGGAGGACCCGGGCCTAACATAAGCCTAACACAAGATTAGGGCTTAACTAATATTCTTAAGTAGGGGCGGGTCCGGAGGACCCGGCCTAAACATAAGTCTAGCTTAAGACTAAAGTATAGCCATCCATTCCGGTCGAGCCGGGAGTATAAAAAAGAATGCAACAACAAAAAATTAAGACACAGGGTGTCTGATTTCCCGGGGCGAGGCTAAGCCCCGGGCCGGGAAATAAAAGTATCCAAAACCAATTCGTATAGGAACTCCGGGGTAGTGATCTGTCATATAATCATCATAGGAACTGTTATAAAATAAATAGGGGGGGGGCGGAACTGTAGATAAGAACCGCCAACGGAACCCAGAGGGTTACATATAACATAAACCAGTGTGATAAGTGAATATAAAATAGGGTGCACCGGGATCCAACTCTGTTGACCGGTGGCCAACCAGACTAGACAGAGCCGAACCCGCCGGGACACCCGGAGGACAAAGTCCATAAACACTGAACTACCCCCTCTACAAGGAGGGAAGGCAACGGTCCCCTAGGGGAGAGGGGGAGAGAAGCCTAGCCACCCACCTAGCGAGAGGGGGAGCATGGGGGAGGATCACGTGATACGGAGCAGCAGGGCTACCAACTGACGATCCCCAACCAGACAGATCAAACGGAGTAATAGCACAATATTCATTATAATAGTAATAGCGTTGATAATATAAAATAAACACATAAAAATTTTTGGGCAAGGCATGCAACATAATAATTAAATCACAAAAGACACACCTGATGGCTTAAAAAATAACATTGCCGCCTAGCACGAAGGTCGGCAGCCATAACGATACGTAAATGATATCGGCCCAAAAATTGAACCACGAGGGTTCTAAACGCTAAATAATGAATACAGTGAACCCTCGCTACTTCGCGGTTCGACCATCGCGGATTCACCACTTCGCGGATTTTTTCCATAACCCATATATACAGTAATATATATATATATATATATATATATATATATATATATATATATATATATATATATATATATGTATGCATGTATTTATGTATATATGTAGGTATGTATATGTGTATACATATAAATATATATATATATATATATATATATATATATATATATATACACACACACACACACATATATATATATATATATATATATATATATATATATATATATATATATATATCTAAAGTAGGAAGATGTGATGTAGTTCTAAGGGAAAAGTATGGGAAATATGTCTGGGTAATAAGCAAAGCTCTACCTCCAGTTTGTTTCTTCATTATGATCAGAGATAAATGTAAACAAAACATTGGTTGCCATTTTTTATCGTGCTTTTTAGCGTGTTTAGGAAACGCATGATATAAAATCGCCTTTAATATTTGTGCCTCTTTTAGTTTAGGGTACTGTAGTACATGCATTAAGTGTTCTGTACATTAAAGGGGAGTTTGTTAACAGTACTACGTACAAGGGAAGGTTTTAAAAGTCTGAATATACATGTTGAATAAATAGGTAAATATGGTGTCACTACTTCGCGGATTTTCACCTATCGCGGCCGCGTCTGGAACCTATCTACCGCGATAAACGAGGGTTCACTGTATCCATAATAACAAATAAAATTTAATAATAAAAATAATACATATAGTAACACCGCGAGTGAAACTAAAAGCTCTCAAAACAGGAGTACCAACTGTAAATGGAATCAAGCAAGATCGGTATGAACGAAGAGAATACACTCCTATAATTCAAACATTAGACGATCTAGGTTGCTCAAAACACAGCAAAACACAGCTTGGTACTTAACTTAGACGGTGTCTCCAGGGAAACCGACGAAGAAGCCATAATCCAAAGAAAATGAGCGAAAAAACGAGAGCACAACAAAAAAGCGGGTTACACACAAGACGTGCTAAAAGGAGTTGGGTTCTGAGCGGATGCATTGTTAGTAGTACCGAGTGAGGTTGAACGGCTCTCCTCTATTGGGGTTTCTGTCGTGGATGAATCTAAATAGTGCGGGACCTCTGGATTATACGCCCAATTTTATACCGACACCAATAGGTGAGCGAGCTAGTTAACCTAGCACTCCTTTACATTTTTTCTCTGGTATATTTAGCAGTAAATTACCTAAGAATAAGTGCTAAATGGAGCTTATTCACTGGGCGGCACAGGTTCGAGCCCAGAAAGTAATTTATTGAGACCAGAACATAACATTTCAGGCTCCAGTAGATTTTGTCTATACCACAGACCTTTGGAAATCTGGATATTAATCTCTGGTACTGTCATTCAGTTCTGTATGCATGTTGTTAAAGATTTTTTATAATTCTGACCATCCTTTGCATTTAGATCTTCCCAGACTTTACCATCCTGTATGTTTTACTAGGTATGCAGTTAATTCTAACAGTCATACCTTCTCCATCATAAGGCTCAACATTACACAGTATTTTAGAAGTTTTATTCCAGCTGTGACAAAATTGTGGACTGATCTTCCTAATCAGAAAACTGAATTGGTGGAGCTTCAGAAGTTTAAACTTGCAAAGACTTTTTATGTTGAACAGGCTGACATGAGTCTGTTTTCATAGTTTATATATGACAGATCTATTTAGATGTTGTTGCAGATCTAAGGATATTTTGTATTCTTTAGTCATTTCTTCTCATATAGTTTATCTATTTAATTTCCTCACTGCACTATTTTTCCCTGTTGGAGCTCTTGAGCTTATAGCATTCTACTATTCCAATAGGGTTTTAGCTTGGGTAGTAATGATAATAATAATAATGACGCATATAATGATACTGTATATATGAAAGGTTGGATATAAAAGAAAAATAGAGATTTTTACTGATAAGCCAAAAGGTGTAGGAGACCTTGTATGATATGTCCGGTAAAATGATGATGCATTGATTCTTTCGTCAAATACTCACCATAAAATTGAATCATAGGATGATTATCATATCTTTACCATTCCAGGCCATGCAAACACCTCGTACCAGACCACTGGCAGAGCGAAATCACCAGGCTCCTGAAGTAATTATTGCTAAGCCAATGGTGCCCTTTAAACCCATTGAAGAATTGCAGTCAACAATAACCTATGATACTTTTGAGGTATGTGTTTCCTCATCACAATTATGTGGCAATTTTAATATGGCTAATAATGACTTGTTACTATATTCTACATATAAGATTTTGAAGATGAGAAGCCTGCTCTACTCAGGGAGCCAATTGGCTGTATCTCTTCAAAATAGTGTTGGACCTTCCTAATGAATATTATATAAACACCAATATGTTACAGTATAGGATATCATAGTTTCCATACAGTTTTTTTGTAGCTATTATTATTAGTTATATTAATACTCTCTCTCTCTCTCTCTCTCTCTCTCTCTCTCTCTCTCTCTCTCTCTCTCTCTCTCTCTCTCTCTCTCTCTCTCTCTCTCTCTCTCTCTCTCCATCATTAAAAATACGTGGTATTATAACTATTTACTGATAAAGAAAATACTAATATTAATTGATAAAGTATCAAAAGGAACTCACTCGATTCGGCACCCGGCTTCCGCTACAAATATGATGTTATCAGACATACAGTACTTCTTTTCTTAAATTTACAGTAAACAGTACTGTAGGCTGCTCATAACAACTAATACAGATCAACGAAATACTTGGTATACTGTAGTTACTCAATGTTTTGATGATGAGAATAAGATTACTCATTAATGAATTGATAGGAAATCACTCAATTTGTCAGCTCGCCTTCCGACAGAAATATAACGTCACCAGACGTGTGCGGTGTGATGTGAACCTGACAAATAATGATTTGCGAAATATGTAAAACCATTCTTTGTTTTATTGTAAGAAAAAATACTAACCCATCAAAAGTATTTTATTTGTGTAACGTAAACGAAAATATTTGTCCTATTAGTGTACTTTCATTGAATAAATATCGATCATCGCTCAGACATGAAACAAAGAAAAGGAACTCGTGTAAAAGTTCTAGATTTAGAGTCGTATATACACTACATAGTACTTATAACAGTTACATACCCATGAAATACTTTGTATCACTACTCGATATTTTGATTTTGGTAATACTAACATTAATTGATAGCCTATTGAAAGGATATCACCTAATTTGTCTGCTCATTTTCCCGGCTTTGCCAGGAATATGACGTCACTAGACATAGGGAATTTTAATTGGTATTTGTTTTTATTCCCGAATTTGGAGAGGCTCGAGGCACCAACACAAAATTGATTTCAGCTGTTTGTCTATTGACCTTTATTTACTGTATATGCATGTGACCTATCATTCATTTTATAGTGTGGTTAATCAGTGGGGGAGAGGGAAGTTGGTACATCCAAAGTTTGATGTATAGGGCTCAAGCGACTGAAACTGCAAAACCTTAAGACTGAAATTACTAAATCTATAAAACCAGCACTGCAAAACCTTAGACTTACATAACATATATTACAAAACTTTTGGGTCTGAACTTGCAAAACCTTCAATATTGGAACCAAGCAAGGTGAAGACTATGAATAAATAATTATCAACACAAAATATAGAAGTAAAAACTCCATGGCAAAAAGTTTTGTAATATATGTTATGTAAGTCTAAGGTTTTGCAGTGCTGGTTTTATAGATTTAGTAATTTCAGTCTTAAGGTTTTGCAGTTTCAGTCGCTTGAGCTTCTGTTGTAGAATAATGTACTGTACTTGTTTTAGATAATGAAGATAGCAGACTTTTTTTTTTTTTTTTTTTTTTTTTACATAATTTGATTATTTATCTTCAGATTTCTTTCCTTCATGTTAAATATTCTTCTGTACCATATGCATACTGTAATTATAAGAATATCTGAGGTTTTCTATATTAGATGTAACGTTGGCTAAACAGTTTGACACTTTAATTTGATTTCCTTACTGTGAACAAATGGATCTTTCAGGAAAAATTGAGAAGCAGCAGTGAATATCTTAACAGCACAATGCTAGAGCCAAGAATCTCGGAGAACAGGAAATAACATTCCGTGTGAGGTTTACCTTATGTTTCTTTTATGAATTCCATTACTATTTGCAATGATTAATAAGGTAAGTCAATCTACAAAAAAACTTGTTTTCTCAACATTAATTTTGCTGTACTTTTATATAGTATTTTAGATCTATACTATTTTAATGGATGCATTTAATTAGATTTTTGTATTGTGGAGTACTGTATATTGTTTTTTAAATCATGTTTCTTGTTATCCATGTGTTTGGTATTTGCGAATTTCTTGCGTGAAAACACAAAATTTCTTAACTGCGGAAAATCACCTGACAATAAACGAAAGTAAAAAAATAATCGGTAATTGCTGTTGTAGAAATGCACCTTAAATTGATAATAGAATAGTATTTAAATATTTTAATGAATCTTAGTTGACACTGAAACATTTTTTTTAATACATATACATTATGTTGTTTAAAACTAGAGATCAGCTAACAAAATCAAATGCTGTGTTTTAATAAGCCCAGCCAACTATAAAACATATATTTAAGCAAAGTATATATTAATTTTGTGTTTAGTATTTAATTAACAGTTGTTTAAGGAAAGAAAGATTTCTGTTTCTTCTGCCATATTGTACTGTATATATGTATTGTATAGCATCTCTCAGAGAGAGAAAAATATATTCATGTCCAAGTAATTATTAATAAAAATATAAATGAACAGTATGAAAACTATGATGGACTATAACATATTGGTGCTGATGTTTTGAATAAGTTAAAAAGTTATATAAATGATACTCTGTTATTTGCATGTCCACATATTTTTGATACAGTAGTGGCAGCTTGAGATCAGTTGATCACAACCAAATGAGAAAAAAAAATAGTAATTGTTGATTGTTAAAATATATCCAAAATAAAAAAGAAATGAAAAATACTTTATTATAGCATAATTAACTTTAAAAATCATGTTTTATTTAAAATGCAATATCTGCTAAAGCTAGCTAAGGAAATCAAATGCCGTGTTTTGATTCTTAGCATACGATCAAAAATGGATTTATCATAGTATGAATTTTTGTCTCATTTAATTGATAAATCTTAAGGAAACAAAGACAGTCGTATCTGCTATATTTATGTATTTTATGGCTCCTTAGAGAGTTCAACTGATGAAATATAATGCTGTTTTTTTTTCTTCTTTTTTTTCCATTGTCATGAATCGAATTGCTCACCACAATTCACATTGCAGTGATGTTAATTTTTTTCTGTAACTCAGGGTTATTAAATAGAATATTGCTCCTGGTATTCCATGCAACACTTTTTTTCTCTGGTATATTTAGCAATATTTATGCCTTAGAAATGGTGCTATAAGGAGCATTTCACTGGGCAAAACAGGTTCCTCGCCCAGAAATAGGTTTTTCCTTCATCAAAATCCCTTATTTAAGATAATTACTATTGATTCAGTTAAAATATGAAGAAGTTGCGGAATTTTGGTCCAAATTAGACAGACTTATGTATTCCTATGAAAAAAAAATTCTTTTCCTATACGCGATTTTAGCATAAGCGTCCGTTTTAATAAACTAGTTAATCAGAGATAACGAAAGTTCACTGTTCATGCTTTGCTGTTAACACTGGTTGGTAGGAGTTATTCTTTCAGAAGTTTGAGTTTTGATAAAATTATTTCATATAGTATTGTATGTATTACTATGGGTGTTATGCATGTTAAAGAAATATGAAATTGAATATCAATCGTTAATGTTGAGAAAAATTACGTACAGTGCGAGTTGTGAACTACGTTGATCCGCAATGCTAATATTGATTAAGGAAAGTTAGCTTGTTCATTGTGTAATTGTCCTCCAGGTTACTGTATTTTCAGGCATATTGGGCAAACATTTCCTTCAAACAAAAAAAGTTCTAGGAAAATCCCTTTTAGGCATTATCAGGTGAAAGTCAAAACTCAAGTTAAATGTGTGGACTGTGATCAGCAATTTTTTACCAATGAGATGGGGGTTTGGTAGTGCCATCAGTGCAATATAGGTACTGCTGAAGGATCTTTTCTGTGTTCCTTCATCCTGAAACTTCACTTTCGATATATCGTGCTTTACCTCAGTTCTTGCTATCCAGCTTCTTCGAACTTTTACATAAAAGTATAAACTGTAGTTTTTAAATATTAAACTTAGCCGGTGAATATATAATAGCTGACGTCTCCGACGGCTCGACAGAATTCAAAAACTCGCGAGCGATCGCCATGAAGGTAGCGGGTGTGCCCACCAGCGCCGACTATCGGCCAGATACGGCATATACATGTAAACAGCTCCAGTTCTTCTCTGTCGGTTTCATCGACAAGTCGATTCCACTCGCTATTATGACCTCGAGTTTTCTACCGAATTGGTGAAGTACTTGGTTTTGGTTTTATTGCTTTCGCCGTGTTGGATTATTCAATACTATCCTCAAAAGAAATGCTTTTGAAAGGAGAGTAAAAGTGTTTTGCCCTTGCTCTTTTATCTCTGGTTTTTTCCATAGAGTAAAAATGGCCGACCCTTCCATTAGTGTACGGAAGTGTGTTTTAGGCTTTTAGCAATTATCTTATCACGTTATAAATTGTTGTTGTTAATTATAGATTTTCCTCTATATATTTTATATCTCACCCGCCTTTATTAGGCCTCTTTGATTAGCTTTCCATTTATACTAAACATCAAGATAAATTTTAATGTTTTGTTTATATGCGGCCTTACCTATTCCTCCCCTAGTCCGAGAGTAGGCGGTCCTAACTTGGAAACCGAAGTTAAACAACGTTGAGCCCATTCAACTTTTATTTTCGTTAAGTTTAAATCATTTGCTCTGTAAGAGTTATGAAATTAATATTTTTTAGTAGATATTTTATGAAAGATTTTCTTTGAATAGTCTTCGTGCTGTTTCAAAGATGAACTAACGTTTGGTTTATTTATGCTACGCAGTTTGCGCTCTATCGTTACGATAGAGAAAGAGAGAATCACGGTTTCACTTTGCAGAAAGAGTAAATCGATTTTGACGTTTTGTTCATTCTTCTTTCAAACTGAAATGTTTTAAATACTAATTTAAAGGAACTTGTTAATTTTCAATTTCTTAGTCCTTTCAGTTTTTTCCTTTGGTCAAATAACCTGTTTATTGACGAAGGGTGAGTGGGTTTTTCTCTTCTGTGTGAAATCAAGAGAGAGAGAGAGAGAGAGAGAGAGAGAGAGAGAGAGAGAGAGAGAGAGAGAGAGAGAGAGAGAGAGAGAGAGAGAGAGACGGAGAGAGAGAGAGGAAGAGAGAACGTTCCGATCTTTATTCTCGTCCCAAGCGAGTAACGTTGTTCTCGAGTCAGTTTTTTTTTTACTCTCGTCCCAAGTCTCTGTACGGGGAGAAAGGATAAAACGTTTTTAGTTTTTATTCTCGTCCCAAGGCACTGTACGGTGAGAGATTGAAAACGTAGTTTTTAATGAACTAGTGTTTAGTCTCCTCCCCAGTCACTGATCCTTTTAACTTTATATATTTCCGTTTTATTCGATATATATGTTTACTGATTTTTGCTTGTATTTATGTGCTTACATTATACGACTTATTTCGCAATTATAACCTTTTGATGTAGGGGAGAATTGCGTGCTTCAGGTAGAAATCAGTTTTATTAATGCCTAATGTGAAATTATTGAAAAATACGATTTCAGTGAAGTAAGTGCAAAAACAGAAAATCGTAGTGATAAAGTGATAATTGCGCAAAGTGTTTTTTAGTGTTGCGACCGAGGGTTCGTCTGTTCGTGCTTGTCGTTCACCTAGTCCGAGACCTCTTTCAGGCTCCCATGCTACCAGGGAGAAGTAATGTCGTAGGACTTATGGGGACGAGAGGCTTTAACCAACGAACAAACGTTCCCTCTATAGTATCGGGCGTGTCTAGCAAGATCGCCCCTACCATAAGACAAGCGAGGCTGTTTTTCTCCTCGTCATCCGAAGGCTTCTCGCAAAAGAAATCTTGGAGCAAAGTTTCTAGACCCTTAAAGCGGAAGTCAGTCCATTCAGGACAGGTCCAGCGTCCTGGCTCTAGCCATGGGGACAGCTCTGACCCTTTGCAGTCGTCGGAAGACGGTTCGCCTATTAAACGCAAGCGTAACACGGGGTCCGAGGGTTGCGGTAAAGGCAATGTTTTGCCAACACAGACGTTACCGTCGTCTCGGCCCGTCCCGACTCCTGTTGATCCTAAATGGGTTGTCCTGCAGGACATGCAGACTAAGCTTGCCTCCCTTATGGAGAAGTATGACGTTGAGCAGGTTCACGATGAACCTTCGCTTTCGAGTCGCCGTTACACTAAACGAGACTCTGGCCGTCAGCCGCCCAAATGAGCATTTACTCGTCCGTTTGACGTTTTGAAACGTGATGTCGGTAGTTTGTCACGTCAGTCACGTGACTTGGATCCTTACTCGCTGCAGTCCCGTGTTGACTTTCAGCCGCTGCCGCAGCCTCGTGTTGACGTTCAGCCGCTGCCGCAGTCTCGTGTTGACGTTCAGGACGTTCGCCAACCAGCTCAGTTGCCTTGTTTTGACGTTGAACGTCAAGCACCGCAGTCAGGAGTTGTTTTAACTGCTCTATCTAGGCAGTCAAGGCAGTCTCGACTTGATGTCGAGCGTCCTCCCGCACCTGTTGTTGTTGCTGGTCAGTCCTTTAAGCAGTTACATGACGTAGCGTCCTTGACTGCTACTGATGCTCCTTTGCGTGTGGACTCTGCTTGTCAAGCATTGCCACCACGGCAGGTCTCTCCCTTGCTTGAGACTCGGCAATTGTCAGACGAGGTTCCTTCAGATGAGGAAGTTGCTGATCCCCCTCCTACTGATATTCCCTTGGGGACTCTGTCAGACGGAGAGGAGCCTAAAGCTGCTCAGCCCTCTATGGACTTTAAATAAATCATGCTGATTTTTAAGGATCTTTGTCCGGACCATTTTGTAACTGCTGCTCCTCGTTCGCCTAAACGTCAGAGTTTACACTAGGCCTAGCTACTTCGAAGCCGTTGTTTTCTAAGCTAGTGCTCTCTCGCTCTTCTAAGAGAGCTTTACGTTTGCTAGGCGACTGGTTGATCACCAGGAGGAGTTTGGGGGAGACAGCCTTTACTTTCCCTCCTTTTAAACTGGCTTATAGAGCGAGCGTCTGGTATGACACGGGAGAAGTTCTCGGCTTGGGAGTTCCTGCCTCTGCCCAGATAGACTTCTCAAGCCTCATAGACTCTCCCTGGCACCTGGCCATGAGACGCTCCAAGATTTTATGGTCGGCTTCAGAGCTAGACCATCTCCTGTTAGGAGTTTTTCGAGCGTTTGAAGTTTTGCTGTACAATTATGTCATGCATAAACAAGGCTATCAGGGATGGCTCCAATGATCTGACAGCCACGTTCTCTGCAGGAACAAGACTATCAGGGATGGCTCCAATGATCTGGCAGCCACGTTCACTGCAGGAGTACGTAAGATGCAAGTGCGCTCAATGTGTTCATTGTCAAGACAAACTTCACGATGAAGTCTACCAAGCTGTCTTGACAGCATTAAGGGAAGGCGACTGGATGGTCTCTCTCGACCTTCAGGATGCATACTTCCACATCCCGATTCATCCAAACTTTCAACTACATCTGAGGTTTGTGGACGGGAAAGTAATGTACCACTGTCGAGCACTGTACTCCGACCTCATTCCTGCTCCTCTTGTTTTTACAAGGCCCTTGCAAAATGTAGCAAGCTTTCTACATTTTTTGAGGATTCAGAGCCTCCCTTTATTTTGACGACTGGCTAATCAGGGCGTTCGTCATTATATTGCTGTCTGGAGAGCCTCTAATGGACATTAGACCTAAACAAGGAGCTAGGTCTCATAGTGAACGTAGAGAAGTCGTAACTTACAGTATCCCATCCCAGACTATTCTTTTTTTGGGAATGGAGATACAGTGTCTGATTTTTCGGCCCTTTTCGTCTCCCGCAAGAATGGAACAAGCTCTGTTAAAAGTCCTTCACTTGCAAGAGAAAAACAGTTGCTCTGTAAGAGTTTGAACTAGCCTCGTGGGAACTCTTTCATCGCTGGAGTAGTTTATCTCTCTGGGGAGACTCAACCTATGCCCTTTCCTATTTCACCTAAACATTGGAACAAGGAGAAGGGCTTAGTGAGTTTCTCTTTCCCAATCTCCAACTCAGTCTAGACATGTCTGACTTGGTGGGACAGCAACATCAGACTTCGAGAAGGTCTTTCTCTTGCGATCAAGAACCCAAACCATGTGTTGTTTTCAGATGCAGCGGATTTGGGTTAGGAAGCTCCACTGGACAGTCTGGAAGGCTCGGTTCTTTGATCCACGGATCAGAAGGAACTCCTTTTAAGGCAGTAACATCTCTCCTTTGGCGAGATTTGTGCAGAAATGAATGTCTTGGCGGACGGCCTCAGCAGAAGAGGACAAGTCTTCTCCATGGAGTGGACGTTGCATAAGACTGTGTGCGAGAAGCTATGGATGACATGGGGTCTACCCACCATAGATCTTTTTGCTACTCTCTCTGACAAAGAGGCTCTCGACTTACTGCTTTCCAGTTCCAGATCCAGAGGCAGCTCACATAGACGCTTTCCTGCTGGACTGGTCTCACCTGGACGTTTATACCTTTCCACCTTTCAAGATCCTAGACAAGGTGCTGCAGAAGTTCACCTCTCACGAAGGGACCAGGTTGACATTGGTTGCTCCACTCTGGCCCGCGAGAGAGTGAGTAACAGAGGTACTTCAATGGCTGGTAGACGTTCCAAGGAGTCTACCTTTAAGGATGGATCTCTTACGGCAGCCACGTAAGGAGTCTTCATCAAAGCCTCCCCGCGCTTCGTCTGACTGCCTTCAGACTATCGAAAGACTCTCAAGAGCTAGAGGATTTTCGAAGGGGGCAGCCAGAACGATTGCGAGAGCTAGGAGAGCATCTACCATCAAGGTCTATCAGTCGAAGTGGGAAGTCTTTAGAGACTGGTGCAAGTCATCATCCATTTCCTCTTCCAGTACCTCTGTAGCCCAAATTGCAGACTTTCTCCTACATCTGAGAAATGTTCGCTCCCTCTCAGCGCCCACTATTAAGGGCTACAGGAGCATTTTGGCATCTGTGTTCAGACATAGAGGCTTAGATCTGTCCAATAATCAAGATCTCCAAGATCTCCTTAAGTCCTTCGAGACCTCTAAGGAGCGTCGTATGGCAACTCCTGGATTGAACTTAGACGTGGTCCTAAGGTTCCTAATGTCCGACAGGTTTGAGCCATTACATTCAGCCTCCCTGAAGGATCTCACCCTCAAGACGCTTTTCTTAGTGTGCTTGGCTTCGGCTAAAAGGGTCAGTGAGATCCATGCCTTCAGTAGGAACATCGGCTTTTCTACAGATAAAGCCACATGTTCACTTCAGCTTGGTTTTCTTGGCCAAAAATGAACTGCCTTCTCGTCCTTGGCCTAAGTCATTTGATATACCTTGCCTGTCAGAGATCGTAGGCAACGAGCTTGAAAGAGTGCTGTGTCCAGTTAGAGCTCTGAAGTTTTATTTAGCTCGGACTAAATCCTTACGAGGTGGATCTGAGGCTTTGTGGTGCTCAGTTAAGAAGCCTTCATTGCCTATGTCAAAGAATGCTTTGTCATATTTTATTAGATTTTTAATCCGAGAGGCTCATTCTCACTTGAGTGAAAAAGATCGTTGCTTGCTTAAGGTTAAGACGCACGAAGTAAGAGCTATAGCAACTTCTGTGGCCTTTAAGCAAAACAGATCTCTGCGAAGTATTATGGACGCGACCGTTTGGAGAAGCAAGTCGGTATTCGCGTCATTTTACTTAAAAGATGTCCAGACTCTTTATGAGGACTGCTACACACTGGGTCCATTCGTTGCAGCGAGTGCAGTAGTGGGTAAGGGTTCTACCACTACATTCCCTTAATTCCAATATCCTTTTAATCTTCTCTTGAAATGTTTTTAATTGGGTTGTACGGAAGGCTAAGAAGCCTTTCGCATCCTTTTTGATTTGGCGGGTGGTCAAATGTCATTTCTTGAGAGCGCCCAGATTAAGGGTTTTGATGAGGTCCTGTTGTATGGGTTGTCGCCCTAGATACTTTAGCTCCTGGGAGTCTTTCAGCATCCTAAGAGGATGGCTGGGCTTCGTGAGGAAAGCGGACTAACAAGGCAGAGTAATCGTTAGAGTCAGCTTCCTTACCAGGTACCTATATTTATTTGGGTTTTGTTATGATATAACTGTCAAAAACTCTAAGCATATACGCCGTAAACTGTATTAATACTGGTCTCTACCCACCACCATGGGTGTGAATCAGCTATTATATATTCACCAGCTAAGTTTAATATTTAAAAATGATATTTTGATTATAAAATAAATTTTTGAATATACTTACCCGGTGAATATATAAGAGACCCAGCGGGATGAGAAGAACTGGAGCTGTTTACATGTATATGCGGTATCTGGCCGATAGTCGGCGCTGGTGGGCACACCCGCTACCTTCATGGCGATCGCTCGCGAGTTTTTGAATTCTGTCGAGCCGTCGGAGACGTCAGCTATTATATATTCACCGGGTAAGTATATTCAAAAATTTATTTTATAATCAAAATATCATATTTTACTGTAGATTTACTTTTATGCAGAATGATTTCACATACTTTAGTGCTGTACCATTTAGCCCAAATTCATAGGTCCACTCCATCTGGTTTTGCAATGTAGTATGTACTGGTAAAATATGATGTTTCCAAGATTGCTCTAGAGTTATCAGTAAATTATTTAAGGATGGGAGTCCTTAAGAATTAAAAGTGAAAATAATGAGGAGCAAATTCCATCTTCAGCTTTAGACAAACGTTTTTTTCAATATTAAACTTAGCCGGTGATTATATAAGCTGCAGCTCTGCTGCCCGACAGAAAAACTCTACGCTCAAAATCCGCCAGCGATCGCTATGCAGGTAGGGGGTGTACTTCAACAGCGCCATCTGTCGTGCAGGTACTCAGTACTCAATGTAAACACAGAACTCAATTTTCTCTCTGTCGTGCCACCGGCAAGACCTACTAAATTCGCTGTTGCTTACTGGATTGGTTTTCACATATTTTGGTGAAGTACACATTTCTAGTTTTGAGCTTTCGCTTTGCAGACGTTATCTTCAATACATCCTTGCATTCTTTTGTTGATATCGGATTATTTGTTGACGACTTTGGATAGTTTTTTGAATTCCCCTTTGACTAATTCAAAATGGCTGACCCTTCTCAAGTCCCTAAATACAGAAAGTGTAGTGCTAGGGACTGTTCAAGGCGTCTTCCGAAGGCCTCTATCGATCCGCACACCGTTTGTTCCAATTGTCGGGATAAAACCTGTCAATTGGAAGATCGATGTGAGGAATGCGTTGGGCTTTCGGAATTCGATTTTCTCGAATTCCAGAAATATTCACGTAGGCTAGAGAGAGATAGAGTCAGGATAAGTTCATCTCGCTCCGTTGATATTTCCTCTCCTCATGCCCCACAACCTATTCCTTCCCCTGTAGTGGTTGCTCCTGATCCCCCTTCTAGCACTCAACAACCTTTGATGGCAGATATGATGCGTGCCATTCAGGCTCTGGGTGAGAGAGTCGAGTCTTTGGCTAGTGACCGTAACCAGCTCATGGCAGACGTCAAGGAGCTGAAGTGTAAGAGTGCAGAGGGTAGTGATAAAGTGAGTGGTAGTGTTGTGGATAGTGTTGTGGATAGTGTTGCGTTTGAGGGTTCGTCTGTTCGTGCCTGTCGTCCTCCCAGTCCGGGACCTCTTGCATGCTCCCAAGCCCAGGGGAGAAGCAATGTCGTACGACCAAAGGGTTCGAGAGGCTTTAATCAGCGAACAGACGTTCCCTCCGTGGTTTCGGGCGTATCTACCCAAGATCGCCCCACCCACACGAAGACGAGAGAGCCCATTTATTCCTCGTCTGCGGAAGAGGTTTCTCATAAGAAACCATGGACCAAGGTCTCGCGGCCTCTTAAGCGCAAGTCGGTCCCTTCCGCGCAAGTCCAACGGCCCAGTTGTAGCCACTGGGTCAGTTCGGACTCGCTGCAGTCTTCCGACGACTGCTCACCTCCTAAGAGAGGCAAAGCGGTACCGCATCAGGCAGTAACTCCGTCTGTTGCCGCACCTGCTCCTGTAGACCCTAAGTGGTCTTTGCTGCAGACCATGCAGTCACAGTTAACGTCATTGATGCAGGACTTTCGTGCGGAGAAGGTTGACGCTGCAACAACCTCTAGCCTACAACCAACCACGGTTGTGCGTCCGGTGGACGCTGAGGCTACCTTGTCCCGCCACCCATGCGTTCCAGTGTACCCTGCCAGCCGCATGTTGACGTTCAGCGACGCACGAAACCTTCCGTTGACGTTCGCGAGGTACAACAACAACCTAAGTTGTTTTGTTTTGACGCGGTGCGTCAACCTCCGCAACCCAGTGTGGTTACCTCTACTCGCCCACAGCAGATTAGACAGTCTGGAGTAGACGCTTTGCGTCCCCGCGCTGCCATGGTTGTTGCCAGTTCACAGACTGGGCAACAGTTCCATGACGTTGCGTCCGGTTCAGTCACGCGTGCACCCGTGCTGCCGGACTCAGCTGACCAGCCGATTGCTACTCCTTTGCCGCTTCCTCCTCAGTTTTCAGATGATGGACTCTCTGATGATGACGACGCTGCACACATTGACGACCCGCATACGGACATCGACGAACCCAAGACCACGCAACCCTCCTTGGACTTTAGAAAAGTTCTTGCTTTGTTCAAGGAGATATTTCCTGATCAGTTTGTGCCTGCGGCTCCACGCTCTCCTCCGTCAGAGTTCGCTTTAGGCACCCAGTCATCAGCGCCTGCCTTCACGAAACTCGTCCTCGCCCGCTCGTCCAAGAGAGCTTTACGAGTTTTAGGAGATTGGATGCAGTCCAAAAAGAACCTTGGGAAGACAGCATTTACGTTTCCCCCTGCGAGACTCTCTTCCAGATCGAGCGTCTGGTATGCCACGGGAGAAGTTCTCGGCTTGGGAGTTCCTGCCTCTGCCCAGGGCGACTTCTCAAGTCTAGTAGACTCTCCCCGCAGGCTGGCCATGAGACGCTCTAAGATTTGTTGGTCTCCTTCAGACTTAGACCATCTGTTGAAAGGAGTGTTTAGAGCCTTCGAGGTCTTTAACTTTTTGGACTGGTGTCTGGGAGCTTTGAGCAGGAAGATCTCCCCTTCTGACAAGGAAGCTTCCTTGCTCATTATGTCCTGTATGGACAAGGCCATACGTGACGGATCCAGTGAACTTGCGGCTTCGTTCGTTTCCGGGGTCCTCAAGAAACGGGAAAACCTTTGCTCTTTCCTGTCAGCTGGAGTAACACCGTGTCAGAGATCGGAACTTCTGTTTGCTCCTCTCTCAAAGTGCCTTTTCCCAGAGGACTTGATAAAGGAGATTGCTGCCTCCTTGATTCAAAAAGACACTCATGACCTGGTTGCGTCCTCTGCCCGCAAAGCCACCCCTTTGCCTACCTTGTCTAGACCCAGGATGGACACTCCAGCGTCCAGATTCATTCCGCCCTTTCGTGGCAGAGCCTCCAGCAGAGGAGGTGCTCGTGCCGAAGGGAGACGTGGGAAGAAGAAAGGTACCAAGTCCTTTAAGGGCAGAGTCTGACTGCCACCTTCTTCAGACAGCAGTGGGAGCCAGACTCAAGAACTTCTGGGAGAAAAGGGGCGCAGATGCACAATCTGTGAAGTTGCTCAGAGAAGGGTACAAGATCCCGTTTGTACGCAAACCCCCTCTAGCAACGTCTCCCATCGATCTCTCTCCCAGGTACAGAGAGGAAGACAAGAGACTAGCTTTGAAGCAGGAGGTGTCTCTCTTACTAGAAAAGGGAGCGGTAGTCAAAGTCCGGGACCATCAATCCCCGGGCTTCTACAACCGTCTCTTAGTGGTAAAGAAGACAGGAGGGTGGAGGCCGGTGCTAGACGTCAGTGCGCTGAATGTCTTTGTCACAAAGCAGACGTTCGCCATGGAGACCACAAAGTCCGTTCTAGCAGCGGTCAGGAAGGAAGACTGGATGGTTTCTTTAGACCTAAGGGACGCTTACTTTCACGTCCCCATCCTCCCAGAATCCCAACCTTTTCTGAGATTCGTTTACGAAAAGGTTGTCTACCAATTTCAAGCCCTGTGCTTTGGCCTAAGCACAGCTCCTCTTGTATTTACGAGGCTGATGAGGAATATTGCCAGATTCCTGCATTTAGCAGATATCAGAGCCTCCCTCTATTTGGACGACTGGCTTCTAAGAGCTTCTTCCAGTCGTCGCTGTCTGGAGAATCTAAAGTGGACTCTAGATCTGATCAAGGGATTGGGTCTCCTGATCAATATGGAAAAGTCCCAACTGGTCCCATCCCAAACTATAGTGTACTTAGGGATGGAGATTCACAGTCAAGCTTTTCGGGCTTTTCCGTCGGCCCCCAGAACAAGTCAAGCCCAAGGATGCATCCAGAACATGCTTAAGAAGGAACGATGTTCAGTCAGACAGTGGATGAGTCTGATAGGGACGCTTTCATCCCTGGAACAGTTCGTTTCGTTAGGGAGACTACACCTCCGTCCCCTTCAATTTCACCTAGCTGTTTACTGGAAAAAGGACAAGACGCTAGAAGCGGTCTCGATCCCCATTTCCGAGAAGATGAAGTCATCACTGACTTGGTGGAAGGACAATCTCAACCTCAGAGAGGGTCTGCCCCTGGCTGTTCAGACCCCCAACCACGTTCTCTTCTCGGACGCATCGGACACGGGCTGGGGTGCGACATTAGACGGTCGGGAATGCTCGGGAACTTGGAACTCGAATCAAAGAACGTTACATATCAACTGCAAGGAGCTATTGGCAGTTCATCTGGCCTTGAAAAGCTTCAAGTCCCTCCTGCAAGGCAAAGTGGTGGAGGTGAACTCAGACAACACCACGGCCTTGGCGTACATCTCCAAGCAAGGAGGGACCCATTCTATGACGTTGTACGAGATCGCAAGGGACCTCCTCACCTGGTCAAGAGATCTAAACCTTTCTCTAGTAACGAGGTTCATTCAAGGCAACATGAATGTCATGGCGGATTGCCTCAGTCGGAAGGGTCAAATCATTCCAACAGAATGGACCGTACACAAGGATGTGTGCAAGAGACTATGGGCCACATGGGGCCAACCTACCATAGATCTCTTTGCAACCTCGATGACCAAGAGGCTCCCAATATATTGCTCACCAATCCAGGACCCAGCAGCAGTTCATATAGATGCCTTTCTACTGGATTGGTCCCATCTAGACCTTTATGCATTCCCCCCGTTCAAGATTGTCAACAAGGTACTGCAGAAGTTCGCCTCTCACGAAGGGACAAGGTTGACGTTAGTTGCTCCCCTCTGGCCCGCGAGAGAATGGTTCACCGAGGTACTTCAATGGCTGGTGGACGTTCCCAGAACTCTTCCTCTAAGAGTGGACCTTCTACGTCAGCCACACGTAAAGAAGGTACACCCAGGCCTCCACGCTCTTCGTCTGACTGCCTTCAGACTATCGAAAGACTCACTAGAGCTAGAGGCTTTTCGAAGGAGGCAGCCAGGGCGATTGCTAGAGCAAGGAGGACATCCACTCTTAAAGTCTACCAGTCGAAGTGGGAAGTCTTCCGAAACTGGTGCAAGTCGGTATCAGTATCCTCGACCAGTACCTCTGTAACCCAAATAGCTGACTTCCTATTATACCTGAGGAAGGAAAGATCTCTTTCAGCTCCCACTATCAAAGGTTACAGGAGCATGTTGGCAGCAGTCTTCCGTCACAGAGGCTTAGATCTTTCTAACAACAAAGATCTACAGGACCTCCTTAAGTCTTTTGAGACCTCGAAGGAGCGTCGTTTGGCTACACCAGGTTGGAATTTAGACGTGGTACTAAGATTCCTTATGTCAGAAAGGTTCGAGCCACTACAATCAGCCTCCTTTAAAGATCTCACTTTAAAGACTCTTTTCCTGGTTTGCTTAGCAACAGCTAAAAGAGTCAGTGAGATTCACGCCTTCAGCAGGAACATCGGATTTTCATCTGAAACGGCTACATGTTCTTTACAGCTTGGTTTTCTAGCCAAAAACGAGCTACCTTCTCGTCCTTGGCCGAAATCGTTCGATATTCCAAGCCTTTCAAATTTGGTTGGAAATGAACTAGAAAGAGTCTTATGCCCTGTTAGAGCTCTTAAGTTCTATTTAAGACGAACTAAACCTTTACGAGGACAGTCAGAAGCTTTATGGTGTTCTATTAAGAAACCTTCTTTACCCATGTCAAAGAATGCAGTTTCCTATTATATCAGACTGTTGATACGAGAAGCTCATTCCCATCTGAATGAGGAAGACCATGCTTTGCTGAAGGTAAGGACACATGAAGTTAGAGCTGTCGCAACTTCAGTGGCCTTTAAACAAAATAGATCTCTGCAGAGTATAATGGACGCAACCTATTGGAGAAGCAAGTCAGTGTTCGCGTCTTTTTATCTTAAAGATGTCCAGTCTCTTTACGAGAACTGCTACACCCTGGGACCATTCGTAGCAGCGAGTGCAGTAGTGGGTGAGGGCTCAACCACTACATTCCCCTAATTCCATAACCTTTTTTAATCTTTCTCTTGAAATGTTTTTTATTGTTGTTTTTGGGTTGTCCGGAAGGCTAAGAAGCCTTTCGCATCCTGGTTGATTTGGCGGGTGGTCAAATTCTTTTCTTGAGAAGCGCCTAGATTAGAGGTTTTGATGAGGTCCTGTAGTATGGGTTGCAACCCTTGATACTTCAGCTCCTAGGAGTCGCTCAGCATCCTAAGAGGATCGCGAGGCTCAGTAAGGAAGACGTACTTAAAAAAGGCAGAGTAATTGTTCAAGTCGACTTCCTTACCAGGTACTTATTTATTTTATGTTTGTTATTTTGAATAACTGCTAAAATGAAATACAAAATCCTTAGCTCATAATAATGTAAACAATTAATGCTGGTCTCTACCCACCCCCCTGGGTGTGAATCAGCTTATATAATCACCGGCTAAGTTTAATATTGAAAAATGTTATTTTTATAATAAAATAAATTTTTGAATATACTTACCCGGTGATTATATATTAAAGGACCCTCCCTTCCTCCCCAATAGAGACCCAGTGGACCGAGGAGAAAATTGAGTTCTGTGTTTACATTGAGTACTGAGTACCTGCACGACAGATGGCGCTGTTGAAGTACACCCCCTACCTGCATAGCGATCGCTGGCGGATTTTGAGCGTAGAGTTTTTCTGTCGGGCAGCAGAGCTGCAGCTTATATAATCACCGGGTAAGTATATTCAAAAATTTATTTTATTATAAAAATAACATATTTGTCTTCATTGAATATACAAACCTTATTTCTTCTACATATTTTACTTTGAATTGTAGTACAGTGATACCTCGGTACTCGACCATAATCCGTTCGAGATCCGTGTTCGACCTCCGATTTGTTCGAGTACCGAATTTTTTTTCCCCATAAGAAATAATGGTATATATTCTATTCCGTTCCCAAGCACTCGAACAGGCCCAAAATATTAATAAAACGTGTACCTAAACAACAATAATTATCTAAATGTGTATGAAATTGGTCAGAAAATCCTATAAAACAATTTTAAACCATTTACTGTACTAAAATAAAACAATTTTAAACCATTTTCTGTACTGTAGTGAACATACCTTTGAGCAGCGGTTCGATGGCATACAGGGATGGATGTGGAGAGGATGGAAGGGGGAGGTTACTGCTTGGAAGGAGAGTCCCCTTCCATGATGTGGCGGGGTAGTTCTCCTTCAGGAGTTGTTTCTCTCTCCAATGAAAGGGTGGGCAGATCTATTTCAGGGGTTTCTTCTCTTCTTTGTCTCTTCTTTGGAGGAGAAACAGGCTTTGATGTAGCAGCTTTCTTTTCTTTTGTGAAAAACTGGTCTATTGTTAATTGTTTCTTCCTCCTCTGCAGTATTCTTCGAAAATGATACATGACACTATCATTAAACATATGCACTGCCCGGTTTGCTACTGCAATTTCTGGGTGGTATTTTTCAGCAAAAGCCTGCACATCTGCCCACTTGGAACAAATTTCATTGATGAGAGAACTTGGAACATCCTCCCTTACCTCATCCTCTTCTGAAGATTCCTGCTCCACAATCAGATCCTGCTGCTGTTGTTGTTGCAGGTGCAACAATTCCTCCACAGTCAACTCGGTAGAATGGCTTTCTACAAGCTCATCAATATCATCCTTGTCGACCTCAAGCCCCAAACTCCTGCCCATGACAACAATTTCCTCAACGACATCAGTGTCATCAGAAATTACAGGGGTAGCAGTGCTTGGACCCGCCTCTGGTTGGAAACCTTCAAACTCCCTCTCTGTGACACATGATGGCCACAGCTTACGCCAGGCAGAGTTCAATGTCCTATAGGTCACACCTCGCCAAGCTTGGTCAATCATGTTAACAGAGTTGAGGATGCTGAAGTGTTCCTTCCAGAATTCCTTTAGGGTCAACTTCGTGTCACTGGTCACTTCAAAACACTTTCTGAAAAGGGCCTTGGTATAGAGTTTTTTGAAGTTTGAAATGACCTGTTGGTCCATGGGCTGGAGTATGGGAGTAGTATTGGGGGGCAAGAATTTGATTTTGATAAAGCTGTATTCTTCTTTCAAGTCATCCTCGAGACCTGGAGGATGTGCAGGAGCATTGTCCATAACCAGAAGACATTTCATTGGCAAGCTCTTTTCAATGAGGTAAGCCTTAACCTGGGGGGCAAACACTTCGTTTATCCACTCAGTAAAGAATTGTCTTGTGACCCAAGATTTAGTGTTCGAGCGCCACATAACTGGTAGTGCACTTTTACAAATATTATTTCGTTTGAACACCCGGGGGTTGTCCGAGTGGTACACTAACAAGGGTTTGATCTTGCAATCGCCACTTGCATTTGCACACAGCAACAATGTTAGCCTATCTTTCATTGGCTTGTGACCTGGCATCTTCGTCTCGTCCTTGGTAATGTACGTATTGGCTGGCATTTTCTTCCAAAATAACCCAGTCTCATCACAATTAAAGACTTGTTGTGCGATCAAATTTTGTTCATTTATGTACCGATCGAATTCCCCCACGTATTTATCGGCTGCAATTTGATCCGAACTAGCTGCCTCCCCATGCCTAGTAACACGATGAATACCTGTTCTATTACGAAACTTTTCAAACCAACCCCTGCTCGCTTTAAATGTAAATGAATCACTTTCACTGGTACTCGGACTTTTCTTCACTAATTCTTCATAGATATGCAACGCTTTTTCACAAATGAACGCTTCACTAACACTTTCCCCGGCCAACTGTTTTTCTTTAATAAATATTAAAAGCAACTTTTCCATCTCCTCAATCACTTGTGGCCTTTGCTTAGTTACCGCCGTAACTCCCGTTGCAACATTCGCCTTCTTAATCATTTCTTTATGCTTTAAAAACGTAGAAATGGTCGACTTCGCCATTCCGTATTCTACCGCTAAATCGGACACTCGTACACCATTCTCATATTTCGCTATAATTTCCTTCTTCAACTCGATCGTTGTTCGCACTGTTTTCCTCTTCTCCTTCCCCTTAACACTCATTACTTTCTTGGGACTCATTATGAAAGCTAAAAAAGCAATTAAAAGCACTGAAAATCACTAAATCACAACGAATGCTGATCGCGCGTTGTCTGAGTGACGCTCTCGAGAGAACTGATGCTTCCCGAACAAGCGAGAGTGGCCGAGATGGCGCGATCATCACAAAGCCCATGCGGTCGTCACGTGTTCGGCTGGTCGAGTACCGAATTTTTGGTCGAGCACCGCAGCAAAAATTTCTCGAAAATTTTGGTCGAACTCCGAATTGTTCGAGTATAGAGTCGTTCGACTACCGAGGTATCACTGTATTAGTAAAATGCAAGGGGAAAGAGCGATTGTTGCTAGTAGGGAAGAGAAGTTTTGTAATGTTAAATAACTGTTTAACTTATCCAGATTAAAATTTTCCGATTGAAGGCAATACTGATTTAACTATGAATCAATGTGCTGTTCATAAGGTATGTTTATTTGGTAAAATGTATATTATACAGTATATCACATTTATATGACTGGTTTTGCAAATACTGATCAAATATTTTTACAAATTAGTTAGGAATTTAAATTGTAGCAAACTGGCATATAGTTTATTCTTAATTGCCAGAAATTTATTTATCAAAATCTCTATGCTTAGCAAAAAAAAATTCTGAAATGAACTTAGCACTTTGATAAAGTTGCTGGAAGACCTTATGTAAGGACATGAGAATCTTTTTATTACGTTTTGGCAGTTATAATGATAAAACTACAGTGCTGTATCCTTTCTATATTCTGAATGTAAATCTGTGCTTGCTGAATCCTTCAAGAGAATCTAGCTGAAATTAGTTCAGTTCATGGTAAAATTATGGTGAATAAGGTTGTACCTAACAAAACCCAATGTATGATTTTAAGGAGGTATAGGACAGTGACCTAACAACCAGAGCTTTCTATTGACAGTATCTCTATAAGATTAATTTAAGCTTTTAGGTATGATTCTTAACAGCAAATTTACTTTTGAGAAACATCTGATTTATTTGTTCTTCCATACTGAAAACTTGTAATATCAAGCCTTCTTTGGTGGTCGATGTATTTTGAGGAAATGTTTAAATTCTTACATTCTGCCAGGTTTGGATATATATTGTTCTCCTGTCAAGTTTTCAAACTGCTGATTGCCATATTAATGTGTTGGACAAAACTTGTAGTCTGTTGAATTCCTTATCATCACTGATCTAGATTTTTCAATATTTAACTTAGCCGGTGATTATAATAGCTGCAACTCTGTTGCTCGACAGAAAAACTCTACGGAAAAATTCGCCAGCGATCGCTACACAGGTAGGGGGTGTACTCAACAGCGCCATCTGTCGTTCAGATACCCAGTACTCATTGTAAACAAAGAACTCAATTTTCTCTCTGTCGGGCTACCGGCAAGACCTACTAATTCACTGTGCTAACTGGATTTGTTTTCACAACTATTTGGTGAAGTACACTATTCTAGTTTTGAGCTTTCGCTATGCAGGTGTTTTATCTTCATCTTAAATCTTGAACTCGTTTTGGATAGATTTAATTATGGTGACAAAGAGAGTATGGACTTTCTTTCACTTTTAAATGGCCGACCCTTCCCTTAGACGGAAGTGTGTTTAGGATTTTAGTAATTATCTTATCACGTTATAGATTTTCCTCTATATATTTTATATCTCTCCGCCTTTATTAGGCCTCTTCGATTAACTTTCCATTTTTTTATAAACATATAAAAATAAATTTTAATGCTTTGTTTATATAGACCTTTCCTGAGAGTAGGCGGTCCTAACTTGGAAACCGAAGTTAATCAACGTTGAGCCCTTTATATCGTAATTAGCTTTTAAAGAGCTAAGGATTTAAAACTTTTAAATGTAATATTTTATGAAAGAATTTCTTTGATAGTCTTCGTACTGTTTTCAAAGATGAACTAACGTTTAGTTTATTTATGCTACGCAGTTGTTGACGTTCAGGACGTTCAACATGCGCTCTATCGTTACGATAGAGAGAGAGTGTATCACGGTTTCACTTTGCAGTAAGAGTAAATCGATTCTGACGTTTTGTTCATTCTTTCTTAGCTTAAATGTTTTAAATTCTAATTTAAAGGAACTTTTTATTTGAAAAACCTTTCAGTTTTTTCCTTTAGTCAAATAACATGTTTTTTTGACGATATATAATTGGGCTCTTCTCTTAGGTGCGAAATCAAGAGAGAAAGAGAGAGAGAGATAGAGACAGAGGGAGAGAGAGGAGAGAAAACGTTCCGTTCAAGCGGGTAACGTTGTTCTCGTGTTACTCACGTCCCTAGCCGCTGTACGGGGAGGAAGGATAAAACGTTTTTAGGTTTTTATTCTCGTCCCCAGGCTATGTGCGGTGAGAGATTGAAAACGTAGTTATATGAACTAGTGTTTAGTCTCTTTCCCAGCCACTGATTTTTTTTTTTTATCTTAAAATATGTTTTCTGTTTTTTGCTGGTATTATGAGCTTGCATTATACGACTGATTTCGCATTTACTACCTTTTAATGAAGGGTAGAATTGCGTGTTTCAGGTAGAAATAAGTGCAAAACAGAAAATCGAAGTGATAAAGTGATATGCGCAAAGTGTTACAGTGTTGCGTCCGAGGCGCAAAGTGTTACAGTGTTGCGTCCGAGGGTTCGTCTGTTCGTGCCTGTCGTTCACCTAGTCCGGGACCTCTTACATGCTCCCAAGCCCAGGGGAGAAGTAATGTCAAACGACTTATGGGTTCGAGAGACCTTGACCAACGAACAGACGTTTTCCCTCTATGGTATCGGGTGTATCTTACCAAGATCTCCCCTACCATAAGACGAGAGAGACGTTTTCTCCTCGCCATCCGTAGGCTTTTCGCATAAGAAACCTGTCACAAGGTTTCGAAGCCCTTAAGCGAAAGTCAGTCCTTTCAGGACAGGTCCAGCGTCCTGGTTACAACCATTAGGACAGCTCTGACCCTATGCAGTCATCGGATAACTGCTCGCCGCCTAACAAAAGCGTAACACAGACTCCGAGAGTCTTTTTTTGTAGGCAAAGTGTTGCAGTCACAGACGTTACCCTCGTCTATTACCACAACCATTTCCGTTGATCCTTAAGGGATTGTATGGCAAAACATGCAGTATATGCTTGCCTCCCTTATGGAAGACTATTCTGCCGATTAGTCCGTTGAGTCTAGCCGTTTATCTCATCGATATCCTGGCTTTCAGCCAACCTAACGTTCCTTTGTGCTTACTGTTGACGTTGGCGTAGCTTAGTCACGTCAGTCAGGTTGTTTAGAACCACACTCGATGCGGTCTCGTGTGGTTTTTCAGCCGCATTTGGACGTTAGGCCACTGGCTGATGCTCCTGTTGACGTTCAAGACGTTCACTAACAATCGGAGTTGACTTGTTTTGACGCTGTGCGTCAACCTCCGCATTCTAGAGTTGTTTTGACTGCTCAGTCTAGGCAGTCAAAGCAGTCTCGAGTGGACGCTGTGCGTCCTCACGCACCTGTTGTGGTTGACAGTTCAGTTGTTGACAGTTCACAGACTGTCAAGCAGTTACATGACGTTGCGTTCTGGTCCGCTACTAATGCACCAGTGAGAGACTCAGCTTTTATCGGACAAGGTTCCTGTAGATGAGGAAGTTGCTGTTCTCCCTCCTACTGATATTCCCTTGAGGACTCTGTCAGATGGAGAGGAGCCTTAAGCTGCTTAGCCTCCTATGGACTTTAATTAAATCATGATGATTTTTTTAAGGATCTTCGTCCGGATCTTTTTGTAACTGCTGCTCCTCGTTCGCCTGAACGTCAGAGCTTACACTAGGCCTAGCTACTTCAAAGCCGTTGTTTTTAAGCTAGTGCTCTCTCGCTCTCCTAGAGAGCGTTACGTTGGCTAGGCGACTGGTTTTTCACCAGGAGGAGTTTGGGGGATACAGCCTTTGCTTTCCCTTCTTTTAAACTGGTTTATAGAGCGAGAGTCTGATATGACACGAGAGAAGTTCTCGGCTTTGGAGTTCATGCCTCTGCCCAGATAGACTTCTCAATTCTGGTAGACTCTCCCTGGCGCCTAGGCAGGAGACGCTCCAAGTTGTTTACAGGTCAACTTCACAGCTGTTGTCGAGCCTTTGAAGTTTTGCTGTACTATTATGTCACGCATAACAAGGCTTTCAGGGATGGTAAACGGTTCCGCCTCAGTCGCTAACCCCGTCTGTTGCCACACCTGCTCCTGTAGACCCTAAATGGGCTTTGCTGCAAGACATGCAGTCCAAGCTTGCGTCCTTGATAGAGGACTTAAATGCGGAGAAGGTTGCTACCGAACCTTCTGGCCAACAACCTTCCAACCGGTCGGTTATGCGCCCTGTTGACGCTGAGGTAACCTACTCGCGTCTGCCAGTTGAGGTGGTTCCTCCACCGATGCGACCCAGTGTGGGTTGCCAGCCGCACGTTGACGTTAAGCGACGCTCGGAGGTGGTTGTTGACGTTCAGGACGTTCAACAACCAGCAGAGGTGACTTGTTTTGACGCAGTGCGTCAACCTCAGCAACCCGGTAGGGTGTTGACTGCACAACCCAGACGGTCTAGACAGTCTCGGGTTGACGCTGTGCTTCCTCGCGCACCCATGGTTGTTGACAGTTCACAGACTGTGCAGCAGTTCCATGATATTGCGTCCGGCTCCGTCACGCATCCACCAGTGCGACCGGATTCAGCGAGCCAGACGTTGCCCACTCCGTTGCCGTTTCCTCATCAGTTTCGGATGAGGAACCCTCTGATGAGGACGTTGCTGAACAACAAGACGATCAGCCCCCAGCCCTGCTATCCATCCAGAAGATGCTGAAGAAGGAACGCTGCTCAGTCAGGCTGTGGATGAGTCTGGTAGGGACGCTGTCATCCGTGGATGGAGGTGAACTCGGACAACACCACGGCTTTGGCGTACATCTCCAAGCAAGGAGGGACATACTCTCTGACGTACGAGATCGCAAGGGACCTCCTCACCTGGTCAAAAGGTCTAAACATATCACTAGTAACGAGGTTCATCCAAGGCAACTTGAATGTCATGGCAGATTGTCTCAGTCGGAAGGGACAAATAATTCCAACAGAATGGACCCTCCACAAGGATGTATGCAAGAGATTTTGGGCCACCTGGGGCCAGCCAACCATAGATCTCTTCGCAACCTCGATGACCAAGAGGCTCCCAATTTTGCTCACCAATCCCGGACCCAGCAGCAGTTCATATAGATGCCTTTCTCCTAGATTGGTCACATCTAGATCTATATGCATTCCTTCCGTTCAAGATTGTCAACAAGGTACTGCAGAAGTTCGCCTCTCACGAAGGGACAAGGTTGACGCTAGTTGCTCCCCTCTGGCCCGCGAGAGAATGGTTCACCGAGGTACTTCGATGGCTAGTAGACGTTCCCAGAACACTTCCCCTAAGGGTGGACCTTCTACGTCAGCCACACGTAAAGAAGGTACACCAAGGCCTCCACGCTCTTCGTCTGACTGCCTTCAGACTATCGAAAGACTCTCGAGAGCTAGAGGCTTTTCGAAGGAGGCAGCCAGAGCGATTGCTAGAGCAAGGAGAACATCCACCCTTAGAGTCTACCAATCGAAGTGGGAAATCTTCCGAAACTGGTGCAAGTCAGTATCCGTATCCTCGACCAGTACCTCTGTAACTCAAATAGCTGACTTCCTCTTATATCTGAGGAAAGAACGATCTCTTCCAGCTCCCACTATCAAGGGTTACAGAAGCATGTTGGCATCAGTCTTCCGTCACAGAGGCTTAGATCTTTCCAACAATAAAGATCTACAGGACCTCCTTAAGTCTTTTGAGACCACGAAGGAGCGTCGTTTGGTTACACCTGGTTGGAATTTAGACGTGGTACTAAGATTCCTTATGTCAGACAGGTTCGAGCCGCTACAATCAGCCTCCCTGAAAGATCTCACCTTAAAGACACTTTTCCTGGTATGCTTAGCCACAGCTAAAAGAGTCAGTGAGATTCATGCCTTCAGCAAGAACATCGGATTCTCATCTGAAACGGCTACATGTTCTCTACAACTTGGTTTTCTAGCCAAAAACGAGCTGCCTTCTCGACCTTGGCCAAAATCGTTCGATATTCCAAGCTTATCGTATGGTTGGAAATGAACTAGAAAGAGTCTTATGCCCTGTAAGAGCTCTTAAGTTCTATTTAAAACGAACTAAACCTTTACGAGGCCCGTCTGAAGCTTTATGGTGTTCAGTTAAGAAACCATCTTTGCCTATGTCAAAGAATGCTTTATCCTATTTTATCAGACTGTTAATACGAGAAGCTCATTCCCATCTGAATGAGGAAGACCAAGCTTTGCTGAAGGTAAGGACACACGAAGTTAGAGCTGTCGCAACTTCCGTGGCCTTTAAACAAAATAGATCTCTGCGAAGTATAATGGACGCAACCTATTGGAGAAGCAAGTCAGTGTTCGCGTCTTTTTATCTTAAGGATGTCCAGTCTCTTTACGAGAACTGCTACACTCTGGGACCATTCGTAGCAGCGAGTGCAGTAGTGGGTGAGGGCTCCACCACTACAATTCCCTAATTCCAGAACCTTTTTAATCTTTCTCTTGAAATGTTTTTATTGTTGTTTTTGGGTTGTCCGGAAGGCTAAGAAGCCTTTCGCATCCTAGTTGATTTGGCGGGTGGTCAAAGTCATTTCTTGAGAAGCGCCTAGATTAGAGGTTTTGATGAGGTCCTGTTGTATGGGTTGCAACCCTTGATACTTCAGATCCTAGGGGTCGCTCAGCATCCTAAGAGGATCGCGAGGCTCCGTAAGGAAGACGTACTTAAAAAGGCAGAGTAATTGTTCAAGTCGACTTCCTTACCAGGTACCTATTTATTTTGTTTAGTTAGGCTATTTTGATAACTTCTAAAATGAAATAAAAATTCTTAGCTCATATGATGTAAACATATTTTGCTGGTCTCTACCCACCCCCCTGGGTGTGAATCAGGTATTATAATCACCGGCTAAGTTAAATATTGAAAAATGTTATTTTGATAATAAAATAAATTTTTGAATATACTTACCCGGTGATTATAAATTAAAGGACCCTCCCTTCCTCCCCAATAGAGACACAGTGGACCGAGGAGAAAATTGAGTTCTTTGTTTACAATGAGTACTGGGTATCTGAACGACAGATGGCGCTGTTGAGTACACCCCCTACCTGTGTAGCGATCGCTGGCGAATTTTTCCGTAGAGTTTTTCTGTCGAGCAACAGAGTTGCAGCTATTATAATCACCGGGTAAGTATATTCAAAAATTTATTTTATTATCAAAATAACATTTTAATCTTTGGAACCCTCATTTAGTTAGTTCCTTATGCATTTTTCATTATTCTGACCGTTCTTTGCGTTCAGATCTTCCCAGACTGTAATCACCCGGTACATAGTTCAAATATTACACAGTATTCTAGAAGCTTTATTTTGGCTGTGACCAGATTGTGGAATGAACTTCATAATCTGGTAGTTGAAATGGTGGAATCTCAGAAGTTCAAACTTGTTGCAAAGGTTTCTCTGTTTAACAGGTCAACATAAGTGTTGTTTCGTGGTTTATATATGACGTATCTATTTAACACTTACTAATCTTGATGTATTTTATAATTACTTATTATTTCTCATTTATAGTTTATTGGTTTCATTATTTCCTTCTGGCACTGGGCTGCTTTCCCAGTTGGAGCCCTTTGTCTTACAGCATTCTGCATTTCAAATTAGGGTTGTAGCTTGGTTAGTAATAGTATTGATGATAAAAAATGGTGTCAGAGCGCAATAGACTTTCAGAAGTGTTAAACAACCAAAAATTCTTTGGTATTTGCTGTGTTATGACTGAATGACTAAATTTTTGTACATTGGTACTGTATTACTATATCACATAAAAACACAATTGCTGTAAAATGTCTTTGATAGGCTCAAGATTACAGTATTGGAAATGAATGCTGAATATGCACACAAAACAAGTGATTGTTGAATATACTGTAAAGTGGATAGACTTAATTGATAAGGGAAAGCTCCCAAACAGCAAATATGCGGTATTTATCTTGCAGTAGATAAGACATCTTTGTCAGGAAGACTTACTGTATAAGATCATTGGAAAGGATATGCAATATCCCCCAAGTCCCCAGCTTCACTTACCTTTTTAAAAAGTCTACAACTTTATTCCTGTTTCCTTTCATCTTGCTGTCCAATGTCTTATGTATTTTACTATGTCATAAAACTGCTTGGTTTCTTCAGTTGATCCTCAGTGCTGTAAACCTCTGCACCACCAGCATTTAGCGATATGGCCCAAATTCCACTTATTGGGATGCTCCCTCTATGCCAGCTAACACTGGATTTTTAAATTATATAGCTTAGGGTTAATGACATTTGAGATCATAGTAGTAGGATTAGTGATAAAAAATTTTAGTATCACTTCCTTTGAATGTATTTAGTTAGGTGAAATGGACTTTAACACCTTGGTTATCTTGATGCATAATCAGTATAATGTTTTTAAAACTAAATAAATTTTTCATTAAAACTTATAAATTAGGAATTTTTGTAGGGCAAAAATGGAGATCATATATTGTACTTAACAGATGGATAAGATGAGTGGACAAAGAGATAGCTCACTTTTACTATTGTATTACGTATTAAATCCCATCTCGGAAGGAAAGAATTTCTTCATTTATTGCTATATGGATTCAAGGCTTGAAGTGATAAATGAATTCAAAATATTTGCGGAAATCAAAGTCATTGTGACATCACTCACACACATACATACATACATACATACATACATACATACATACATATATATATATATATATATATATATGTATGTATGTATATACTGTATATATATATGTATATATATATATATATATATATATATATATATATATATATATATATATATATCTGTTGAAAGTAGTGATTATTATGTTTTATAAGAAACTAATCTTGTATTGCGGAGGAAACTTTTCCAATACAGTAACACAGTATTTTATTTTACAAGCTTAGCCAATAATGGAATCACTTGTATAGATAATAGTTTGTCCTTGTAACTCAATAATGACACCACTTGTATAGATAATTGTTTGTCCTTGTAACTCAATAATGACACCACTTGTATGAAAGATGATAGTCACTCAGTAATAAAGTAATTTGATATGATGAAAAGTAAAGCCTGTTCATCTAGTTCCTTCTAGTATGCAATAACTCTTGTATATTAAAGATATCACATATATAGAGAAAGGATTAATATAATTGTGGGATAGGCTTTGCAAGACAGAGACATGATCTGGATATGGAAGCTGAGTTGCTAACACTATGGAGTTGTACAATGGGATGATATTAGGAGCTGAACACTGATTGGTTCATGTCATTTAGTGCAAGAACATTTGCCTGTATTTAGTAGGTACAACTAGAGAACTGTTGCTAGACTGATAAAGCATCTTATCAATAATGTCTTGAATTAAATCCCAATTTGATAAAAAAAGAATGCTACACAGCTAAAAGTTATATCTGTATGTAGTATAAGCTTCCCAAAGTTTAGGATGACTTGTTTAGGGATACTGTATGCATCTAGGACAAATTCAAACTTTCTAAATTATTGCAAATATTATTTATGTGGGAACAGGTTGCATAATGAATAATTTCATTATAGTAATAAGAAGTTTGTATATCTGAAATGTAAAATATCTTTAAAATTTTAGATTCTAGTTAGTGGTGTATCACTTTTATGAAGGAATATTTATATTTGATCCCAGCTAATTTTTTAATTTTCAGAAAGAAGAGAAAAGCCAAGAAAGTTACCTATTCCTCAGGTTTGGTATTGGATCTTTAAAGAGTAAACTGCATTTGCATATACATAAGGTATATTGCCAGAGGTTGCTTTACATGTCAAGGTCTCTTATTTAGAGGAAAGTAGATATGTATCGATATAAATAATATATAAGTAGACATGTTTAAAAAAACATGCGATAGTGTAAAGACTTCAATTTTCATACTTTCATCTTACTCTAATATTTTGGGATCAAATTGTTTAAAATCTTATTCAAATATTAAAACAAAAATTGATGTTTTACGTAGTATTTTATAGCCCATTTTAGAAAGTTGTTAAAAGTTATTATGTCTGTTTGCTATACTTTTGTGTTTTGTAGTTTGAAAATCTTCCTTTCTGTAAACGTTATCTTTTTTATTAAAGTTTTAGGGACTAGATTTATGGGTAGTATTTTTAAAACTTATTATTGAAGCTGTTTTTTCCTAGAAAATTTTAATGATTACATGAAATCAACAAAGTCAGAAATAGTTTAATCTTTTCTAATACAATTTCATTGTTTTCACAACAGTCAAGCATTTATGTAAAGTTATATCATATAGAAGAATGATACAAGCAAGATGTTCAAAAGACTTTACATTTAAATGTAGTGGTAGATGCAAAATACTAGTTTTATGAGATATACATTTTCTTCATCTGCTTTGCCATTTTAAAACATTTATTTATAAAATTTTCTTCCCAAGTACAAACTTGCCTGTCTTTCTGTACTTAAATCATAAAATGTGTGTGGTCTGAGTGTTTTTTATATCAAAGTGCTAACCTGAAGTGAATGTATGTAAATATTGAGCATTTACTGTAGTTTTACAAGTATAGATATTTATTTTGTGTGTCAAATCACTTGGTGATCATTTTAATGTTTATGATAACCAGTTCCTTAATTGTTAGGGTATCTAGTATCATAATATTTGTAAGGATTCATTCCAGCATAGCTTTTTGCAATATTTCAGTATTTTCTTATCGAAAAGATATACTGTTATTACCAGGAATAACATGTTATTTGGAAACCAAAAAAATTATAGATGTTTAAAATCGTAATTTGTTGAGAATTTTATTTGGAAATTTATTTCATGTAAAAGAACATTTTGAAAGTTTTGCTACTGTTAGGACAAAAAGTAAATATAGGTTTTGGTTTTCAAAAACATTTATTATAATTTAGCTTGTTAGGTATTGAAAATTAATCTCTTCCTACATGGCATACAAATCCTTGTCCTTTAATTACTGAGGCTGGTCCTGTGTGACCTGGAATTGGTCATTTAAAGTTTGATAGTAAGCGGTTATCCAGCTGGTGCGAGGCGAGTGACCTCGTCATCTTCTCAGCTGGAGAGCATTCACATTTGCTTCATCCGCTGACATATACACATGAACAGTCAGATCCTTACAAAAACTTTTAATTTTATTTCTCTTTCAAGGAAGTGATTGTTGTTAATTGATTTAATGAAAGCCAGACTTTTATTTGCCGTGGTGGAATGGTGGACGCGGCAACCAATTTATGACTAAACTGGCTTTAAAGTCCACACTCCCCGTCCACCGTGCAGGTCTTGGCTTACAGTGCAGTGGCAGGCGTACACCATGAGAGGAAGAAGTAAGTTGGTGGCTTGTTGGCAGCGTCCTTGCCTTGAGATCGCCTGACGGGTTGGAGTCTCGCTCAAACTCATTAGTTCTTTTGGTCGCTGCAACCTCACAATCCTTGTGAGCTTATAGCTTTATCTGTTGTCATCAGCAGCCATTGTCTGGCCATCCTTGGTCCTAGCTTGGGTGCTGATGGAGTGGTGAGAGAGGTGAATGCTCTTTGCTTGGACGAGGAATAAAACTGGTAGACGAGAATGACCATGAATGGGAGGTAAATCAGTTGTTGTTTGTGGATGATACTGTACTGGTTGCAGACACAGAAGAGAAGCTTGGCCGATTAGTGACAGAATTTGGAAGAGTGTGTGAGAGAAGGAAGTTGACAGTTAATGTGGGTAAGAGTAAGGTTATGAGATGTACGAGAAGGGAAGGTGGTGCAAGGTTGAATGTCATGTTGAATGGAGAGTTACTTGAGGAGGTGGATCAGTTTAAGTACTTGGGGTCTGTTGTTGCAGCAAATGGTGGAGTGGGAGCAGATGTACGTCAGAGAGTGAATGAAGGTTGCAAAGTGTTGGGGGCAGTTAAGGGAGTAGTAAAAAATAGAGGGTTGGGCATGAATGTAAAGAGAGTTCTATATGAGAAAGTGATTGTACCAACTGTGATGTATGGATCGGAGTTGTGGGGAATGAAAGTGATGCAGAGACAGAAATTGAATGTGTCTAAGGAGTATGGCTGGTGTATCTCGAGAAGATAGGGTTAGGAACGAAGTGGTGAGAGTGAGAACGGGTGTAAGAAATGAGTTAGCAGCTAGAGTGGATATGAATGTGTTGAGGTGGTTTGGCCATGTTGAGAGAATGGAAAATGACTGTCTGCTAAAGAAGGTGATGAATGCAAGAGTTGATGGGAGAAGTACAAGAGGAAGGCCAAGGTTTGGGTGGATGGATGGAGTGAAGGAAGCTCTGGGTGATAGGAGGATAGATGTGAGAGAGGTAAGAGAGCGTGCTAGAAATAGGAATGAATGGTGAGCGATTGTGACGCAGTTCCGGTAGGCCCTGCTGCTTCCTCCGATGCCTTAGATGACCGCGGAGGTAGCAGCAGTAGGGGATTCAGCATTATGAAGCTTCATCTGTGGTGGATAAGGGAGGAGGGTGGGCTGTGGCACCCTAGTAGTACCAGCTGAACTCGGTTGAGTCCCTTGTCAGGCTGGGAGGAACGTAGAGAGTAGAGATCCCCTTTTTTGTTTTTGTTTCATTTGTTGATGTCGGCTACCCCCCAAAATTGGGGGAAGTGCCTTGGTATATGTATGTATGTATGTATGTATGTATATATGTATGTGTGTGTGTGGGTATATATATATATAATGTATGTATGGTCATTCTGTAGGGGATTGTCCTGCTTTATAAGGCAATGTCACTATCTTTGCCTCCCCCGTTCATGAGCGACCTTTAAACCTTAAGTGTTTGTCGAGGTGGTACAGGGCAACATCTAAGGAGACTCCAATGAAGTCTTTCGCTGCTTCGGGGCTATGACTGTTGCTGCTGCTACTTGTACTCCTGTGCATATGATATGCATAAGACCCTAGAGCAGTCCCCTGAGAGTATGCTGTAGGCGTTTCGAGTCATCGGGTCTACAGAGTTGAGCTTTAAATAAAGTTTTTGCTGGTGTGTGGAAAACCCCTAGTGTTCGCTGTATTTCTTTGGCAGCTGGAAGCTCTTCGCCCATGACTGCCTCAAGTGGGTGCTAAGGGGTAAGATGCCTCTAGGGTACTGGACCACGTTCTGGCGCCCTCTTGAGGCGAACTACCGCGAGTCGAGGAGTTACTTTATGAAGATTCTTGCCCTTGTTTGTCAGTGCAATAGCCTGGGTAGGCAACTACAGCACCTCCATCATGGAAAACCTTGGTTATTGATCAGACTAGTGCTCCTCCAGAATCAAGGTCCTCATTTGAGTTGCCATGATCAGATCTTGTGAACTTGGCTGTGGATCAAAAGGATGACCAGAACTTTGGATGTAAGAACTCATTCTAGTCCAGTCGGTCAAGCAATATCCTGCTCCCCACTCCAGGCAGTAGAGGTACTACACACTGGAGAATGGTGCTTCTGCACCACTGCAGGTTGACAAGTTTGTGTGCAATCTGACGGGTGGCTTTCTTGTTGGAGAGTCTAAAGTGAAAGGCATTTCCTTCTTGGCTCCTGAGTTGGCGGTCACGGAGGCTTTGGCCATTGGTTTCTCCGCTCTATTAAACTGACTCGTCTAGTGGTCAGGAGTAGTAACGTACTTTGCCAAGTCAATGAGATTATTAATCGGAAAAATGTTGGAGAAATTACAGTATAATTATTAGTAAAGGGGTGGAAATTTACCAGGCTAGGAGAAGCCTTGTGCTGTTGGGTGGGAAGGCAGTTGGTTACCTTCCTTGTTCACTTGTCACCAAATCAGTAAGCTAATCGGGTTTTGTAGAGACGAGTCAGAGTTGTCTTGCTATTCAAAACAGGTTACCCCGGAGATGGCGTTGTCGTTTTGGAACTTGTTGAAGGCCACGTCTCTCCTAACAAGGAGTCGTGTGCAGGCATTTGGAATCTTGGGGGGATTACTTTGCAAGACTCCCAGATAAAGTGCAATGTCTCCTTCAGAAGCCCTTGCCCTTTGAAGGTGGCAGCGGCCAATCATGACGGATCGAGATCAAAGAAGGGCCATGTGCCCACTCCAAAACCCTGATCAGCAACATCCATGACCTCTTCCCGAAAAGAGCCTGTACATGTACAGCCTTTTCAAGCACCCCAAACCGCTCCTTCTAGAAAGGGAGGCGGTGGGAAAAGGGGAGGGAGAGGGTGATGCTGATGCCAGTTTTCCCCCATCTCCCACTGCCAAGAGTAGGGCGTTGCCTGTCTCACCACTGAGCATCTCGGCAGAAGCTTGGGTAATGAGTGTCCTTTGAGACGGTTACTTGCTATCCTTCGAGGACTGCCAGTCCTCTATCTTAAATCCTAATCGAGTTCCCTAAGGATCAGCACCTTGCGGGCAAAAGTAGCCGCGATGTTGGAGAAGAACGCGCTCGAAGTTGTTCAAGACAAGTCGTAAAATGATAAACTAGTATGGCAACAATTCAACATTCCAATTAAGTAACATCCTGAAACTGGTTGTTTCAAATTCATGCTAGACAGTTTTTGCTGGTTCTACAGTTGACTCTTCCTGGTAGAAAAGGTAACTGGGGCGGGAGGGTGGTCATAGACTTCTTTCCTCTGAATAAGTTTGTTTACAAAATGAAGTTCAGGATGGAAATAACACTTGTCTTCAATGAGAGAGGGAGACTTGATACTTTTGAGAGACCTGAAGGATGCGTATATTCAAGTTAATAAACATCAGTCCTCTCAAATGTACTTATGCTTCTCCCTCTATGGTATGATGTACCACTTCAAGACTGTGCTTTGGACTGTGTACGGCTCCCTAGGTATTCACTTAGGTGTCCACCGTGGTAGTCACTTAGTCCTATTCACAGTAGATGTATCTTGATGATTGGTTGATCCTGGCTGATACGTCTGCAGAGGTACTTAAACGATTGCTCGATCCTGGCTTCCCCAGAAGGGCAGTTGCCACAGGATTGAGATCTGATTCATTTTGCCATGTTTTCTGGGATTGTGGTAAACTGAGAGAAGTCCACATATACCAAAGTAGAGATTCAAGTACCTGGGCTGGCTGATAAGACACGGCAGCAGCGAAAGTCTTTGCGTCAGACAATTGCATCAGCAGGCTCAAGGAGGGGTTAAGCCACTGTTCCTGTCCAAGACAAATAACAGCTCGGTGCTGGCAATGCCTTCTAAGTCACCTCTCCTCACTGGAGAAGCTCGTTCCATATAGGCGCCTCCACCAGACATTCCTTCAATGGTGTCTGAAAGATTACTGGTCAGTCGACAGGAATCGCCTGTTCCAGTGGGGCTAAAGGTTCTGGCTGAACTGTCCTGGTGGCTTGAAAAGGAGAACCTCACCAGGGGAGTTCCACTCAACTCTCATAGATATGCAGCTGTTCTGGGAAGCATCGGAGGGATGGGGATCACACCTAGTCATCTCAGGTGTGTGGATCAAAGGAATGCATGTGCTTATCAATGCTTTCGAGCAGGAAGCATTCCAATAACGTTTGAGGAAGCCCTCGATGTTTTTGATGAGTGACGACAACAGTGTACTGGCTTATGTCAACAATCAAGGGGCCATGGTCTTGAGCCCTCTTTGGGAGCTGACATATCGGATGTACATCTGGGTGGCATTTCATGCCCTAGAGTTGTTGGCAAGTTACATTTTAGGCAAGCAGAATCTACTATACTCAGTTTTTTTAATGAGGCGCATTTGCATTGACTAGCAACGGTGCCCTTTTAGCTAGGAAAAGTTTCCCGCAATCTGATTGGTTAGAATTATCTTGTCCAACCAATCAGCGATCAGGAAACTTTTCCGAGCTAAAAGGACACCCCTGCGAGTCGGTGTAAATCTACCTCTCTAAAAAGAATTGACTATAGCAGACACTCAGTTACCAGAGGCAGAGTGGTCCCTACATCCTCTTGCAGTTGAACAGCTTCTTACCTTGTGGGGCTCTCCGAGGATAGACTCATTTGCTGCCTGGCATATCAGGAAGTTTACCCGGTTTGGACCCTTGGGCGGTGTTCAAAGACGCTTTCCAGCAACCATGGGGTCACCATCAGGCTGGTAATCAACAGTATTGATTATCAAGACTCAGATGACCAAGGTTGCTCCCAGATGGCCTCATGCTCTCTCATCTTGAAAAGGATGAGAGAACTATCCCAGTGGTCCATGCTTCTAGGTCAGCGGTACCTGCATAGTTACCACCAATTTGAGTCCTCAAGTCTTCACGGGTGGAGGTTATACACCAACTCCTCGGAGCAAAACTTGCAAAGCACTGTTAGATGTCTGGATTTCTCTGGCAGTCCTCTATAGCTGTCTGCCAGGCTAAGTGAGACATTTGCGATTAGTGTTGTAGAAGGGATATATCTCCTGTTGGAGCAACTCTGGCGCAGATCATGGATTTCCTCTTCATCTCCGCCGAGAGAAGTGCCTCTCAGTCGTTGCTGTCTAAAGTTACCGCTTGGCCGTGAGTATGGTAATTTGATTGAAAGGCATAGACCTCTCTGCTTCCTGGAAGTTGTCTAGGATCATAGGGGGAGCTTTAAGTAGTATTGGCCACCCTAGAATCTCAGGCCCCAAAAGTGGGATAGGACTAGTCCCCAAGGCTCTTATGCATACCCTGTTCGAGCCTTTGAGGAGGTTGTTAGAGGATTGGAAATCTGACTCTCTAGACTGTTTTTCTGCTAGCTCTAGCATTGGAAAAGAGAGTTGGTGAGTTGCATGGTCTCTTCTGTAGTCAACCCATGCTGAAGGGTGTAAGGAGGTCTCCCTCAGTTTATACCATACTTGTGGCCAAAACCTAGAACCTGAGGTTGCATGACCCCAGGTTTGAGTCCTACTCCATCCTTTCCCTTCAGGAGGTGTTGGGTGGTGATCGATAGGAGGTGCTTTTGTGTCCCCTGAGGGCTGTGCGGTGCATAAGGATGCATTTCTTCTATGGCAAAATGGAGATGTATGTCTCCTGTTAATGACTAAAGGGATGGTGGATCTTATATCAACCCATTGATCATCATACTTGATATATGTTTCCAACTGACATCCACTTTGGGGCAAGGAGATCTCTAGTTTGATCAGGTACGTGCCTACAGGTTCTATCAGCCTTTCATCCCAATGGAAATCAAGTAGGAGGTTGCTGGGGTCAATGCTTTGCTTCTGCACATGTAAAGCCTTTATCAGTAACAGGGAAGAAAATAAGCAGTTTAGGCTCTAAGGGAATTCTAACCCACCAAGCAGTGTCTCCCTAATGAAAGGAAGAGGATTTATGTACCTGGTAGGAGCATATTACAAATATTTAAAGATTGTATTTTTCCTAACCATACAAACCCGAGTCTTAATCCAACTTCCCTTCTCAACCAACGCTCTCATTCCAGGGCAAAAAGTGAAGTCTCCAGCTGGAAAGGAGGCCGGGGCTCCTCGCTCCACACCAGCTTGTTATCCAACTTCATCTCGGGCTCTCACTGAATTAATCTCCCTAATTAAAGGACTAGGGTTTGTATGGCTAGGAAAAATACAAAGTACTATTAAAGAATTTTGATTTTTGTCATAATGTATTTATAGACATGGAATCTTTAGCCAAATGGTTATACCAGTTTTTAGCTATGTTTATTTGTGTTCAGGACCAATATAGCTATGTTTATTTAACCCTTTTACCCCCAGGCTATTTGGAAATTTCCAACCCTTAACCCCCAGGGGTTATTTTTTTTTCAAGCACATTTTGCAGTATATTTTTTTAAATTGCTCTAACAGCCTTAATTTTCATCATAGAGTGGTCAGGTTGGTCTCATTCTCTTGGAAAATGCCTGAAGTTTCTCAAAAAATTATCAAAAATATGCAAAAAAATATTTAAATAGCAGTTTTTTGCAAGGACGTACCGGTACGTCCATGGGGGTAAAAGGATGAGTTTTGTGATACGTACTAGTACGTCCTTTGGGGGTAAAAGGGTTAATTGTGTTCAGGATTAATATTCTGTCAATAACTGAGAGGAGTAAAGGTGGTTGAGTGCAGCCCTTTTAAAAGCCAATGTGCTGTATATAATTTTTATGTCACATGGTTTAAATTGAATACTGATAATTTATCAAGGAGTATATCCGTATCATTGTTGATTCATTTTTATTTAAAAATATTAAAATGAGGTTTATTGCATCATTGTACTCTTATTCATATATATTTTGGTTTAAATGTTGTGTTATATACTGATAAAAATATTGAGAACATGAAATACACACCAATTAATGAACAAATCAACTTTTTTTTTTTTTCAATAAAATTACCCCATCTATAAAGATATATACTTTCTCCGGTACTTTTAGTTGATATTGAAGCTAATGACTTCATAGTGCATAGATTGAATTATTGTCAATAATAATAATAGCTAACAATTATTAAGGTTTCCATATTATAAGTGCTTTTGAATGTATTCTTCAGATCATCCTAACCATTATCATCTCTTTGGATAATAAAGTCATTGGAGTGAAGCATGTAAGTGATAACCTTATTAGTCAAACTGATATATAATGACTTTGAAGCTAGTTCAATACAGGGCTCATCATTTCTAGTGTTAAGGAATGAGCATCAATCAGGTCTCAGCCCAGTCTTCACTTTCTGCTTCCTCAATTTTCCACTGCATCATGCCCTTGCACCAGCAGTAGCACCTCAAGTGATGGCTCTTCTACACAGCACAACTCTTGAGCTAAATCTCTCTAATTTCCTCCAGCCATGATTTAAGTTGAAGGGATACCTGGATCATCTTGTCCAAAGTTACGTCAGAATAAGGGCAACTACAGAAAGGCACCATCAATCTGTCCAATTCTTTGATTGAGGCAATCAAGAAATTGATGAAAATTGGTGGTGCTTTTTGAATAATGGACCTCATTTCGCTGTCAAATTCCATAAATCTCTAATTTGGTACTACATGATACATAATCTTTAAAAAGAGAAAGTTCCTTGTTTCCATAAAGGAGGTAACAACACAACAACCAACATCTCTGCTAGTATTTTACCAAGATCTTCAGTATTTCTTGCTCTTTTCCATTCATAGGCTGCAAAGGGGGATCATTAACATGATCCTCCCCCTGCTTCATGGGTATATTGGCAAGGATCTCATTTATCCTTTCTCCTTCCACTGATATTTTTCATCTTCCAGTGCATTTTCCATTCTCCTCATCTATATTCCTTCTCTTTATCTTGACTCCAACCTCTTGTGATATTTCATGTATTCTGATAAGCAAGCATTACAAATCCTGTGGTATTTGCTAATAAAATGTGTCATCACCATATTCTAGGTCAGCTAAATTCTCATTACCAATCCAGTCTTCTTGTCAACTGCTACTATTCTTGCAGTGTCCTGTGGAAAAAAATAAGCTATCATCTGTGCCAACGAAGGGGAGAAGGTGGCCCCCTTCATCATGAGTGACGGTGCGATTGCTCAGTTTGATACGAGTCTGACCACCAGCCACGTACCGAGATAACCTCCCAGTCTGGGTCGGATCTTGGTACCGCACTGCCTCCATTACTCACAATTGTGAGGAGGGGATCACTCTTACAAGACTCCTTTTGATAGATTTTCCTATATTATGAAATAAGTACCAGCGTCTGATGTAACAGACTGGAAAGAGGAATACACATTCTGCTTCTTGCTAGCCTTCAGGGTTATGGCCCTGGAGACCAACAATGGTAATTCTGTGGAGGGATAGGTCAGCGGTTTCTCCTGTGTCCTCTTCCGCAACAGACTTGATCACATCAATGGGTTCCTCCACACATGGAACAGGAGACTGAGAAGATACAGTAAGGAAAGCCTCGGAAGGTCTGGCAACTGTCAAAACCTTCCTTAGTTTTCCTGCCGATAAAGTTCTAGAAATGCCATCATTAGTCAATAGTGACAGGCAAGTATGGAGGCAAAGACAAAAAAAATAGTTTGTTCCAACACGGACTACTTACCTCAAACTACTTTCTTAGGAGTATCTGGGGATCTCCCGCTATCCGACCAAGAATTTTGCGTAGTTCCCCCTATCTCGGTTTCCCTTGTTGGGTCACCCCGTGGTGGATGGATACTCGCCCTGAGGCGACCCTGGGTCAGTGCACGAGAGATTGCTGCTAGGTCTGACTTGCCAGTAAGCATCTGGTCGCGGCGTAGAGATCATCTCACCGCTCTCTCACATCCCGTCCGACCCGCCTTTGTGTTACCACGTGTTTCCTTTGTGCCTTACCATTCACATCCATTCCCTGTGTTACTTGTGTTGTTTGGTGTTTTAGTGCCTTCCTTATGGAATACCAGCGTCGCTGTCCCGGGCCTAAGGCCGGGAAGTCTTGAGGAGTGTAGCTCTCTAAGCCTGATGTAGATCCGCACACGTTCGGAGTGAGCGTCCTGGCCTGTACTACAGGGGGCCTTGTACGCAATGAAAAGAAGAAGGCGTCGAAGAAGTCGCCTAAGAAGCCAAGCGTCTCCTCGCCCTTGATGTCGTCTTCGGCTCCGTCGGGGAGAGGTTCTCCTTCTCCTTCCCCTACCCAGAGTAGGGGACGAGGTAAGTCCGTTGCGGGGAAACGGCCCATTGCCGTTCCCCATGAGTCTGATGTCGATGATTTTGATTGTATTGTGTCTACGCAGACATGTGGGGAGTCTGCTAGAGTGGCGGAAGTGTGTGCTGTAGACGAGGTTCTGGTGCCCGCAGGACCCGTCTCGAGTGAAGACCCGGTGTGGGGGAGGTCAGGAACGGCTCCTTCCCTTCCATCGTGGCAGTGCTTTACAGGTTCAGCGGTTTCTGGGGGTGTGCTTGACAAAGAAAGGCAGCCCACAGGCTCTGCAGACCCAGACTCCATTGTGTGAACGGCACCTAGGACGTCCTTCAGGTCATCTATGCGGTAGGAGGAAGAGTTTTCTGGCTGGTTCGCCTCTCGGAAGGCTCTACGCACGCCCCCGCCGCCTTCAGCAGCGCTCCCGTCGGACTTCATGCAACCCGTCACACCAGTAGCACAATTACAAGCCCCTAGGTTGTTAGCAGAAGACTCAGGGGACTCGGCTAGCTCCTATTCTTCTTCTTCCTCCTTGGAGTTTTCTTCATCCTACAGTTCATCTTCGTCGGAGGACTTCAACGACCAAGAGACGAGAAGGAAGCGGAAGAGGGCTAGAAGGAAGAAGTCGAGCTCATACGCAGGCCCTTCGAGGAAGAAGGCCAAGGTTTCGAGGTGGAAGAGCAAGAAGAGGAATTCCTCCAAGAGGAAGTGGGCTAAAGTGGCTTTACCCCTAGCGGGTCAAACAGGGCTTTTGCCGCTCCAGTGCCGGCCTTAGTGGCCGCTGGAACAGCCCCCGCGCCCTTGCCCAGTGTCTCTTCGGCTCCGTCCGCCCGTCGGATGCAGCCGTTGGCACACGTGAACTTTACCTTGCCTTTGCCCGGCAAGTCACCGGCTCCATCTATCCAGCGGAGGCAACCGCTGGCTCGGCCCGGCAGCATGGCATCCATACCCGTTGCCACGACAGCCCCATCCAGGCACTGGAGGCAGCCGCTGGCATATCAAGGTACTTACACCCCCACGGATTTCCCCGGGAGGGGGTAGACCCATGACGGCTACCTCTGCCCCGGCGGCTCCATCCGTGACAGAGGCAAAGTGGCTTTCTCCCTTAGCGGGTCGAATAGGGCTCTTGCTGCTCCAGTGCCTGCCTCAGTAGCCACTGGAGCCGCCCCCGCGCCTTTGCCCAGTGTCTCTTCAGCTCCGTCCACCCGTCGGATGCAGCCGTTGGCACACGTAAACTTTACCTTGCCTTTGCCCAGCAAGTCACTGGCTCCATCCGTCCAGCGGAGGCAGCCGCTGGCTCGGCTTGGCAGCATGGCATCCATACCCGTTGCCACGACAGCTCCATCCAGGCACCGGAGGCAGCTGCTGGCATATCAGGGTACTTACACCCCCACGGATTTCCCCGGGAGGGGGTAGACTCATGACGGCTACCTCCGTCCCAGCGGCTCCATCCATGATGGAGGGAGCCGCTCCATCGGACCAGCCAGAAGTGAGGGATACAGCCGCCCCCAACGGATCCATCCTTGCTCGAGGATGCAGCCGACACGGAGGATCAAGTGGTAGAGGGCTTGTTATACACGGGTGAGTGTTCCCCCGGCAAAGTGTGCTCATATAGAAAAGTCCTGGCTCTGGTCCGCCACCACCACAGATTAGACGAGCCTAAACCGTCGTCAGAGCAGGATTGGCTTTCAGGTTTGGGGAGGATGTTTGATAATCCCAGTCAGCAGAAACCATCCTTGGCCCTACTGCTAGCACCGGACGTGGTACTAGGCATGGAGCACGTCGATAAATATGTTGAGGGACATAAGAACTCCCTAAGAGCCCAAGGGTCCTTCAAGCTCCTGCCGGGACTGAGGACCCAGAAGAAATTCTATGTTCCAGACGGACGTCATGCAGGTCCCCTCTCTTTGGAAAAGGCCGTTACAACGTTAAACCAGGGCACTGCAGATGACAGAACCCTCACTGCACCAGTGGTTTTCTCTCTCAAGACATAGTCAATGTGACCTCCTGGCTGGACTAGTGGGCGTACACCCTGGCAGGGTTCCAGCTATCTCATAACCTGTCAGTACCAGAGAATCAGGCCCTTCTACAAGAACTTATTCGTTCGGGAGGGAAGGCGATGAAGTCCCTTACCTTCCAGTCCCTGACCCAGATGGCAAACTGGATGTTAAGGAGGAGGGACATGGTCCTTAACAGGATCTCCCATTGACTTCCCGAACGGGAAACAAAGTTTCTGAGGAATGCGCCGGTGTGGGGGTGAGACCGTATTCCCCTGCAGGCAGTAGAGGGAACTATGGAAAAATTAAGGACTCAGTGGAGCTGAGACAGTCAGTGGCAAGATGTCCTCCCCATAGGAGACCATCAGCGGACGTGGCCTACCCACCTACGGCACCAGCTAGACAGGAGGCCCCCTCCACTTCCTGGTAGCAATGCCCGCGGCTCTCCCGCAGGAGAGGTGACCCGGCCCAGTCCTCCTTTAGACAAAAATACACCAGCTCAAGGAATGCTAGCAGCCTTGAGAAAAGGGGATTTCATGATGTCCCTGGACCTTAAGGACGCTTATTTTCATATCCCCGTGCATGCCTCCAGCAGGAAGTTCCTCAAAGTGAAGTGGGGATCCCAGTCTCTGCAGTTCAGGACCCTCTGCTTCGGATTGTCAACGGCTCCTCAGGTGTTCACGAGGTTGTTCACCTTAGTATCAGCCTGGGCCCACAAGCAGGGCATCAGGCTGATTTGGTACATAGACAACTGGTTGCTGCTTTCAGCCTCAGAGACAGTCTTAAAGGAGCAAGGAGCAAAGTTATTGCAGTTCTGCAGGGAACTGGGGATCACCATCAACTTGGAAAGTCCCAGTTAGTCCCCACCACCAGGATGACGTACCTAGGGATGGTCCTGGACTCCCAATTAGGAAGGGCATTTCCCTCTCAAGAGAGGCGAAGCAACCTGGATCAATTTATTCGACCATTCCTGACAGGTGCGCTAATGAGAGCCAAGGACTGGCAGAGGCTCATGGGCCACTTGGTCTCGTTGGAGAAGTTGGTTCCTAAGGAGGCTCAAGTTGGTGCCAGTCCAATGGAACCTGAAGGACTCCGGACTCCAGGAACCTGCTTCTCTGGTGGTTTGACAGGGCGAACATCCCTAAGGGGGTACCAATCGTGTCCGTTCCTCCAGAGGTGTTGCTCTTCACAGACACATCAAAGGAGGGGTGGGGAGCCCATCTGCTCATGGAAACAGCAAAGGGTAAGTGGTCCCTTGAGGAGAAGACCCTTCACAGAAACATGCTCGAGCTACTAGCAGTCCAAAAAGCCCTAGCAAGCTTCGCCCATCGTCTCCGGGGAAACACGGTAGCACTCATGTGCGTCAACGACACCGTGGTGGCATTCGTAAAGAAGCAAGGAGGATTGAGATCAAGGGAGTTGTACAACCTCACGTCTCAAATACTGGAATGGGTCGAAAAGGAACACATTGGCCTCACAGCCAGGTTCATTCCGGGAAAAAGGAACGTTCTAGCCGACGGCCTCAGCAGGACAGGACAAGTAGTGGGGTCAGAGTGGACCCTACACCCACAGGTAGTCCAGAAGATCCTCCAGAGGTGGGGCTCACCAGTGATAGACCTTTTCGCCACGAGACTCAACGCACAGCTCCCCGTGTTCTGTTCCCCTGTGCCAGACCCAGCAGCAGCATTCGGGGACGTCTTCCAACACTCGTGGGACGGATTCGACGTATATGCCTTTCCTCCCTTCGGGATTCTCAGGCAGGTTCTCGACAGGATCAGGCAATCAAGATATACAAGGTTGACTTTGGTAGCGCCCTGGTGGCCGGAGAGGGAGTGGTTCGCGGACCTACAAGACCCGGCTATCCTTCCTCAGTGACCTCTGCCGATAAGAGAAGATCTGCTACACCAGCCCCACTTCCAAAGGTTTCACGAGAACCCCCAGTGCCTTCAGCTTCACGCGTGGAGGTTATCGGGCCTCTACTAAGGAAGGAAGGATACTCAGAGAAGACAGCCTCGAGGATGACCGGTTATCTTGGGAAATCCTCGGTCATGGTTTACCAGGCCAAGTGGGCCACATTTGTGAAGTGGTGTGTGGCTCAGAACCTGAGGCCCCTGGGTGTATCGGTCCACAGGATTGCAGACTTCCTGGTCGACCTAAGGGACTACCTAGGGGTTTCCATTTCGGCCATCAAAGGGGTCCGAGCAGCACTGGGACAAGTATTTCTACTCAGAGGCATTGACCTGGGGGCCTCTTGTCAGATTTCCATGCTCATCAGGAGTTTCGAGCAATCTTGTTCCCCCCGTGCCTCTCGGGTCCCGCAGTGGGACATGGCTAAGGTTCTCAAGGTTTTGTCTAGGCCACCCTTTGAACCTCTCAAAAGTTATCCTAGATAAAGTCCTCACCCTCAAGGCAGTGTTCTTACTAGCTCTGGCCTCAGCCAAGAAGGTGAGTGAACTCCACGACTTAACGTTTGAGGTTTCACACTCGAAAGGGAGGAATGACCTGGCTTTTAAGTTTCTGCCTGATTTTGTGGCCAAAACACAGAACCCGGCCATTGTAGACCCCTAGGTTTGAAGGGTTCTCAGTCCCGGTGATCCCTCACTCAGACAACCCGGAAGACTTGTTCCTGTACCCAGTGAGAACAATCAGGAAGTACCTTAACAGGACAGCCAGACTTCGGCCAGGCATCAAAAGTCTGTTTGTTTCTTCAGGACCAGTGAGGAAAGCAGTGTCTAAGAACATGGTCTTCTTCTGGCTTTGACAAATCATAAAAGGGCTTATGAAAGTGAGGGGTCGGCAGTCCCTGGCAAGACACGACCCCATGACATTAGGGGGCTTAGCACCTTCTTGGCATTCGACAAGAACATGGCAGTAGGTCAAATCATGCTGGCGGGCACATGGTCCAGGCAGTCCACCTTTACGGCCCACTACCTGAAAGACTGTACGAGGAAGTCCCTGGACTCCTCCTCCATCGGACCAGTCATTTCCGCCCTTCAAAAAGTTTAAGGCTAAAGGCCCGGAGTAGCCCGAGGGGAGTAATTACAAGTGACACAAGTTTCTGCCTTACTCCCCTCTTTTCCTTGCTACCCTTTTTGTCCCCTTCCTTTCCCTCCTCCCATGTGAAAGGTGGATGTTGTAGAAGACCATGTCCGGATTAGGCATAAAGGTGAGATTATTCAATCAAGTAGACTTTTGCGTGCTTCCCCCGACTCTCCTACTCTGGACCTAGCCTCCTATCTAGGTCACGTATCACGTACCGGTGTGGCGGGTCGTCCGGCCTGTAAGTCCACCCCCGCCTCCTAAAGTGTAAGTCTCCTAGTTCGAGGTAAGTACTCCATGTTGGAACAAATCACAAATTTTAAGTAATTTGTATTTTTCCTAACAGTATTTACCCATCCTACCCCGGGTGCCTTACAGGAGTTCGAATTGTATTTTCACATATGCTTACTGGCGAGTCAGACCTAGCAGCACACACTCGTGCGCTGACCCAGGGTCGCCTCAGGGCGAGTATCCATCCACCACGGGGCGACCCAACAAGGGAAATGGAGATGGGGGAACTACACAAAATTCTTGGTCAGATAGGGGGAGATCCCCAGATTCTCTTAAGAAAGTTGTTCGAGGTAAGTACTGTTAGGAAAAATCACAAATTTTAAGTAATTTGTATTTTTCCTAACAGTACTTACCTCGAACTACTTTCCTAGGAGTATCTTGGATTCTCCTCCCAACAGACCAGAATTTTGTGTAGTTTCTCCTATCTCCGTTTTCTATAGTCCGGATGGATACTCGCCCTGAGGCGACCCGGGTCAGCGTGCGAGAGCATGGAGCTAGGTCTCGGTCGTCAGTAAGCTTTTGATAATTATGGTATCGAACTCCTGTAAGACACTCTGGGAAGGATGGGCGGGCAATAACCCTTAAGTAGTTCGAGGTAAGTACTGTTAGGAAAAATACAAATTACTAAAAATTTGTGATTTGTTCCAACACGGAGTTCTTACCTCGAACTACTTTCTTAGGAGACTTACACCTTAGGAGGCGGGCTGGGATTACAGGCCGGAAGACCTGCTGGATTTTAATTGATTGAACCTAGATAGGAGGCTAGGTTTTAGCTGACAATAAAATGGGATAGGAGACTCGGGGAGAACTACGCAAAAAACTTTCTATTGTCTATGTAACTCACCACTGTGAAACTCTCCGAACGTGGGCGTCTCCAATGAACGATTCTCACATGGGCGGAGGAAAGGGAAAGCAGGAACAAGAGGGATAGTAAGGAAGGAACTTGTGTTGCTTGGAATTACTTCCCACAGGCTTCCCCGGGCCTTCAACCTTAAACCTGTTGGAGCGCGGAAATGACTGGGCTGATGGAGAAAGAGTCCGGAGACTTTCTTGTACAGTCCTTCTGGTAGTGGGCCGTAAAAGTGGACTGTCTGGACCATGTACCTGCTTTCAGAATCTGGCCCACCGCCATATTCTTATCGAAGGCCAATGACGTGCTCAAACCTCCAATGTCATGGGGGCGCGGCCTGCCCGGCACCGTGGATCCATCACTGTCATAGGCTTATTTTTATGACTTGTCGCAACCAGAAGGAGATGGTGTTCCTGGACACTGCTTTCTTTACCGGGCCCAAAGAGACAAACAGGGTCTTAATCCCTGAGTAAAGTCTGGCTGTGCTTTCCAGGTATTTCCTAACTGACCTGACTGGGCACAACAATAAATCTCACGGATTGTCTGAACGCGGAATTGCTGGGACCGAAAAACCTTCGAATCTGGGGTCCCAGGAAGCAGGATTCTGTGTTTTGGCTACGAAGTCAGGCAAAAAATTGAAACTTAAGTCCTTCCAACCCTTCGAATGCGACACCGTACGACAACCCGTGGAGCTCACTAACTCGTTTAGCGGATGCCAAGGCGAGGAGGAAGACTGTCTTCAGGGTAAGGTCTTTGTCATGAATGTTCCTGAGGGGTTCGAAGGGTGGTCTAGAAAGGGCCTCAAGGACTCTGGCTATGTCCCATTGTGGAACTCTAGAGGAACGTGGAGAACACGATTGTTCGAAGCTCCTAATGAGCATCGAGATCTGCCGGGAAGCTCCTAGATAGAGTCCCTTGAGGAGAAAGACCTGATCCAACGCGGCTCGGACTCCTTTGATGGCCGGGATAGATACCCCTAGGTCGTCTCTCGGGTGAACTAGGAAGTCCGCTGCCTTGTGAATAGAAGCATCCAACGGCCTGTGGTTCTGGGAGGCACACCACTTCGTGAATGCGGCCCACTTAGCTTGGTAGACCAAGACTGAGGATTTTCTCAGATATCCAGTCATCCTCGCGGCGGTCTTAGCCGTGTATCCCTCCTTCCTCAGGAGACGCTCGATAGCCTCCACGCGTGTAGGTGGAGGGACCGATGGTTTTTGTGAAACTTCTCGAAGTGGGGCTGACGCAGGTCTTCTCTGTCCGGAAGTGGCCACAGTGGGAGGACCGCTAACTCCTTTAGGTCTGCGAACCACTCTCTCCGGCCACCAGGGCGTTACCAAAGTCATCAGCAGGTTCTTTGCGCGCCTGACCCTGTTGAGGACTTGTCTGAGGGTCCCGAAGGGAGGGAAGGCGTAAACATCGAGACCGTCGCACGTGTGCTGGAAGGCGTCCTCGAACGCTGCTGCTGGGTCTGGCACTGGAGAACAGAACACGGGGAGCTGGGTGTTGAGCTTTGTGGCGAACAGGTCCATCACCTGCGACCCCAACTTTAGGATGATTGTCTGGGCCACTTCCGGGTGTAGGGACCACTCTGATCCTACTACTTGACCCACCCTGCTGAGGCCGTCGGCTAGGACGTTCCTTTTCCCTGGAATGAACCTGGCTGTGAACTCGATGTGTTCCCTTTCGGCCCATTCCAGGATCTTTGATGTGAGGTCGCACAACTCCCTCGATTTTAGTCCTCCCTGTTTCTTCACGTAGGCTACCATGGTGGCGTTGTCGCACATGAGCGCCACCATATTCCCCCGGAGAAGGTGGACGAACTCCATGCAAGCTCTCTGAACCGCCATCAGTTCTAGGACGTTTATATGCAAGTTCCTCTCCTCGGGAGACCACTTTCCTTTCGCTGATTCGTCGAGGAGATGGGCTCCCCACCCCTCCTTCGATGCGTCTGTGAAGAGCAACATCTCTGGAGGGGCGGTTGCAAATGAAATCCCTTTGAGGGTGTTCGCCCTGTCGGACCACCACTTCAGGATCTCCTTCGTCCCCGGGAAAACGGTGACCAGAGTTCTTTCAGGTTCCATTGAACCGTTCTTAGCTTGAGTCTCCCCCAAGGGACTAGCTTCTCTAAAGATACCAGGTGGCCCACTAGCCTCTGCCAGTCCTTGGCTCTCCTTGGAATGTCCGATAGGAAGGGGAGGATTATCTGGTCCAGGTTTTCGAGCATCTCTGTGGAGGGGAAGGCTCTCCCCAACTTGGAGTCCAGGACCATCCCCAGATAAGTCATCCTGGTGGAAGGGATCAACTGTGATTTTTCCATGTTGATGGTGATCCCCAAGTCTTTGCAGAACCGTAGAAGCTTCGCGCCTTGCTCCTTCAGTGCTTCCTCTGAGGCTGAAAGCAGCAACCAGTCGTCTAGGTACCGGATCAGGCGGATCCCCTGCTCGTGAGCCCAGACTGACACTTGTGAAGACTCTCGTGAAGACCTGCGGAGCTGTCGACAGCTGGAAGCATAAGGTTCTGAACTGCAATGACTGGGAACCCCACTTCACCCTCAGGAACTTCCTGCTGGAGGGGTGGACAGGGATCTGAAAGTATGCGTCCTTGAGGTCCAGCGACATCATGAAGTCCCCTTCTCTCAAGCTGCCATCACCGACTTCGTTGAGTCCATCTTGAAGTCGATCTTGCTTATGAACTTGTTGAGGGCCGAGAGGTCTATGACCAGCCTCCAACCCCCTGTCGCCTTCTCCACCAGGAAGAGCATGCTGTAGAACCCCGGGGACAGGTCCTTGACTAGTTCTAATGCTCCTTTGCTCAGCATGGCTGACACCTCCTCTTGTAATGCTGCCTTCTTCAAGGGATCCTTGGGTGCCAACCACTCTGCACGTTGGTCGGGGATCAGAGGGGGCGGGCTCGCTAGGAAGGGAACTCAGTATCCCTCCCTCAGGACTGCCACGGTCCAAGGGTCCGCTCCGTTGTCCCGCCATGTTTGCCAAGAACGTTTGAGGCATCCCCCTACCTGAGGCTTCGGCAGGAGTAGGGGCCTCTCTTCCTACCTCTTCCTACCTCTTCCTGGAGGCGCGACTAGAATGGCCTCTCCTGGAGGTGGAGTAATTTGGCCTAAAGAAGGCCTGCGGAGTAAAGCTTTCCCTATGGGGGGCTGTGATGGTTGACGCCAGGAGGACGAAGGGGAGTCTCGTCTAGGTTGTGCTGCAGAAGTGTGCGGACCGTCCGGTGCAGCCCTTCTGTGAGTGGGACGTCTTGCTGCAGGGGGCCTGGAATCTCCTGTCTCCTTGAGTTTCCGCACCCTTTCCATAGCTTCCTCCACTGAGTCACCCCACACTGGGGAGTTCCTCAGGCACTTCGCTTCCCTCTCGGGGAGCTTGCGGACCAACTTATTGAGAACAGTGTCTCTCCTCCGTAAGATCCAGTTGGCCGTCTTGTGTGAGGGACTGGAAGGTGAGGAACTTCATTGCCTTCCCACCTGAGCGGATCAGTTCCTGGAGTAGCGTCTGGTTTTCAGGTACTGCCAGGTCATGGGACAGTTGAAAACCCACTAGGGTGCACGCCCACCAGTCTAACCACGACGTGGCGTTCACTATATCCTGGGCCGTGTCCTCCATCATCGAAGCCTCGGCTGGAGAAAAGCACACTGGGGCAGAGGAGGCTCTGTCTTCCGAACTGGCCTGGTTGAGGGTGGCTATCGCCGCTTCTACTGCGCGGGGCCCCGAGTGCCGTAAAATCTTTTCTGGGTCCTTAACCCTGGCAGCAGCTTGAAGGACCCTTGGGCCCTGAGAGAGTTTACTTGACCCGCGACGTACCTGTCCACGTGGTCCATCCCCAACTTAACGTCTTGGGCCAACGGGAGGATTAGCGATGTCTTTTGTTGGACGAGGTTGTCGACCATTCTTCCCAGACCCGAGAGCCAGGCTTGCTCTGTCGAAGGTTTCGGGTCGTCCAGTCTGTGATGTCTAATAAGGGCTAGCACTTTCCTATAGAAAGAAACTTCGTCTGCTGAGCACTCTCCACCGTCCATCAGGCCTTCCACTAATTGATCCTCCGCGTTGGGTGCATCGCCGACCGCGGATGGGGCCACGTGGGAGGCTAGGTCATCTCTCTCTCGCCGATCCAATGGCGCGGATACTTCCAACACGGGTGGATCCGCCGAGACGGAGGTAGCCGTCAGGGGTCTACCTCCTCCCGGGGAGCTCTGTGGGAGCAGGGATCCACGGTGACCTACCGGTTGGCCAGGGAGCTTGGACAGAGCTGCCGTGATACCGGGGATAGGGACCATGCTACCGGGTCGAAGCAGTGAGTCTCTCCGCTAGGCGGATGGAGCCGGTGCCTTAGCGGGTAAAGGCATGGTGAAGTCGACGTGTCGGCGGCTTTGGCCGACGGGCGAACCGAGCGGACGACACGAGCGGCAAGGGCGAAGGAGTGGCTCTAGAGGGCAACATGATATTTTCATAATAAAATAAATTTTTGAATATACTTACCCGCTGGTTATATAAAGAGCTGAAGTCCCCTGACGCCCTGGCAGAAATTCAAATTCTCGCGCTATCGAAGATACGGCAGGTGTATACCCGCACCCTAGCGGTAGCTCAGGTGGAACAACACACCACCTTCAGTTCTTCCATGCCTCATAGCAATACCACAGGTAGTCTCTAGAGGGGAGGAGGGTGGGTGTTAAATTTATATAACCAGCGGGTAAGTATATTCAAAAATTTATTTTATTATGAAAATATCATGTTGCCCTCTAGAGCCACTCCTTCGCCCTTGCCGCTCGTGTCGTCCGCTCGGTTCGCCCGTCGGCCAAAGCCGCCGACACGTCGACTTCACCATGCCTTTACCCGCTAAGGCACCGGCTCCATCCGCCTAGCGGAGAGACTCACTGCTTCGACCCGGTAGCATGGTCCCTATCCCCGGTATCACGGCAGCTCTGCCTGAATTCTCACCGACGACGGAAAAGCCCTTAAACTTCGACTGTGAATCTCCATCCCCAAATAAAGAATCTCCTAGGATGGAGTCAGTTGCGATTTTTTCGAGCTCACCAGGAGGCCCAGTTCTCTGGTTAGATCCAAAGTCATTTTTAGGTCCTTCAAACAACAATCGGCTGAGGAGGCTCTTATCAGCCAATCGTCCAGATACAGAGAGGCTCTGATTCCCCTCGAATGCAGCATGCTTGCTACATTCCGCATGATCTTGGTAAACAATAGAGGAGCCGTGCAGAGTCCGAAACAAAGAGCCCTGAATTGGAAGACCTTGTTTCCGTCCATGAACCTCAGAAAACGTCTGCAGCTGGGATGAATCGGAAGGTGGAAATAGGCGTCCTGAATATCTATAGAGACCATCCAATCGTCCTTCCTCACAGCCGCCAGAACTGTCTTCTGAGTTTCCATAGTGAACGTCGAATTTTGGACGTAACCATTTAGAACACTTACGTCCAGAACCGGTCTCCACTCCCCCGAACTCTTGGGTACTAAGAAAATGCGGTTGTAAAACCCCGGAGAAGTTACATCCTGCACTTCCTCTATTGCTTACTTCTTCGGACCCTCTCTGTATTTGGGCGAAAGATCCACCGGATCTGTGACTAAAGGAGGATTTGCCAGGAAGGGGATCTTATAACCCTCCTTTAACACTTGGATAGACCAGGGGTCCGCTCCATTCCTCTCCCAAGCCTCCCAGAAGTGAGTTAACCTGGCACCCACTGCTGTCTGAAGGAAAGGGCAGTCAGACTTTACCTCGGCCGGACTTGCCTCCTCTGCCTCTAGGTTTCCTTCCTTCTGGTTTGAAAGAGCCCCTTCCAGAGGATTTCCCACGAAAGGACTGAGAAGGTCGAAAACCAGAAGAGGATTCCTTAGGCTTACGAGAGGAAAACGTCGAAGGCAAAACTTTTCTTGTCGTATTGGTAACTAGGTCATGCGTGGCCTTCTGCGTGAGAGCAGTGGCAACTTCGCCTACCAACTCTTGCGGAAATAGGGTATTAGCCAAAGGAGTGAAAAGAAGGCCCGTTTTCTGGTAGGGAGACACTCCTGCAGAGAGAAAAGAGCACATCGTGGCCCTTTTCTTGAGGATTCCAGCCGTGAACAAGGCAGCTAACTCGTTGGAGCCATCCCTCACACCTTTGTCCAAGCAGGGCATCAAATGAACCAGTCCACTAGTGTCCGTGTCCTTCATATCTGAGACCCTCTTACTCAAAGCTCCCAGAGCCCAGTCTAAGAAATTAAACACCTAGAAGGCCCTGAAAAGACCCTTAAGCAAATGATCGAACTCTGGAATAGACCACCAAATCTTCGTTTTCCTTAAGGCAAGACGACGAGACGCATCCACTAAACTTGAGAAATCCCCTTGGGCAGACGAAGGAAAACTCAAGCCCAACACTTCACCAGTCTCGTACCACACACTAGATTTAGAAGCCAACCTTGCGGGTGGAAAGGCAAAGGCCGTTTTGCCAAAAGATTTCTTAAGAGTCCAACCAGGAACCCATTAATTTCAAGGCCCGTTTAGAGGACCGAGAAAGAACCATCTTGGTATAAACTGGAACTTTGGTTGCTTTACCTAAGATGAACTCGGAAGGCGGAGAACGAGGGGCCACAGGAGTAAACTGATCCGGAAAAATTCCAGTAAGAATCAACATAAACTTACGAAGATCAACAGCATGTTGATAATGCTTCTTTTCCTCATTCTCAGAAACTTCCTCTATAGTCTCGTCCACATCCGACTTTTCCTCAAGTTCGTCTTCTGGCAGTGCAGCAACTGCTGCAGCCTGAACTGAAAGAACAAAGTCTGGATGAGATTGCCTGTCAAAGCCAATATCTGCATCCAACTGACGGGGAGAGGTCGAAGTTGATTGACGTGAAACATGGATGGGTAGACGATCTTCGTCAACTAACAACTGCCGAGACCGCTTAGAGTCTGACTGCTGTTGACCAGATTGACGCTTGGACTCAGAAGGCAACTGCCAAAGATCGCTGAGTGGACGCGTAGAGTCCGAAAACTGTTGACGCGAACGATCAAAGCTGTCAAGATGTTGACGCTGAGAATCGATGTTTTGACGCAAAGCGTCCACTAGTTGTTGACGCGGGCGATCCACTACTTCAAAACGTTGACGCGTCGCGTCCACTTGTCGACGCCGATGTTCTTCCTCACGACCAGAAGACGAAAACCGTTCAACCAAACTTCTCTGACGCCCAGACATACTGCCAACACCTGGTTGAAAAGAATCCATAAACGACGAGAGTAGTTCTTTCATAGTCACAAGCATAGACCATTTAGGATCTACAGAACTCCTTAAAGGAATATTCGTTCCAACGTCACCACGTATTTCGGGAGAAGAAAGCCAATCTGAAGGAAGAGGAGGAGCATGAATCGTAACAAGGTCTGAATCGGAAGGAATCTTATCAACACGAACACGGTGATCTGGACGCTTAGCCGGAGTGCAAGCGATGGGAGAACGGAAACGTTCCGGTGAGTCCCACGAACTACATCCTGGACGCACAGGCGATTCTTGACGCCGAGTAACTTCATGCGTCCGTTTAAGCGGTCTTTACGCCAGATCTCACTACCCGACCCTTCATCGGAAGACGGGGATAACGCATGAACCTCACCTTTCCTACGATGAGGGTGAACGGCCTGAGTTACGGCAACAGGAACGTTCGAGGGGATGTCTGCACGATTGATGACGCTTCTCGTTCCCTTAAGCCGTTCGACATTACTTCTCCCATGGGTTCGAGAGCTCAAAAGAGGTCTTAGGCTAGGTGAACGACAAGATCGTGCAGACGCACATTAGAAACACTTTTCACATTACCGAGAGATTCACGACTTTTCGGTACACTAACTTCAGACACCGAAACACTATCCACAGTTCCGACAGAATCACGGTTTTTCAGTACCTTTAACTCAGAAAAAATTGTATTTCTATCTGCTGCTAAGGACTCAACTTTCTCACCAAGAGTCAAAATAGCGGTAAACATGTCTTTCATAGTAGGTTCCTGATCTACCACCACGGGGGAAGGAAAAGGATTAGGAACATTAACATTAGGTAAGGCACTATCCACAGATCGTGAAGAACTACGCCTAACTCTATCCCTCTCTAGTCTCCTAACATAACGTTCGTATGTTACAAAATCATCATCCGTTAAAGAAAGACACTCATTACATCTATCATCAAATGAACAAAATTTACCCCTACATTTCACACCAATATTATGAGGATCAATAGATCCTTTAGGAAGTCGAGTACGACACCCTTCACTAACACACCTACGTAAAGCAGGGGAGGAGTCGGCCATTTTGAATGGTTACGTGAAAGACCGACGAGCAAAAAATAAGGGAAATATTAATAAAGATAACCTCAAACAAAAAGATTTCAAGATTAGAATAAAGAGAAAACAATTAATGATAGCTTAAACTCAGATAAGAACGTTGTACATCACCAAACAACTTCCCAAAAGAGTAAAACCACGAGAGCAAACTTCAATATGACAGCCAGCTAGGCGGGCAGAAGAAGAACTGAAGGTGGTGTGTTGTTCCACTTGAGCTACCGCTAGGGTGCGGGTATACACCTGCTGTATCTTCGATAGCGCGAGAATTTGAATTTCTGCCAGGGCGTCAGGGGACTTCAGCTCTTTATATAACCAGCGGGTAAGTTTTATATTTAAAAACGGAAGATACTGGAGCGGCGGCTGCCCTGATCAGCTCGCTACGGGGAATCGTCACTCGGATCCACTTGTCCCTGGACGAGAACCCCTTCTTGCTCCTCTTCCTGGAGGTCTACGAGCGTTTCCTGGATGGGGCTGAGCGGGAGCGAGATTTCCTCCTACGGGACCTCTTCCGTTTCCTTCTCGCCTCACGGGGGTCGGAGTCGTCCGAAGAGGACGAGTCTGACGATGATGATGAGGAGGAAGAGGAAGAGACAGAAGAAGAGCTCGCCGAGTCCTTCGAGTCCTCCGACGATGATGTAGGGTCCTCGTGCTGCTTCACCGGCGTGAACGGCTGCATAAAGTCAGGCGGGAGCGTCGACGACGGCGCCGGGGGAGTCCATAGCACCTTTCTAGACGCGAACCAGCCGTCGAACTCCTCCTCGTGACGCATTGGTGACCTGAAGGGTCCGACGAACCTGTAGGCTGCCTCTCCTTGTCTACTTCTCCCCCGGGCACTGAAGTACCTGAAATGCACTGCTACGATGCGGGGGAAGGAGCCGATCTTGTCTTCCCCCACACCGAGTCTTCGGTCGAGACGGGTCCTGCAGGCACCAGAACCTCGTCTCCCGAGCACACTCCCGCCCCCCCCCAACGCCTGTGAATCAACAATAGGCCCCACATCAGTTACATCGGATTCATGGGGAGCGGCAATGGGCCCCTTCCCCACGACAGACTTACCTCATCCCCTACTCTCGGTAGGGGAAGGTGACGGGGAACCTCTCTCCAATGGAGCGGCCGGAGAAGCAGAGGCAGAGAAGCAGACCTTCTTAGGCGACCTCTTCGGCGCCTTTTTCTTCTTAGTACCGTACAAGGCCCACTAGATCTCCGGCCAGGACGCGCACTCCGGACACGTGGCAGACGGTGAACACACGCTACCCCTGCACGAGGAGCACAAGGTATGCGGGTCTACCTCTGGCTTAGACAGAAACGCACCACACGATTTACCGGCCTTAGGCCCGGGGCAACGACGTTGGGTATCCATAGGGAGTTGGTAAACACGCGGTAACCACGTGGGGGACACAAAGGGCCGGACGGGATGGGAGAGAGAGCGGCGAGATGTGAACTACGCCGCGATCAGAAGCTTACTGACGACCGAGACCTAGCTCCATGCTCTCACACGCTGACCCGGGTCGCCTCAGGGTGAGTATCCATTTGCCACAGAGGGACCCACTATAGAAAACGGAGATAGGGGAAACTAAACAAAATTCTGGTCAGTTGGGATGAGAATCGCAGATACTCCTAAGAAAGTAGTTCGAGGTAAGTACAAATACAAATTACTTAAAATTTGTGATATTATTACCTTAACAAGGGAAGGTGATACTATTGCTTTCCCTGAGTAATGTTCTGAGAAAGAGTTGAGGTCTCCTATCCCCAAAAAATCCTCCAGAGGACATAGCCGTAGAGGAATCCAAGGAAGAGATAACAGTTCAAAGAGCACAAGAAGAAAAGAAGCTATAGAGCTTCCTCAGCATCAGCTTAGGCATCGCCAACTGTTGATACTAAAGAATCCCTCTTAGCCTTCTTCCTCTTCTTAGTAAACAACCCACTGAAGAGGAGGCTAGGAGCGATAAAACTAGTCATCAACCTCAGTTCATAAAACATGTTTGTGAAACAGACTTTCTTCTGGACCCTCAACCATCTGATTGGCTGATCTAGTATGGCTTTTAAGAAGATGGTTTAAAGGGTAAAATGCCTGTCAGATGACCCTTTTAAAGGCTTGATAGGTAGGTACGTCAAATTCCTGAGTCCAAAGATAGCATTCCTCACTAAAGGCCAGAGTTTTCTGGGGTTAAAAATCCTCTAAACTCCCACGAGGAGGAGGAGGAGGGGTCTAACTCACTCCATCTGAACACCTGACTTAAGGCAGAATGATACCCTTTCTCATGTCAGAGAGGAATGTCTCTTAGTGCAGGTAGATGAGTAAGTTCATGACCTGAAGAATGGCTGCAACAAGAGAGACTCCCATTACATTAATTGCAGTTGGTAGCCCACTTTCCCTGGTAGACATTCACAGAGACTGGTCAAAGGTATCGGGAAAACTACCAACAAAAGGAGACGCTGGATTGTCTCCAGCTGTGAAGTGTAACTCAACAGTCTCGTGTTGCCTCAGTAGATGGGCTGTCCTCTAAGGGATAGTCATGTAGGTTATCTCTGTTGGTACCTTAACAAAGGGTAGTATATTTGGTTACCTATCCTTTAAAAGCAACCAGAATTAGCCTGATGCTTGATATCAAGACTCGATTCATCACTCGAAGAATAAGGCTAACTGGGTTTAAGAGATGTGTACATTCAGAATCTTCCTGTTCTATTGGTTGGCAAACTTCATCCTTGCTACGCAAGGAGTTAGAGACCTGCCCAGAATGAAGCTTACTGTCAACTCTACGGCATGGCAAACCAGCCATGCATATACCTGTTTGTTAACTGGCAAAGGGGAGAGATGACAGTGTCCTTACTTATATATGCAAGGAACTCCAGAACTTTAATTTGCTAATGTCGTTCGTTCTGTCCTTCTTATCCCTTATTTGCTATGTCTAAGAACAGAGGTGGAGACTAGGATTCCTGTTATCTATTCACCAGGTGATTGTCATATCACCTGATCCACTGGGACCAGAGTGGAGGAGAGGATCCCTGGTGACTCTAGAGACACTACTGAAAACCCCTATGTTAGAAATGGCTGTGAAGGTGGAAGATTTTTTAGGGAGGACAGGTGACCAAAAATAACTTTACTATTCCTGCCTGATTGGGAATTTTTATGCTGAGGCAGGATCCGAAGAGAACAATATCTCTCCTATAGTGTTTATCAGCATTAAAAGTACATCAGTAAGTTATCTAAGTCTGATGTCTTCCAGTTTATCACTATCCCCAGATGTGACAATGCAAGAAGTTGCATTTGATTCAAAAGCAACTGCTCCTCTGGCCCCACCAGCTGTCAAAATACTTGAAAAACAAAGTACAGTATTCACTGTAAATGGGTCCCAAGTTGGACTAGTACTGGAGGGGAGGTACGGGTCCAATGGCCCTGGAAAGGTCATAACTCTGCCTTATGTAGCTGCCAAATGGCATTACTTTTCTCACCCAATCACATCAAATTAAGGACACTTCCTATCTCATCTAACCCTAAACTTCTCTTGGACTGGGGGACGAAAGGGTAAAGTCGAGTCTAACACTCTTTGAGAGAATTAGTTTCCATACTGGAGTTGTGAGAGAGCAGAAGCTCACCAAAATTGAAAGGGAAACAAATCCCCTTCAAAGAGCCTGAAGTCCCACAGGAAAATATATGGTCAATGAGGGAGTTTTGAAGTTGTCTTCCAATGCCACTTGTTGGAAGAAGGGATGTCTGGTGAGTGAAGAATGTGTCTTTGCTGTCCTCAGGATAGCACTTGCCTACTGAAATATCTATGGTTTGTGTAATTGCTAACCTCATTGAACTAGCAACCACTGCAAGAGATAAGGAAAGCAAGAATATTGGTGATGAGTGCTTGTGATCTGTTAGCACTCATATTTTGAAGGGTACAAGGACTGACCACTAGTGAAATTGCAATGCTGGGTATGCATAATCAAATAAACCCATATGAGGTGTGCAGACTCAATGACGAATGAATGAATGATTTAAAGTTTTCAGGCATCCTGACATCTAAGGTCATTGATGCCGGTAACATTTAATTTATGTATACAAAAAAAATAAAAAATGAGATAAAATAAAAAATTAAAGAATATTCAATTAAAATCATAAAAATTGAATGTCATAAAAGTTAAATATTTTTCAGAAGACCTGCTTCTGAAATAAATCTAAAAATGCCACTTGCATGGTAGGACACATCATTTCCAAGAATCTTGGCAAGGATGAACCTGCCACCCTCACCTCGAGCCTCAAACAAATATCTATTCCGCAAGTTGTTATAATTGGGGCATTCAGTCAACAAATGCCTTACTGTTAGAGGTACTAAACAGTTGTCACAATACGGTTGGTGTTGGCCCTTCAGCAGAAACTCATGTGTCAACCGAGTGTGACCAATACGGAGACGACAAAGAGACGTCTCCCATATTCGGGGCATCATATTATACCTCCAAGGAGATATAACATTTGTTACCTCTCGCATTTTATTCCCATCTAGGCTATCCCATTGCTGTTGCCATTTATTGCAAACCAATTTCTTGATGTCAGGTAAGAAATCATTACAGGCAATGGGATACCTTCTTGGCAGCACCTCGGATGCAGCATTCTTAGCCAGTAAATCTGCCTTCTCATTCCCACACACACCTACATGTGCTGGAACCCAACAAAAGTGAACTGTTATACCTCTCCATCCAATAATAAAAAGCCATTCTAAAATCTTTAAAACTAGAGGGTTATTAGAATTAAAAACTTCTATAGCTTGAAGGACACTCCTTGCATCACTAAAAATTGTAAAATTACCCTCCTTCTCCAATGCTATTTTCTCAATAGCGGTTAATATGCCATACAGTTCCGCAGTAAATATGGAAGCGGTCAGAGGAAGTGCACCTCTACAATTAAAACTATTACTATGTACCCCAAATCCAACGCCAGCATCAGTATAGATAAAAGTTGATCCTCTATGTTCTTTAACATGTTCATTAAAAAGAGACCTGGCTTCTAGGTCTGACATATTCTTCTTATCTCCTATAAAATATTTACAAAAAGATATCTCTGGTAACTTCCATGGAGGCGTTGATGATACCTTGAATGGAAGTACCTTACATCTAATTATATCCAGACTGTTTAATAATTGTTTCACCCGAAAGCCATAGGGTTGAGGAGATTTTGGGTGCATTTCAAAGTATGTTGGGTGCCTTACAAGGCTTGCAGTCTGGAAGGCTAAAGAATTAGGGAGTCTTTGCAATCTAAACCAATACCGAAGAATAGAAGACATCCGGTAAAGGTCTAGTGGTAACTCTCCAGCATCAACAAGGAGACTTGGGATAGGTGATGTTCTGAATGCTCCCGTGGACAATCTAATACCTGCATGATGTATTGAATCTAATATTTTCAACCGACTTGGGGTGGCTGAAGAATATACCTCACAACCATAACTAATTTTGGAAAAAATCAAGGCCTTGTATAATTTTAAAATAGTATTGCGGTCTGCCCCCCATGATGTATGGGACAATACTTTTAAAATATTCAGAGCTTCAACACATTTAGCTTTTAGCACTTTTAGGTGAGAAACCCATGTAAGTCTACAGTCAAATATCAAACCTAAAAATTTGGTTTCCGATACACATGGGATCCGTTGACCTTTAATGTATATATCCGGGTCTGGATGTGCTCCCCGGATACGACAGAAATGTACGATAGTAGTTTTACTTGTCGAGAACTTAAATCCATTCATATCGGCCCACTGGATAATTTTGTCAATCGAGAGCTGTAGTTTTCTCTCAACCGTTGCCATTCTGGCTCCAGCAAATGATATGGTGAGATCATCCACAAATAATGTTGAGAGAACATCCTGGGGAATGGCTGAGGATATCCCATTAATTGCTAGTGCAAAAAGGGTTACACTCAGCACACTATCCTGAGGAACTCCTTCTTCCTGGCACTTACTCTCTGATAGAGCTTCCCCAACTCTCACTTGAAAAACTCTATGTGAAAGAAATGCCTGAATAAATAGTGGCAGCTCTCCTCTCAATCCGATTTCATGAATGGTTTTAAGTATACCATATCTCCATGTGGTATCATATGCCTTTTCAAGGTCAAAAAATACTGTAACATGGTGCTGTTTGAAAGCAAAGGCTTCACAAATAGAAGACTCAAGTCGTATCAACACATCAGTCGTTGAGTGCATTTTTCTGAATCCACATTGAATCGGTGAAATGCATTTGCGGATGGGGACCTTGGGTAGTTCTGGATGATGTCAGTTTCTCTCATAGCACTCACAAGTGAAGTGATATTCCTGGAATACCCAGAGAACTAGAAACTCTTTAGGCCAATATCATTATCAGCAATGGAAAGGGTGATACAAGCACGTCTCCTGTACAGGTTTGAATCCATCACTGGAGGAGATATTCACAGCTATACAAATGGAACTATTTGCTGAGTGAAGGTTTGAGTCATTCTTAATAGTTATTTGACAAGAATTAAAAAGGTTCTTCGACCTGAGAATCAGAGCGAGTGCTTTTAGGCCTTCTTTCTTTTCCTGCCAAACCTTTCCTACTGCTCAGTACACGCTGGCATATACTCATTACTGGGAGAACCCTGCAAACAAGAAATACTACAAAAGATAGAGAATGGGGTTTGGCTGATATGAACCTCCCAGCTTGCACCAGACAGTAATAATTAATTAAAAACACGTATTTGTCAAAGAATAAAAATTAATTTCTCAAGTGCATTCAATTTTATAATAATTTGCATTTGATGGTCAAAGATTTTAAAAATTATTTCCAAAGAAATATGTTTAACTCTTCACAGTTCTATATATATATTGATTTGAAAAACAAGCTTACTGTGAGTATGCTTTTTACACAATATAAAATTTGAAAAGAATTTTTAGTATTGTTATAATTGGAAACTGGTACAATAGCTAAATGTATATAAAGGCAAAGTCATTAAAAATTTCATTAACCTAAGTGTGTATATACAGTACTCTTGTATCATTGGACTTTCTGACTCAATTTATAGGGATCTTAAATTTATAAAAAAAATCCTTAAGAAGTTAGCTGAAATCCATCACTTTCCCTTCTCGTGACTATGCAGGATGGTGGTTAACAACTGGTGTGTGTCTAGGAAAAATACTATAGAAAATAATTTTGTTTATTCCTGTAAAAATACATATCTTTTATTAAGATGACTTGCTCTCTGGGTAGAGGAATTGACAAGCCTCAGTCCTAAAATTTAAGACTAAGTGAGGTTGTGAATCTGCCACATCCCAATATTCAATGCTTATTGCTCCAAATAAAACAAAAAAAAATAAATACCCACCTTGAAATGTCCAGTCCCCAGTCATCAACATGAGTACAGGAAAGCTAACAACTGTAACCAGTACAGCCCAGTGAAGATGCTTAGGATGATAGAGTGGGATGTAAACTTAGTTCCACCTAAGCAGTGTTAAGTAAATTCTGAAAACAAACAGAATTTAGGGTTTCCTCTCAAACCTCTCAAGTGCATTAAAAGATAGGAAGGTGGCAATCTAGCCAGTCCCTTAAGAGGGTAAGTGGTAATTGTGCCTCTGACTTAATCGTGGCAATGGGGCATTAAGTTCCAATTGTTCTGGCCTCTTATTTCCCGAGGAGAAGACTAGGGTAGACACATCCTATGGACTGAATTCCTTATCAAATCTTCCAATGAGGAGCTTTTTGTAAAAGGCAAGGCAAAAGAAACCAGGTCAGATGATCTATTGCTGAAGTCAAATATATGTTACTTAGAGACTGTCTTGTGCAAAATCTTAAGATTGTAGGATATCTCATTATTTTGTGCTAATATAAATGGAAAAAAAAATCTCAAAGCTTTGTTAGTGTCATGTGAACCAGTAAAGACTTGGGAAGAATGTACGACCAGAAAGTCCAAACTCAAGACACACCTTTGCCATACAATGTAACTACTAAAGTTTTCCCTTACTAGAAGTTAGCTGAAGTTTTCCCTCCAATAAAGAAAAACATTGTCACTCTATTGCCTTTTTTTCTCTTGCTCTCCAATGCAAATAAAATTATTCTAGAAAAAGGGGGTTTAGGGGATTGTTTACCAAGAATATGAACAGGAATAAGTCACAAGGATCAGAAGCATAGTGATGCCGAACTACAATAGCCTCTTATGGATATCAAGTTTCCCCCAGAAGTGTCTGGTAATGAAGTACATAGAGGAGCTAATTGTGGCCCTCTTAAATTTTGTATAGATAAGGTCTTTGTGTGTCACCATCCAGTGTAACCAGTAGTTATCAGGGGTTAAAATTCCTGCTCAAGAGCATAGATTATAGCTTGATAACTGACAAAGTACATTATAAAATAGGAAAAAGAATTGTGTAGTAAAACCTAAATTCTTACAGGGAAAGAATGCTGAATGCTGAAAATGGAATGCCAATCATACATTGAAACCTTAACTGAGGAATGGAGTAGCCATACTCTAATGATACAATGCAGGAGTCTTGTATCATCCTATCCTTGTACGAAGTCAATAGGTTTAACAAAGTGGATTGGGTTTACAGTAACTTCTGTTCAAAGACAATGTCTTCCAAGAGGGCTTCACTGCTTATATCAATTTAAAAAAAAACACCCAGGTTAAAATTTGTGAGTGTTTCAAGGTTACTGAGATTACGGGGAACTGGACATCTTAGGTTAAGCTTAAATCATTTATGATACAATTATCAAGGAATCATGAGAGCAGTCAAGGGTTACTCTAAACTTGAAGAAAGGAAAGCCCAAGTCCACCTTCCCCAGAGATGGGACTGTTCATCAGGTTACTGGAGAAATGAGAGAAATTTAAGATTATTCATGAGAATTTTTTAATGAATTTTACCTCAAGTAAAAGAGCCGTTTGATGGAAAAATTGAAACAAAGTGAGGATCCATGCCTGATTAGGTTTCAAATGATGATGAATCAATGAAAAGTTAAGCAGGTGTTAGAAACCCTATTGAGAAGTAAAAGTTGGACAAAATACAAACATGAGAGATGATTCTTAGAAACTCCAAATCGACACCAGGAACATTTTTGACACTCCTTACACCCTTTTTTGGTCTGAGGGCCAAAAATGGCAGGTGAGAAAGCAGGAAAGGCAGGCAAAACCCAAAGCCTCTAGTGCCATTAGAAATAATTATGAGACATTTCTTAACTACCACTAGAACATAAACAAAAATGACAAATTCGAAGATAATTTGTATTTTTCCTAACCATACAAACCTTAGCTATTTACAATGGGTTTACCTTTTAGCGCAGCTGAAATGGCGAGCCATTAGAATTTAACGAGGGTGTACTGTATTACCCCCGCGCTAGTTAGCGGGGGGGTAGGGGAGTGGTAGCTAGCTACCCCTCCCCCCCCTCACACACAGATGAATGCTCACTTTCACTTAGAGGTAGGACTTGTCTTGGGGGACAGGGCTGGCGGGCAAATATGTGTAAATAGCTAAGGTTTGTATGGTTAGGAAAAATGTTATTTTTATTAATAAAATAAATTTTTGAATATACTTACCCGATAATCATGTAGCTGTCAACTCCGTTGCCCGACAGAATTCTATGGAGGGATACGCCAGCTATCACTATACTAGAAGGGGGTGTATTTACCAGCGCCACCTGTGGCCAGGTACTCAAGTACTTCTTGTTGACACCTCCTCAATTATTCCTCGGTCCACTGGTTCTCTATGGGGAGGAAGGGAGGGTCGATTAAATCATGATTATCGGGTAAGTATATTCAAAAATTTATTTTATTAATAAAAATAACATTTTTCAATATTAAACTTACCCGATAATCATGTAGCTGATTCACACCCAGGGGGGTGGGTGAAAACCAGTGTACAAGATTAAAGGATAGCTAAGTATCCCATATTTCATATAATCAGTTATCCACAATAACAATGAAATAATAAGTACCTGGTAAGGAAGTCGACTTGAACCGTTACTCTGCCTTTAATAAGATCGTCTTCCTTACTGAGCGCAGCGTTCCTCTTGGGAGGCTGAATCAACTCAAAGGTGCTAAAGTATACAGGGCTGCAACCCATACTAAAGGACCTCATCACAACCTTTAACCTTGGCGCTTCTCAAGAAAGAATTGACCACCCGCCAAATCAACAAGGATGTGGAAGGCTTCTTAGCCGACCGTACAACCCATAAAAAGTATTCAAGAGAAAGGTTAAAAAGTTATGGGATTATGGGAATGTAGTGGCTGAGCCCTCGCCTACTACTGCATTCGTTGCTACGAATAGACCCAGGGTGTAGCAGTACTCGTAAAGAGACTGGACATCTTTGAGATAGAATGATGCGAACACTGACTTGTTTCTCCAATAGGTTGCATCCATAACACTCTGCAGAGAACGGTTCTGTTTGAAGGCCACTGAAGTAGCCACAGCTCTCACTTCATGTGTCCTTACCTTCAGCAAAGCAAGGTCTTCTTCCTTCAGATGAGAATTTGCTTCTCTAATCAGAAGCCTGATGTAGTAAGAAACTGAGTTCTTAGACATTGGTAGAGAAGGCTTCTTGATAGCACACCATAAGGCTTCTGATTGTCCTCGTAATGGTTTTGACCTTTAGATAGTACTTAAGAGCTCTAACTGGGCAAAGTACTCTCTCCAGTTCGTTCCCCACCATGTTGGACAGGCTTGGGATCTCGAACGACTTAGGCCAAGGACGGGAAGGAAGCTCGTTTTTAGCCAAAAAACCGAGCTGTAAGGAACATGTAGCCGTTTCAGATGTGAAACCTATGTTCCTGCTGAAGGCGTGGATCTCACTTACTCTTTTACCTGTTGCTAAGCACACGAGGAAAAGAGTTTTTTAATGTGAGGTCCTTAAAAGAGGCTGATTGGAGCGGTTCAAATCCTGATGACATTAGGAACCTTAGGACCACGTCTAGATCCCAGCCTGGAGTGGACAACCGACGTTCCTTTGAGGTCTCAAAAGACCTAAGGAGGTCCTGTAGATCTTTGTTGGAGGAAAGATCCAAGCCTCTGTGGCGGAAAACCGCTGCCAACAAACTTCTGTAACCCTTGATCGTAGGAGCTGATAGGGAGCTTACGTTCCTTAGATGTAACAGGAAGTCAGCAATCTGGGTTACATTGGTACTGGTTGAGGAAAACTGCATTGGCCTTGCACCAGCTTCGGAAGACTTCCCATAAAGACTGATAGACTCTGAGAGTGGATGTCGTCCTTGCTCTGGCAATCGCTCTGGCTGCCTCCTTCGAAAAGCCTCTAGCTCTTGAGAGTCTTTCGATAGTCTGAAGGCAGTCAGACGAAGAGCGTGGAGGTTGGGTGTACCTTCTTTACGTGAGGTTGACGCAGAAGGTCCACTCTAGGAGGAAGAGTCCTGGGAACGTCGACCAGCCATTGCAGTACCTCAGTGAACCATTCTCTCGCGGGTCAGAGGGGAGCAACCAACGTCAGCCGTGTCCCTTTGTGAGAGGCGAACTTCTGAAGTACCCTGTTGACAATCTTGAACGGCGGGAATGCATACAGGTTGAGATGGGACCAATCCAGCAGAAAAGCATCCACGCGAACTGCTGCTGGGTCTGGAATCGGAGAACAATACAAGAGGAGCCTCTTGGTCATCGAGGTAGCGAATAGATCTATGGTTGGCTGACCCCACAGGGCCCAAAGTCTGCTGCAAACATTCTTGTGAAGGGTCTACTCTGTGGGGAAGACCTGACCCTTCCGGCTGAGGCGATCTGCCATGACATTCATATCGCCCTGAATGAGCCTCGTTACCAGCGTGAGCTTTCGATCTTTTGACCAAATGAGGAGGTCCCTTGCGATCTCGAACAACTTCCTCGAATGAGTCCCTCCCTGCTTGGAGATGTAAGCCAAGGCTGTGGTGGAGTCGGAGTTCACCTCCACCACCTTGTTAAGCTGGAGGGACTTGAAGTTTATCAAGGCCAAATGAACTGCCAACAACTCCTTGCAATAGATGTGAAGTGTCCTTTGCTCCTGATTCCATGTTCCCGAGCATTCCTGTCCGTCCAGTGTCGCACCCCAGCCCGTGTCCGATGCGTCCGAGAAGAGACGGTGGTCGGAGGACTGAACAGCCAATGGTAGACCTTCCTTGAGAAGAATGCTGTTCTTCCACCACGTTAGAGTAGACCTCATCTCTTCGGAAACAGGAACTGAGCCCGTCTCTAGCGTCATGTCCTTTATCCAGTGAGCAGCTAGATGATACTGAAGGGGGCGGAGGAGGAGTCTCCCTAACTCGATGAACAGGGCCAGCGATGAAAGTGTCCCTGTTAGACTCATCCACTGCCTGACTAAGCATCGGTTCCTTCTCAGCATGCTCTGGATGCATTCTAGGGCTTGGAAGATCCTTGGGGCCGACGGACAAGTCCGAAAAGCTCGACTCTGAAGATCCATACCCAAGGAGACAATGGTCTGGGATGGAACGAGCTGAGACTCCTCAAAATTGACCAGGAGGCCCAGTTCCTTGGTCAGATCCATAGTCCATTTGAAAATCTCCAGACAGCGACGACTTGAGGGAGCTCTTACAAGCCAGTCGTCTGACGGAGCCGGACACAAGATCATGATACTGCTGCACAGTCTGTAAACTGTCAATCATGGGCAAGCGAGGAAGAACAGTGACAACCCGAATCTGTCTAGACTGTCTGGGTCGTACAGACAACTCCTTAACGGGTTGCTGAGGTTGCCCACTGCGTCACAACAAGTCCCTTCTGTTGGTTGTTGAACGTCTTCCCCGTGACACATTGACTCCGTAAACAAAAAATCCTCTAACAAGGACTAAGCTTGGACTGCATGTCATGCAACACAGCTCAAGGTCTATGGGAGCAGGTGTGGTAACAGACGGGATTAGCGGCTGAAGTGTAACCATTACCTTCCCTGTAAGCATGTTATGCTTAAATAAAAGTCCATAAGAGGTTATGCAGCTAAAGGCTCCCTCCAAATGACAGAGTCCTCAAGGGAATATCAGAAGGAGGGAGAAAAGAACTTTCTCATCTACAGGGACCTTATCCTAGAAAAGCTAAGTTCTCTGAGTGAGGGTTCACTGGTGCAAAGCAGCAGACTAGAAGGCAACGTTATGAAACTGCTTGACAGTCTAGTGAGTTGGCAACAACCCAAGATGTGTTGAGAAGCATGCGGTAAGGTATGCAGAGCATGATGTATGCAGAGTATGCTGTATGCAGAGCATGCTGTATGTAGAGCATGTTGTATGCAGAGCATGCTGAATGCAGAGCATGCTGTATGCAGAGCATGTTGTATGCAGAGCATGCTGAATGCAGAGCATGCTGAATGCTGAGCATGTAGTAAGTAGAGCCTGCTGTAAGCAGAGCCTGCTGAAAGGAAAGCAGAGCGTGTGCATGGCGTTTAACATTTCTCAGAAATTCCATGACCAGTGCTAGAGTGCTCTATGCATGCTTGCATGGGGTTTAAACCATGGTATGCTGAACAGCAGAGTCAGAACGAGCTGGAACAACAACAGAGGTTTCCTCAACTTGAGGGAAAACCTGAGGTTCAGACTGCATAGGCTGAACAACAGACGGAGCAGAAGGCAGGTGCAAGGGTGAAGGAGGTTGACTCCTAGCAAGAGTTGCACCCAAGGATTGCACCAGCTGAGTGGAGGACGGAGGCGGAGTAGTCCGTTCCTGTTCCTGAGAGATGAGTGGAGCATGAGAAGGTTGAGGCTGCGCAGAACAAGGTAAAGTTCTAGCAAGCTGAGGCTCCTGAGGCGCAAGTGCATGGTGTAGATGAGCTTGCCAAGATGAGGGTTGAACTCGGTGCAGCGCTGGTTGAGCAGACAGACTCACGGAGGGGAGAGGTTGTTGTACCCCAACCGAGAGTTGCACCACTGGTGGAGCAGCAAGGGGAGGAGGAGGAAGAGTGTAACTCTCCTGATCCCAAAGCAAGGGTTGCCTTAAAGAAGGCTGAGGCTGAACAACACTGTGAACAGCAAACTCCGAAAGTGGTTCAACATCGTACGCCTGGCAGATGGTGCTGCGACCAGGCGGAGCAGGTGCAGGCTGAGCGAGCACAGGCGGAGCAGGTGCAGGCTGGGCGAGCACAGGTGCAGCGAGAACAGGTGGAGGGAGTGCAGGAGGTGCAACACTCTCAGCCCGACACCCACGCATCAAGTCCGAAAGCTGTGCTTGCATGGACTGTAGTAGAGTCCACAACATCATACGCCTGGCAGATGGTACTGTGATCAGGCGGAGCGAGTGTAGGAGGAGGGAGTGTAGGCGGAGGCGTAGGAGCAACACTCTCAGCCCGACACTCACTCATGAAGTCCGAAAGCTGTGCTTGCATGGACTGTAGTAGAGTCCACAACATCGTACGCCTGGCAGATGGTACTGTGATCAGGCGGAGCGAGTGTAGGAGGAGGGAGTGTAGGCGGAGGCGGAGGAGCAACACTCTCAGCCCGACACTCACTCATCAAGTCCGAAAGCTGTGCTTGCATGGACTGTAGTAGAGTTCACAACATCGTACGCCTGGCAGATGGTGCTGCGACCAGGCGGAGCAGGTGCAGGCTGGGCGAGCACAGGCGGAGCAGGTGCAGGCTGGGCGAGCACAGGTGCAGCGAGAACAGGTGGAGGGAGTGCAGGCGGTGCAACACTCTCAGCCCGACACTCACGCATCAAGACCGAAAGTTGTGACTGTATGGACTGCAGTAGAGTTAACTTGGGGTCGGCAGACACTAAGTTCTGCTGAGGTAAAGCCTTAACAGCAGAGATCTGTTGTGGCAGAACCTTACTCCTCTTAGTCGGAGTGTAATCAACTGATGACTGAGGAGAGTCAGAGCTAACCCAATGACTGCATTCGGGTTGTGAACTTTAACTTCGTACGTCTGGCATAGGTCTGGACTTAACGTTTAAGAAGTCTTGAGACCTGAGACCAGCGTTACTCTGCCTTTATTTTCTCCCCTAATCTCTTCTGCAGACGAGCAAAAAAAAGGGCTCAATCGTCTGCGGGTGGGAGTGACGGTCTCGGTAAGACACGCCCACAACCACCGAGAATACTTCTGTGCGCCGATCAAGGCCTGCTGAACCCTTATGCCCTTCGACATTGCTTCTCCCCTGGGCTTGGGAGCTTGCAAGAGGTCCCGGACTGGGAGGACGACTGGCGCGCACAAAAGTACCCTCACGCACTAATCACTTATCACTTTGATTTCTGTTTGCACTTATTTCACTGAACTCGAAACTTTAAGTGGTTTGTACCTGAAATACGCAATTCTATCCTTTCTCAAAGTTAGTAATTGCGAAAACAGAATTACAATGTAACAGAAAAATCTAATGAAAGATAAATCAGTGGTTGGAAAGAGACTAAACACTAGATCACTCTAGAAACGTTTAGTTTCTTCCCCTAAAGAGACTAGGGAGAAGAGCAAAAAAAACGATAACGACGTTACTCGTACGCCTGGCAGGCTTGAATGAAACGTTTATCCTCTTTCTCCCTCCGTCTCTATCTCTCTCTCTCTCTCTCTCTCTTGACTTAGAACCTGAGAGAAGAGCCCAAACATATATATCGTTAAAACATATTATTGTTAAAGGAAAAAAACTGAAAAGTTCCTTTATTAGGATCAAAACCATTAAGTTAAGAAAGAATGAACAAAACGCTAGACACGGTTACTCTTACTGCAACGTGAAACCGTGAACATTCTTTCTCTATCGTAACGATAGAGTGCAAGTTGAACGTTCTGAACGTCAACAACTGCAGAGACAAAACAAAACGTTAGTTCAGCTTTGAAAACAGTACGAGACTGTCAAAGAAAATCTTTCAAACTCTGTGGCGGAAATAGCATAATATGTTAACAGGTAAAACCGAAATGACGGGCTCAAAGTTTATTAACTTCGGTAAAAGACCGCCTACTATTAGGAAGGTCGAATATAAACAAATATAAAAATTAATTTTAATGAGTTTATAATAAAAGGAAGTTAATCGAAGAGGCCTATAAGAGGCGGAGAGATATAAAATAAATCTATAACTTTTGTTAAGCAAAATAAAGAAAGAGAGTCTATACTCTCTTAGACACCAACACTTCCGTCTAAGGGAAGGGTCGGCCATTGAAAGGTGAACGAGAGTTCATACTCTCTCGCCACCAAAATTAATCAAATTAATTCCAAAAGCTAACTAAGCTAATATAGAAGTTTTCCAGTAAAGCGACAGCCGAAATCAAAGAGAAATACTTCACCAAAGTCGTGAAAATACTCCAAGAACATAAGCGTATCCCAGAACGTCTTGCCGGAAGCACGACAGAGGAATAATTGAGGAGGTGTCAACAAGAAGTACTTGAGTACCTGGCCACAGGTGGCGCTGGTAAATACACCCCCTTCTAGTATAGTGATAGCTGGCGTATCCCTCCATAGAATTCTGTCGGGCAACGGAGTTGACAGCTACATGATTATCGGGTAAGTTTAATATTGAAAAATACAAATTATCTTCGAATTTGTCATTTGTTCTGTAACCGAAATACAAACCACGCTATTTACAATGGGTGACTTACCCATTAGGTAGCGTGGAAAGTCCCCAGCCATACTGGCTTTGGCTTTACCCGGGGACTCAGAATCCGAGTGAGTCGCACTCGAGAAAAGGAGTCCCTGCAACTCACAAGCTCCTTGCTCCGCAAGGAACCGTGTGGCCTACATAAGCTTGTGTGTGAAGGAAGAAGTGTGACCCGTCCTAGGCAGTTGACCTGGAGTTCCAGAAGGAACTCTGGGTTAGGACGTTCCCAATACCACCTCGTCAGGGTATGGGGACGCGACAGTATTGACTCAATACTCGGAACACAAGGAAGCATGGTTTACCTGCAGAGGTTCGAGGTCAGCTATGCAGAGACCAGGATGCTGCCTCCCCGTAGAGGGGATGATGAAGAAAGAAATAAGGGCCAGACATACTTCTTTCGTTCATGCAGACTAAAACCTGATAACAATGCCCTCAACCTTCTGCTACCTGTCCAAAAAGGAGCCTGAGGTTAGACCAGCTGTTGTGTAGCCACCACAGAGCGATAGAAAACGTATCAAGACTCCTGTGGGTCACGCCCTGCAGGAAGCGGGCTGCGAAGGTCATTAGACGCTTCCAGACTCCAGCTTGTAGCACCTGCGTCACAGAGTAGTATTACTCGAAGGCGAGTGACGTTGCGATGTATCCAACATCGTGCTGTAGGGCGACGTGACGGGGGAGGGTCTGGAGACAGGTCGAGATGAATGTCCTTGAGTCCGGGCTGAAGAGGTATACTGGTGACTCTCCCCCGTGTCCTCCTTGTGCTCCCAAATCGACTGCAACTGAGGACAAACTGCAGCTGTTCCCAAAGCTAACCTCTCGATTCCTTTACTGGCAAGAAAGAGAAGGTCTTGGGACATCAGATACAGAATGGAGACTCGAAATCTTGAAGGAATTGGACCGAAGGGCCGGGACCCCCAGATTCTGAGTCTAGCCAACAACTCAGGAGCGAACCTGGGTGTTGCCTTCCCCTCTTCCTTAGAAAGGGGGAATCGTACGAGACCAAGCAGATTGCTTACACACTGGCCGTGGCCAGAGTGAGCAGGAGACCCAAGGCGGAATACAATCCGAGGCCTGTCGTAAAGGGTCTTGAGAAGATCTCTTAAAGGACTAAAAGTCCGAGCCATGCTCCAAGTTGGAGGTCTTCCTCCGACTAGGGCAGGGACGATCGTAGCTTCGCATGAGCGAGGAAAGATCCAGCGGGCAGGAAAAAGTTATTCCTTTAAGCCTGAAGGTCAGGGAAAGGCTTCATTGCCGAGAGCGGAAAGGAGTTTCCTCCCGCCGAAAGGCAATAAGACCGTTATTGCTGGAGAAGAGGCCTCAAGGGAAGAGGTATATCTCCCACGACACCAACCACCTTAGACTCTTCACTTTGCCTGGAAGACCCCTGCGGATGACTATCGCAGATGACGCGACCTCCGTACCGCGACTGTAGCGGGTTGTCTCTTCTTGAGGAGGAGGCGTAGTGTCTCCAGGCATGAAGCCGAAGCGACGCCCCGGTTCGGGAGAGATGTCGCAGTGTGGTTGTTTGAGTAGTCTGCGCCGTGGGAGAAGCTCTCCCGGGAGTTCCGTCAGGGGAAGCAGAGGGTCCAGAAACCGTTCTGCGCATAGTCCCAGTGGAGCTCTCCCATTGAAAGGTTGACAGACAACCTGGTCTTGTTGAGACCCATTGTCCACAGACAAAAAGGAGGGAAGACGCAGGCGTCGAAGTTGTCCGACCATCACCGGAATGCATCTTGCCAGAGTCTCGGGGTCTGAGACTGGGGGGAAGAACAGCGGAAGCTTGAGGTTCCAAGCTGTCGCGATCAGGTCCCCCAGACCAGGACTTGCTGGTTACCCAAGGTCAAAGACCCCCCAGGTACACTCTCTCTACAAGGCTCTGCTCGGATAGTCGGAGAGAACATTCCCCTGCCTGGAATGAGAGAGCCGATGGTGGTATTGAGAGAATCTCAATCATCCCGGTATCTCTACTGCAAGATGTGAAGGTGTGAAAATGCGTCCCCTGCTGGTTAGAATACACCAGAATTATGAAGTCGACGCGCACGGGGCGACTCGGCAGGAGCTGTAGGATCTGTAGAGGGGCCAGACTAAGGCCCCTAAGCCTGCCTGAATGATGGAGAGGTATCCTTCAGGTCTTGACCATAGGCCTGGACCGGAACATGCCCCCCCCCCCCCCCTTTCCTTTGACGAGTCCGTGAACAGCATCAAGAATGTGGGGAAAGGACGAGAATATCCACTACCATCAAGAGGCTCCATAGGTCAACACCCATTGCAGGTCTAATAGTTCCGCTGGTCCCATAGGGGCCAGGAAGTCCGGTTAAACGTTGCCTGAAGCCACCGGAACTTGGACCGCCCCACATGGAACTTATCCTGAGGCGACCGTTCGGACTATAGACGGGTCAATGAGGAAAGGAGAACTAGGAAACGTTCCAAGGTAGGGCTGAAAGCTCTGCTTGACTGAGAACAGGTACTGTGACTCTCCTCAGTCTTGCCACAGTCAACTGAAAGGAAGGCTCGGAGGATGCGGTAACATAATCTGGCGTCCCCAGGTGGTCACCCATCCAAGTACCGACCAGAACCGACGTTGCTTAACCTCGCTGGACGGACGAGAAGCGGGGTTTCCAACGTGGTAAGGCCGTTGACTCAATATCATGGCCAGATACTCCAGATGTTGAGGCAGAAGAAGAGAAGGCTCCAAGCAAAATACCATGAACCCACACTCATGGTAAGCATCCGGAAGCTTGTCCCGGCGCTGAAGAAGGTCGAACCCGAGCCTACCGGAGTTGACCAGCCCTCCAAACAGCAGAGGCGGAAGCCTGCACCTGAGCGGCCATGAGAAAGGCAGGGAGAGTTCTCTGGGGAAAAAAACCTGCTATGCCACGGCGGGATAGCCACACTGCATCATAAGCAGGAATACTTGCAGTCTAGGCTGAATTCGACGAGCTCCCTGGAAGATGGATGGAATGGAAACTGAAAGTACCCGTCCTTCCGATCCAGGGTTTAAGGAGTCCTGTCGCCTCGTTACCAGTCTGATCGATTCTGCTGTTCTACGCTGGCCGAAGTTTGTTCGACAAACTTGATCAGGGCTGAGAGGTCGACTACGGAACTCCCCTCTCAGATCCTTCCTTACAAGAAAGGATCGACTGAAGAGGCCGGGGGTGAAGCCGTCGATGATCCTATGGAAGACCTTCGCCTAAGGTATGGATCATTCTGCCCAACCGGGCAACTCTTGCTGACGCTATGGCATAGAGGTTCAGAGACACTGAATTCGCTGACAGAGACGGCAGGCGCGATATCCTTGGCTGATCACAGAGATTGTGCGGGAATGGGCATCGGGAAGCTGTCATTCGGATGAGTAACCTTAAGCATCCTCCCAGCGAAAAACCCGCAATCCTAAAGTTCGTGAACTCTGCCGCTCCTTTTAGGACTATACCCCCCGGGGGAGCCTCCCGTGCCATCTGTTCCTGACAGGAGGAAACTGCAATTGGACACCTTGTCCCAGTTGTCGTAGCCGATAACTTAGGCCGACGTGGTTGAAAGAAAAGGGCGCTGGAGCCCTGCAGAGTCTGGAAGAAAGCGCCTTGGAGGAGTGAAAACGGAAGTCGATTTCCTCCGCACAGCCACTGTCTAAGTCTCTGTCCTTGGGCACAAACAAACTCTTCTCAAGGATGGAAAGGTGTCTGAGGTCGTCGACCTCCACAGATGAGACACCCGAAGGAAGCCCTCAGTCAGCGCATCCAGATGGTACAACATCGAGCTTGTCCGCAAGTTAGATACTTAACGACGAAAGGCCAAGGTGCCTGAGCTCGAGAGGAGGAAAGTACCCATGATCTTCCTGTAGCTTCCTTGAACCAAACCTCGGGCCATAACCGAGGAGGGAAAGGACCTGGTAAGCCCCCAGAGGAAGTGGTAAGCAGTCACCCCTTGTCCGATGGAGAAATCTCGAACGGAAAGCCCCCACGCCAAAAATCCTTCCAGGGAATGACGGGGAAGGGCTAACCCAGGTTCTGGAAAGAGGAGTGTTGCTCAGATCTCCCTGAAATTTCTCCTATTCTTGCAAGTGCCATGCTCTGCGTTTACGGGGTGAGGCCGTGTTCTGGAAATACGCTCCAGAAGAACTCGCCAGGCTGGCCATGCTGCGAAAACCCCAATGGAAATCGTGGTCGCAATCGCCCTGGAGCTCACGCGATGGTAATTCAAAGATTTGCGCGTGGGCGAACGTGGAAGCGCCCATGCGCGGTAACGCAGGAAGGTGAGCGAAGGAGCGCAGAAGGAGGGCGAGCGTGGTAGGAAGGGCGAGAGCTAGTGGTCGGCGAGCGATAACCCATAGACGAGCAATGGATACTGCAAGAAATAAGCCGACGTTTGTGCGAAGAAACACTGTAGGTTTGAGCGACGGAACACCGTCGGTTCGCGCGACGGCGTGCGACGGAACACCGTCGGTTCGCGCGACGGAACACCGTCGGTTCGCGCGACGGAACACCGTCCGTCCGCGCGATGGAAAACCGTTGGTTCGCGTGCATGGGCGCGGACGCGCATGAGCGTAGACGTGCAGGCACGTGGGCGTGTGGGCGCACAGGCGAATGATCGCGCGGGCGCACAGGCGAGCGGTCGCGCAGGCGAGAGGTCGCGCAGGCGAACGGTCGCGCAGGCGAACAGTCGCGCGGGCGCGCAGTCGCGCGGGCGCGCAGGCGAACGGTCGCGCAGGCGAACGGTGGCGCGGGCGCGCAGGCGAACGGTGGCGCTGGCGCGCAGGCGAACGGTGGCGCAGGCGAACTGTCGCGCAGGCGAACGGTGGCGCGGGCGGGCAGGCGAGCGGTCGCGAGGGTGGGCAGGTGAATGAGCGCGAGTCCGAGGCGGCGAACGCAAGCGTTAGCGCGATGGCGAGGAAACGCGCTGCCGCGTGGGCGAGGAAGACCGCTGGCGATATGGATCAACAGGCGATCGGTGGTGAGCTGGTGAGCGCTAACGTGCAGGTTGGCGATGGCGCGTTGTGGCATGCCGACGCGATGGCGAGCAGCATGCGCAGGTGAGCGATCGCGCGATGGCGAGCAGCATGCGAAGGTGGGTGATCGCGAGCAGCATGCGTAGGTGGGCGATCGCGAGCAGCATGCGTAGGTGGGCGATCGCGCGATGGCGATCAGCATGCGCAGGTGGGCGGTCGCGCGATGGCGATCAGCATGCGCAGGTGGGCGGTCGCGCGATGGCGATCAGCATGCGCAGGTGGGCGGTCGCGCGATGGCGATCAGCATGCGCAGGTGGGCGGTCGCGCGATGGCGATCAGCATGCGCAGGTGGGCGGTCGCGCGATGGCGATCAGCATGCGCAGGTGGGCGGTCGCGCGATGGCGATCAGCATGCGCAGGTGGGCGGTCGCGCGATGCCGATCAGCATGCGCAGGTGGGCGGTCGCGCGATGCCGATCAGCATGCGCAGGTGGGCGGTCGCGCGATGCCGATCAGCATGCGCAGGTAGGCGGTCGCGCGATGGCGATCAGCATCCGCAGGTAGGCGGTCGCGCGATGGCGAGCAGCATCCACAAGTGGGCGGTCGCGCGATGGCGAGCAGCATCCGCAGGTAGGCGATCGCGCGATGGCGAGCAGCATGCGCAGGTGAGCTAGTATCTGGCGAACCATGTTCCTTCAGAAGTGTTGGAGAACATTGGCGTGCCGGCTGTAACACACGCGGGCGATCCGGAGATCGCCGAGAGACAGGTGATCGCTGGCGAGCTGATGATCGCTGGCGAGCTGATGATCGCTGACGAGCAGAAGGCAACGCGTGGAAGCCTGCGCATAAAAGAAGAGTCCTTGACCCCGACCTGAACCGAAGTTCTAGATCGCGAGGGCGAACGTGGGCGCACAGGGCGCGTAACAGGAACCAACAGGAACAGCAGGGATGATCATCATGAGAGCGCTGACGAACAGGAGAGCGCTGATGAGCAGGAGAGCGCCTGTGCGCTAACACTGAGCAGGAGCAGGAGAGAACACAGCAGAAGGGCGCGCAGGGGAACCCTGACACACAAGGGAAGAACCCCCGTGGGAGGCAACCCTTTGCCCCGAAGGGATCGTTGTCCGTCGGGAGACTGTGCGCTAACACTGAGCAGGAGCAGGAGAGAACACAGCAGAAGGGCGCGCAGGGGAACCCTGACACACAAGGGAAGAACCCCCGTGGGAGGCAACCCTTTGCCCCGAAGGGATCGTTGTCCGTCGGGAGACTGATGTCCGTCGGAAGACCGTTGTCTGTCTGCCGGGAGACTGATGTCCGTCGGAAGACCGTTGTCCGTCGGGAAGACCGCTGTCCATCTGCACCAAGGCGGAAGATCAAGAAAAAGGAGTTGTAGGCTGCAAACGGAGATTCAAAAAGGCGCCTCTTAGCACCCTTATAGGGAGATGAGAGGCCTTTACGACGAGGCGGACGGTGGGCCTTACGGCGAGGGAGGCCAACAGCAACAGAAGAATTCTCCGAAGAGGAGTCTCTATGAGTGTACTCTCTCGCGAACGAAAGAGAAACACTTCGTAGAAGAGACTGGTCAGCCAGTGACCTAAAAAGAGCAATCCTCCGAAGAGGAGCTCCTGCAGTTGCCCAGCCCCTTGAGCAAAACTGCAGGTGTGATCACTCAGCACCAAGAGCATAGTCGCACGAAAAAAAGGGCAAGAGAAGATCCCCCCAAAAGGGAAAAAACTCAAGCCTGGACAGGAAAAACTTCCCTCGGAAGGAAAGTTACCCGCCCAAGGAGGCAAGCCTCCTGAGAGTTCTAAAATGAACTGGAGAGCTGTCCGTCGTCACGGGAGTACTTCCAGTAGAAGGAGACACGCCCCTGACGAAAATACAAGGGGGGAGGCAGCAACAGCCAAATCCCCAGGCCTCAACAAGACAGCTCACACCGTTGCCATATTACAGAAACGAACTAGATCGGTAACTGTAAAAAAATAAAACAAAAAACATTAGTACACATTCATTCCCCCGGGAAGGCTCCGAAGAGGAATCCCGAGGGAAAGGAAACGAGAATTACACAACAGGCACGTGCCCTCACAACCATTTACACTCACGGAAGGAGAGCTGTAACCAAAACAGAATTATAACAATTATAATTATGTAACTATGTAATTATGTAATTTAAAAATGAATGAACACTAAAGAAAGAACGAAAACCCTGAAAGGAATCGTTCTACAAGCTGAGAAAAAAAAAAAAAAAAAAAAACAACTACAATTAGATTCATAAACTAATTGAGACAAACGTACGGCGTAGCAACCCCCCCCCACACGGAAAGGAAGCTACAAGGGCGTAGTAACACGTAGTAAAAGGGTGAACGACCTCAAGAGAGAGAGAGAGAGAGAAAGACATAAGTCAAACTCGATCGCCACCCATAAAATTACGCCGTGGTGGCCTAACTGCCGAGGACTCCACGTAGATATCGTACACTACACACACAACTCTGAAAAGGAAACTTACTGATTTCTATACTCAAATATATATACAAACATGAAAACATGTTTACATATATATTGAGTAAATGAAAAGTAAGCGATTAAGTAAAGACAAAACAAACAATGGCTGCCAAGAGAGGACCAAGACAGAGACGTCTGTCACAGTCCGAGCCAAAAGTGAAAGTGAGCATTCATCTGTGTGTGAGGGGGGGAGGGGTAGCTAGCTACCACTCCCCTACCCCCCCGCTAACTAGCGCGGGGGTAATACACCCTCGTTAAATTCTAATGGCTCGCCATTTCAGCTGCGCTAAAAGGTAAACCCATTGTAAATAGTGTGGTTTGTATTTCGGTTACGGAACAAACTCTAGTAATAAACTTTTAAAAACTGAATGAAAACTAAAAGTATGAAAATATGGAAAAGCTGTAGTCTAGCAACATTCAACAAACAAAATTGAAACAACATTTCAGTACAGTATACCTGATAATGAACAACTGATCACAATAAAAAATTGATAAGCTCAAAACCTCAGTAGAGAATAAAGAATTGTGAAATAATCTTGTTAAAAAATATAAAAGACGCAGATTAAAGTGACTGTACATGACAAGTGAACACCATGACTCATTCCTCTGTGACAATTCTACTGCCTCGTTGCCAAGCTTGAATGCATGTTTCCTGTTAATGCTAAAATAAATGTTAAAAGTATTGCGGATAAGACTAAAACTACTTTAGGAGAATTCCTATGACAAAGTACTGTACAACTTTATATATTGTAATGAATTGTTTTTTAAAACTATTGACATTAAAAGTACATCAGTAAGTTATCTTTGGCAATTTATGTAAAAAAAAAAAAATGAAAAATAAAAAATGCTCTTACTACAAACTATATACAATGCACAATAAGTAATTCTGTTACCTCATTAGTTTTAGACTTATGTGTACAATAACAAACAAAATTGGAATAACCACAGGTATTGCATGAGTTGTTAAAATAAACTGAATTAACAACCGACCTCAATTATTAACAATGAAAAGCTGAGCAGGTAAAAATATATTATGTAATATTATACAGTATAACCAATAACAAATGATTATAAAAATTGTATTAAAACTATAAGTCTACATTGTTCAGATCAATCCCTGAAGCTGAAGGTAGGGCGACATCTTCTGGTGGCATGAATTTTCCAATTGGTTGTATAGCACTCTAAAAAAAAAAAAAAAAAAGGAATCAAGGTCATTTTTGTTTGAGACTATTTATATTATACACAATCCATTTAAGACAATACTGTAAACTTAAATATTTCACCAACCAAATATCAAAATGTTTTAATATGAAAAATTTGGAAATAATTTGTATTTTTCGTAACGATGCAAACTTCTAGCTATTTATATGGGTATTACTTTCGGGGAAGCTCAAAGGACGAGCCATTAGAAAATTAGCCAAGGGGGGGGGGGTTAATAACTACTCCAATTGCTCACACACCTGTGATTATACAAATCTTTACTTGATGGTAGGACTTCAAGGGGCTGGGTTGGCAGGCAAGTTTGAATAAATAGCTAAAGGTTTGTATCGTTAGGAAAAATACAAATTTCCAAATTTGTCATTTGTTTCGTAACTGGAATTCAAACCTACGCTATTTATATGGGTATGATGCACCCATTAGGAGGGATGACGTCGCTGCCATTATGGCTTTTTGGCTTTGCCCGTGGATTCCTCATTTTGTGTGTGAGGCACAAAATGAAGGAAACCCTAACACCACGCTATTCTTGCTTTGCAAGGTCTGCAGCCTGCGCAAGCTGTGTGTGTGGCTATATTAGGAATGTGACTGTCAAGGTAGATTCATCTGAAGAGACCAAGACATTCGCAATACCACCTCGCCAGGGTATGGGGACGCAAAAGTATTGACACAATACTATGATACACAAGGGAGCAATGGTTTACCTGCAGTGGTTTGAGGTCAGCTATGCAGAGGACCCAGGATGCTGATTTCCCCAAGAGAGGGGAGGATGAAGGAAAGAAAAGAGCCAATCATTTCTTTACATTCATTCAAACTAAAACCTGGGTAACCAATGCTCTCAACCCTCTGCTACTTATCCAATAAAGAGCTTGAGGTACTAAAGCAGCTGTTGTGCAGCCACCACAGGACCCATAGAGAGCGTATCGAGTCTCCTGTAGGTCACGTCTTGCAGGTATAGAGCGGTAAATGTTGTTTGTCGTTTCTATACGCCCGCTTGTAGAACCTGCGCCACAGAGTAGTTACGTCTGAAGGCTAGAGATGTCGCGATGCCCGACGTCATGAGCTCTGGGTCGACGCGAAGGTGGGGGGTCCGGTTTCAGAGCTAGGTCAATGACTTTGCGATTCCATGCTGAAATTGTGTTTTTAGTGACCCTCCTCTTGGTTCTCCCTATGCTGATGAAAAGCGAAGGCACACGAGGACGAGCTGCTGCTGTTTTTTTAAGGTAACACCTCAAACACCTTACTGGGCAAAGTAACAGATGATCTGGGTTGTCGGTTACAGAACAAAGACTCGAAATCTGGAAGAAGTCAAATCTAGGCTCCGCTACTCCTGGATTCTGAGTCTTGGCTACGAACTCCGGAACGAAGCTGAAGCATGCCTCTCCCAATCTCCTTGAATGAGTGATGTTGTATGAGAAACCATGAAATTCGCTGACTCTCTTGGCCGAGGCCATTCTGAGCAGGAACACTGTCTTCCAAGTGAGGTGGCAATCTGTTGCCTGGCATAATGGTTTGTAGGGTGGCCCCTTAAGGAACCGAAGCACCCAAACCACGTTCCAAGGAGGAGGTCTCACTTCTGACTGAGGACAGGTAAGTTCATAACTCAATATTAGGAGTGAAAGTTCTAGCAAGGAGGAAATGTCTACTTCATTCAGTCTAAAGGCAAGTCTCAAGGGTGAGCTATAGCCTTTTACTGCCAAGATTGAAAGGAGCATTTCCTCTCACAGATATATGAAGAACTCCGCTATTGCTGGAATAGTGGCATCAAGTGGAGAGATAGCCCTTCCACGACACCAACCACAGAAGACATTCCACTTCGTCTGGTAGACTGCTCCTGATGACTTTCGCAGGTGTCCAGACATTCTTTTCGCAACTTTTTGCAAAAAGCCACTCAAGAGAGGAGATGCTGGATAGTCTCCAGGTGTGAAGTTGGAGCAAAGCTACTGCTTTGTGGAAGATGTGGGCGTGTGGTTGTCTGTAGATCATGTCGCGGAGGGAGTTCTTTTGGAAGCTGTTTGAGGAGTTGCAGAAGGTCTGGGAACCATTCTGCATGATGCCACAGGGGAGCTATGAGGGTCATTGAGAGATAGATCAATGTTTTGGTCTTGCCGAGTACCTTTCTCGTCAACCAGAATAGGGGGATAAGCGTAAACAGCAATGCTGTCCCACCGCTGCTGAAATGCATCTTGCCAGAAAGCCTTAGGATCTGGGACTGGGGAGCCTGAAGTTCAGGGCCATTGTGAACAGATCCATAGTTGGAGAACCCCGCAAAGTCAGGACTTTGTTGGCTACCAAAGACCATTCGGAACCCACTATCCGAGTTGCTCTGCTCAGGTTGTAGGTGAGTACATTCCTTTTGCCGGGAATGAAGCGAGCTGATAGTGTTACCGAATGGACTTCTGCCCATCTCAGTATTTCTATTGCAAGATGGGATACGGGCTGCGAAACAGTACCGCCTTGCTTGTTGATGTTAGCCACTACTGTGGTGTTGTCAATCATCACCACCACTGAGTGGCCTGCCAGGAATTGAAGGAGCTGTTGAAGGGCCAGGAAGATGGCCCTCATCTCCAAGAGGTTGATGTGTTGGTACTTTCCAAGACTGACCAAAGGCTTGAGGTTATGTGGTGCAGAATGTGGGCCCCCAACCCTTCTTTTGAATCGATTAAACTAAACGGGTACAATTACATAAAAGCATACAAAAAAAAAAATAAGACAAAAAATAATCAACCATAGTTAAGTATTATAAAGAAACTGCGGTGGGAAACTACAGACGTTGACACATCCGCAACTAATGTCCAAGGCGAATTTCACATTCGTTGATGGATCAAAGGCTATTCTTGGCATTTTCCTCAAGGGAAAAAGGTACAGCAAAGCCCTTTGTACGACAAGGTATGTATTAACTGGCCATAAACCACGAGATGATGCTCTAATGCAACAAATCCGGGGGGAGGACGAGAAGGTCAATGCCCTTTAGCAAATTCTCGTCTGCCACCACCACTCGAGGTCTGTCCGTTCCTCTGATCCCATGGGAATCAAGATGTCCGTGGAATCTAAGGCCTGAATCCAGGTGGACTTCAGCAACCATTGGAGAGATTGAATCTTGAGGCAGCTGTTGGGAACTAGACAGACAAGAAATGATAGATGCCTGAGGAGACATAACCACCTCTGGGCTGGGAGCTCTTCTCGTCTGAGAAAAGGTCTCATGACCTTCCTCAGCCCTACTACCCAGTCATCTGATGGAAAGGCTTTGTGAAGGTTGGTGTCTATTATCATTCCTAGATATACCAGTTGTTGAGAGGGAAGCAGGCATGACTTCTTGAGGTTTACCATGCTCCCCAGATCTTGGCAAAACCTCAGAAGTTTGTATTGGTGCTGAAGAAGGGTTGCCACTGAGTCTGCTAGAATCAGCCAATTGTCCAGATAATGGAGGAGACGGATGCCGATCCTATGAGCCCAAGATGATAATAGGGCGAACACTCTTGTGAAGATCTGAGGTGCTGTGGAAAGACCGAAGCACAGCACCTTGAACTGGTATTTCTTGTCGACTAGACTAAATCTGAGGATCTGGAAGTATGCATCATTTAGATTCAGTGTGCACATGAAGTCCTGTGGTCATACCGCTTGTCTAACCAAGTCTGCGGTCTCCATTCTGAACGAAGTCTGTATGACAAACTTGTCCAGAGCCGAGAGGTTGATGACTGGTCTCCAGCCTCCAGACGCCTTTTTCACAGGAAAGAGTCGACTGAAGAAGCCTGGGGGAGTCATTGAGGACTTCTTGGAGAGCGCCCTTCTCCAATGTGGTCTGGACTTCGGACTGAAGGGCCTGCCCCTTTGCAGATTCCATCGCAAAGGAGCTTATCGATACTGGACTCTTGATCAGTGGAGAGATGGCCTGAATGGGACGTGATACCCTGTCCCCATCGTCCAGTGTTCGGCCTTGGTTGTTGTCCTCTTTGAAGCAAGTTTCGGCTGGCTAGTCTGAGAGAGAGCTAGTGGTTTATGAGTCCTGGAAGTTAGGACCCTATGAAGGAGAGAGTCCTGGTGTGACTTCTTCCATCTCTCTGCTGCCTGCTCCATGTCTCCAAAAATGAACATAGGGGATCCCCCCAAGAGAGGAATTCCGGAGCTTCGTGACCTTGACATGAGGGACCTGACGATGGAAATGCTTGACTACCGAGTCCCTGCATCTCAGAATGATGTTAGCCCACATGTTTACAACTTGGTGGGCAAGGAACCCGACAGTCCGAGTGCCCGAGAGCAAGACGGTCTCCATCGCCTTCCTGGTGCCCTCCTTCAAAAAGTTTCGGTCAGCACCAGGTTCCTCAGTGATCCCAACCAAAGGTCAAGCCATGAAGTAGCCTGCAGGGCGTACTTCGCAACTTTCTCCTGGTTTAGGATCTTCATAGTGGAGAAAGCCCTGAAAATCTCTCCAGATAAATTCCCTTTGTTAATTCCTCTAAGGAATGGTGCAGAGTAAGAGCTGGGAGAGGCTCGTCATGGACCTTGTAATACCTCCTCTACTGGATAACGAGGTGAGAAAAGTTTCGAGGACGATTCTCAACGAAATGTGTCAGAAAAGTCGGTGAGCTGGGCGGAAACCTTATGCTGGCATTGTTCAGCCCCTGAAACAGGACAAAGCCGCACTGGATTCTTAAGGACTTTTGAGTGCCAAAGACACTGTTGAGGAACATGTCTTTGCCCCCTTACGGAGGCAACGCTGGATCTGCCAATCCATTGAGGGACCTGATGCAGGCCAGGCGACTCTCTCTGCTCCACTTTGTTCGAACTAACTGGAAGGTTGACATCCATCCCCGAGACTGAATCCCGGGGAGGGTCGTGGTCAATGAGATGACTGGATATCCTGATCTCAGCTGTGGGTCTAAGAATCCTCAATGAGGATTTTAGAATTGTCTTAGAATCCTTCAGTCCTCTCCTAGGAGGGAAAAAGGTCTCCAGAACCGAAGGCTTCACAGGAAGGACGTTCCGTTGGCTGTCCGATGGGGAAAGGCTGGAATCCTCCTCGGGTTTCGATGCTGTTGCTCTGAAATCGCAAGGGGAGGATTGAAGAGAATCCAATCAGGACTCTGCCTGAACAGGGGTCTCTGATGGAGGTGAAGGGTAAGATCTAGTAGGGCAAGGAAAGGATGAAACAGCAGGTCTGGAACTCTTCTTGGAAGGTCTGGTAAATCAGTTTGACCCTGGTTAATGGTATTTCGTCCTGGATTCTTCTCTTCCTTTTCAGGAGGGACAAAACCGAGGAGGTTTGTCTTAGTAGGGCAGGAGGACATCGCAGAAAATGCTGGAAGTTTCTAAGGGACGAGATGAAGGCAGTCCGAAGGGAAGGCATGGGTGACTGCCCTAACCAAGGCGCTAAACCATGGTTGTTGACCGATGGAAGCACTGTCCATAAGATTCTCTGAAAAGAAAGAGGAAGAATGTTGCAGTGGAGTGTTGGTTACCAAAGCTGACGAAATGGGGAGCTGTGACCTGACCTCCCTACGCTCTATGGACTCCGTACGAGGGGCAGGGAGATTGGGAACCTTGAATTCCTGCTGCTTGCCCTTTTTCCCCTTCTCCGGTGAGCGTGATGTTCTGCGCTTATGAGGAGGGGAACGAATTGACAGCGAATGGTGGAGAGCAACCTCAACCTTACTAGGAGCCAAAGTCCGAGGAGATGAAGGTCTACCGTCTGTCTACTTCTCGCCTTCTGTTCCTCTGAAGGCTGATGAACCGGGGGTGGATGTCGTCGCAGTTGTTCTGCTAATGAAGAGAGCTGACGTTCGGCTCGACTCTTTGGAGAAAGAGATGCAGGATGGGTTGGCGATCAGTGATGAGTGGGCGAGTGGTGAGCTGGCAAATGGTGCCTGGTCGGAGATCGACGAGATGGCGAACGGTGCCTGGTCGGAGATCGAAGAGATGGCAAATGATGCCTGGTCGGAGATCGAAGAGATGGCGAACGGTGCCTGGTCGCAGATCGACGAGATGGCGAACGATGCCTGGAAGGTTGGTGACGAGTCGAAACCTTATCCTCCTCAGAAGAGGAGTGACGAGTTGTTGATGAGATCCACGAGTGACGACGGGAAACGGAAGGTTTTTGGGAGACTGGTGAAGACTAGCGCACTGGAACGTCAGCTACCGGGGCCCGACGAGCAAGAGACTGATGAGATGACAATTGTCGAATCGGCGAACGACGAGCAGGTGATCGGCGAGTAGGCATTCTGCAAGCAGGAGAGCAGTGAGCAGACGATTAGCAAGAAGACGAAGGGTGAGCAGGTGATCGGCGAGAAGGCGAAGGGTGAGCAGGCGATCGGTGATCAGGAGAACTGTGCGTAGGCAAATGGTGAGCAGGTGATTGATCAGTAGGTGAGGAGTGAGCTGGCGAACTGTGAACAGTTAACTGACAACTGACAGTAGGGCGGTCACTCTAAGAAGAGGATCGTGAATGAAACCTCGTTGGTGAGTCACGAATCGGGATTTGTTGACAAATACGAGAAACAGTCGAAGGACGAGAAACAGCAGAATCAGGCGGATCCTCCGGAGAGGAAGCTGATGAGCCAAACAGTTGACGTTTCATCGAAGGTGAAAAAGCGTGACAGAGGCGAAGAGGTGAGAGAGTTCAGCAAGGGGGGTGACAACGACGGCGAGCCTCCACAGGGTCAAGCAGGACAGCAGGCCGGTCAGCAGAAGGCCTCTGAAGAGGAGTCTTTGTGAAAGGTGATCACTTGTTGGAGAGACATGCCTTGGACTTTGCTCCTACCCCAAAGCCTCGGGAGGAGAAGCGCAATCCTCGGCGTTGGCTGACAAAGCAAAGGAAGAGGCAAGATCGGAGTCCACAGGCAGGGCAAAGGACAAAGCCTCAGACACGACCATCTCAACCAGAAGCAACGGATCCATCTCAGACTCGGAAGAAAGCTGCAAACCCGCACCACGCAGAAGGCCAAGCATATATAAGTGCTAAAAAAATGAGCATGTAAAATATGGAATTGAGAGCAATCTGGCGATCGCTTTTGAGTACGAGCCCTATCCCTTAAGGAAAAAGGCGCCCAAGATCTCCAGGTCTGATGAAAGTGCGCTTATTGGGGAGACCGAGCATCTCGCCAAATATGCACTAAGAGCAGCATAAGAGTCTGATGGCAAGAGCAATTGCTTTGATGCATGGACATTAAAATATGGACGTGTAATAGTGTGATCCAAAGTTCCTGTAAGAGAATGCACTCTCGCAGGGGTTAAGTCAAGCATGACTTTATTAGACACATGCGAAGAGAAGAAGAAACATTTGCTGCATAGGCTCCTAATAATATATCTCTAAGTTTAGTTTTATTATATAAAGCATGACCAAGAATTTCAAGTAGAATTATGCTAAAACTATAAGTGTATACAACCGTATTATCATTATTATATATATATATATATATATATATATATATATATATATATATATATATATATATATATATATATATATATATATATAAAAATTTTCTATGGTGGTATCAATTTATAAAACCAAATAATTTTTTTGAATATGATATATCTGTTTTCATGGGATGTGACGGTCTAGAAGGATACTCTTTGGAGAAGGAAAGCGAGAGAACCTTTGCTGGGGAGGCAGATCCCCTTGGGGAGTACAGCAGTATTCTGCTCCTCTTACCCTCAGTAAGGTGTGAATTATTTGCTTTCTTAGAAGATGAGGTTAAAGGAATCGTACTTGGTGAAGAGGGTGGTTGAAGGCGCTTCCTACTTTTACTCATAAAGAGTGCTCCTTGAGCTACAGACGAGGTAATTGTGGATGGTGAAGATCTGTCATCAACTGTACCTTTAGAGGTCTTTGGCAAACCTTAGGGGGTCATGTCAGCCTTCTCCTCTGCAGGGGGCTGCAGGAGAAGGGTTGGCAGCTGAGAAAGCTAAGTTTAGCTTTTCAAGGTTGTAATATTAAAATATATCAGGTTCACCCCAAACTAGAAGGAGAATACCCACCCCTCTCAGGGAAGCCGATTAGCCCAACTCCCTCGGAGATTGCCTCTTAAGTTAAATCAAGGTTGCTGTTCTTCTTCATCCCCAATGGAAAGGAGTGGAGAGGGTTGGAAGTCAGAGTACCAGAGGAAGACGATAGAGGACTAGAGGAACTCTTCGACTTAGGAAGACCTCAGAGAAGTATTTTGTTTAGCCTTCTTTTACCTTCTTGTGCTGTATTCAAGCCACTGCAATGACGGCCACAATTTACAACCCTTGCAGGGTGATGACTTCATACAGTCATGGCCTCAGTAAGAAGGGCAAAATGAATGGGGGATCCACCGAGCTCCTGCTCACAAATATTCCACACATACCTCCAGAAACACCATGGCAGGAGCGCATATCCACAAATGGTTTCTTCACTGTCCAATGCAATCAATCACACTGAAAAGTAAGGAAAAGTTATTAGCCATGTTTAGTCACACCAAGAGTATGTCTGTACACCTCGCCAGTTCAAGTCAAAATGGCTACTCAGTGAGCCGGTGGTGGGTGGAGCTTACCGGCCACCGTCATTACGAAATGTTAACAACCGAGCTTCCAGCTTGGCTGAAATCATACTCCTATTAAACTAAAGGTTAAGGGTTTGTATTCATGTAAGAACAAACAAAACTGAATTTTTAACTTCACCTTACAGGGGCAATACTCTAATTCTCGAGTTCCCTTTGATTAACTAGACGAGACATTGTTGTGACTGAGTTTCAACTGTCATTTAGATACTTTTGCAACTTCTTCAGCTTTGACAGAGTGAGTAAGTTTATTACCCATGGATTTGATTCTTTGTTTTCAAAATAATAGGAAGATTACCATTAAAAAGAAGTACAGAGGAGGCATATTAAAAATCTGCAGGACAGGCAAGAAAATCATGTTGAAGTATATAGACAAGACCTAGATCTGAAAGAAGTTCAGGATGACAACAGAGGGTAGCAAAAACTCCTGTCATGTCCAGCACAGTAAAGGAAAACCTGAAGTCAAAACCTTAATGATGATGTATAATTAACCTAAAAATACTCACCTTGCATTCTTGAAGTTTAAGCATTTCCTTCTTTAGTTTGTTGATGATAGAAGTATTTGGCTGATTAACTGTAGCATTGGACTGCAATAATGTTATTTCTTGTTCCTCTGCCTTCTTTTCCCTCATTGTTTGCATTGACCGATTTCCATACAATCTTAATAACGAACCCCAGCTACTAATATGAGGATGTAATTTCTGATGAGATACAAACATGAGTATTTAAAAGTTAAAACTATAATATTCACAACTACTCTAGTACTATAGTACAGAAACTAAATCAGGCCATCAAAGAAAATATACAATAATGTTAACCAATATAAGACTTCTAATCTTCAAATTATAAACAGATGCTGATGGTATTTGTTTGTGTTACAATGAGACACTTAAAATGTTACATGAATACTTATTCTTGAATAACTATTTCAAAAACACTACTATGAATTTGCGATTTGTCAATTACACATATATTACCAGCAAAATTAATATTTTTTTTTTTCAAGTCAAAAAAACTAAAATAGGTGAGTAAATACTTTTTTTACTATAAAAAGAGCATTAACTATAAAAGAAAAAGTTTGAATATTAGACACAAGCTGAAATAGAAGACTTTTCACATAGCAATGACCTTACAAGGACAATGGCTGACTTGAGATGACGTCCAGTGCCTTTTCTTCAACCAACTGAGTTGCCCTTGTTCCAAGTGTTATCCTTTGTAGAATATTATAAGTCTAATACAATATACATGTATTCTAATTAACTTGTTTAGCATCCTACTATCTGGTGCATCACCTTGCAATGGGACACCTATTCCTTGTTATATTTTATTTTACAGTAAAAAATCCCCCCAAAATCGTCATGGTTGGATTGGGTGAGCACAGAAAACTTGAACTGATACTATATGGTTTAAATTATATTTTCAAGGGACCAAAATTATCTGTATAAGGGGATGGGGCAATATACTAGTAAAATGGCAATATTTAGCTATTTAAATGAATTGGTAAAATAGAGCATGTTGTCATTTACCTTCAATAATATTTCATGTTGTTATATCTGATATATAAAACAGAATCTCCATTTTTTGTTAACACCATTTTCTATAATTATTGAAAACTTCAATAAAGTGCTCTGGTTCCTTTGCCATATCATCCAAGTGGCACTAAGTGAAGGCAAGAAACACGAGAGTTCCTTTGTTACCGTTTACTTTTCGAATCTGGATTTTTGCAAGCCTTCATTTGCTTGATAGTAAGCTTTCTGTATTTGCAAACGGAAAGGAATGGGAAATTAGTTTTTCATGGTTTGAATTATCTCCATTTAGGTGTCTTGTAGTACTGCCATGTGTGTGTGCATGTGTGTGAGGTGTGTAGAGAGAGGTGATATAGGAGTGGATTGGATGGAGTATTGGGATGAACTGGAGTGTGACCAGATTGGGGGATAGGAGGTGGGATTAGGTTGGAAGTGACTCTTAACCTGGTCTATTTCAGAATATAATGGTCAAAAAATGCATACTGGATTGCAGAAAGGACAGGGTTTCACAATAAAAGACCTCAAGTAAATTAAGAGATTGAGGCTTGTGGGGAGGCAGTCTGCTCAATTATGCTGTGTGTGCTATGAGAACCCCTAAGAAACGTAAAATCACAACACGAATTCAATGCGTACAATAGCGCTGGCGAAACGAAATGGTAAAGGAATGGCGAAATGTAGATGCATGATGGGAAAGATGTTGACCAATAGGAGAGCAGGATCTTACAGCAGTAACTAGCACCAAGGTAGGGAGACAACCAATGGAAGAGCAGGACAATGATGGAGAGTTTAGTTTTACGGTGCAAGAATTTTAAAATTATTTTCTCGACCACCGGGTGAATCTCGTTTCGTATCATGGGTTTTTTTTCGTAATATGAGGCAAAAGAATTTTCCTATCTTTTTTTTTTATATCATGAATTTCTCATAAAAAGAAACTTTTGAATCGAGAGGTATTACTGCACCTGGATGCTAAATTGAGTCTTGCAGATGTGACCAATTAAACATAAAGTTCAATATCCATAGTCCAAAAGAAGTGAAGAGAGCATGCAAAAAGCAAGAGATGCTATGGGTCACTTTCCCAATCCTTTTGATGTTCACACAAAAGATCAGGGTGCGATCTTCTCATCAGGAGTTACAGCATCATCAGACATGGAAAGGGACGTCCAAAAAGCTGAGGAACATGGCAAAAAAATGTGACATTTTGCAAGAATGAATCTAAAAATATTGGATAGCATGCCCAAAGTGGCAAAATTCAACACCACAAAGAAGCAAGTTTTGCAGTTTAAGCAGCAAGGAAATGTTGGATTTCATTCGCTATTAAGATCACAAAACCTTGGACTTCAACTGGACTTGAAGGAATTGATGACTTATCCATCTACACCAGTTTCATAGTGTATTGCCACACTTTATGGTTACTTTGCTAAGACTGACAAGGCCAAGGGATTCAACCACATCACAAAGGATTGTGTCAATATACATTGCCACCAATCCAAGAAACAATAATTGTGATGAATGTGAATGCATGCCTTTGTTGTGTACAAAGAACACTGATGACCTTGAGAGGTGGCCTGATCTCAACATGGATTACCACAGTACCCCCATTCAGAAAAGGAGCAGCAATCCATTGTCCAGGTAAGAAAGGTGAAATCCCAGCTCCTCCAAAAAGTGGCTGCCGGATGTACATGGGGCTGTGCACCTCTGCCTTATCTAGCTAACAAGCATTAGTCCTGGGAGCCATGGCTCCACATTCCCATGAGGTCTGGGACAACCCTGGAGTCAACCACAACCCCTCTCCCACTCCAAAAGGGAAGATGGTGTTGTCAAAAGCCCAATTCATGCAACTACGTTGGCCTTCCTGGACTACTATTACTTATTTTTCTTCTTAGAAGAAGCCCCAGGATCAGAATTACAAGCAGTAGAGGAAGGGTAATTAATTGATTTTTCTGCTTACCAACCTTTTCCTCAGATTCTGCAAGCTAAGAAGTCAAAGCCTGAGTCACCATAAAAAATTAATCTCTCCAAAGGGGAATACCCATATGGATTACACCAACAAATCTGAGTGGTCTTTATCAATAAGGGATACAGTAGTAATCCAATCAGAGAAGGGACAGAGTCCACCGTCCAGGTAGAAAAGGTAAAGGATAGCACCCAAACACTTCCAACACATGGCCAACAGAAGGTGAACCTTTATCCCATCTGGGTAGCTGAGTAAACCTTACTCATGGCCACGGGGAGCTGTGTCAGCAGGCCATGGTACCACCCAGACGTCATCCACCTCTGAAGAAAGGGGGGTGTCTTCCACCCCTGAAGAAAGGTGGTGTCGTTAACAGCCCTATTCTTGCAACCATGACCGACCTTCTTGAGCTTCGACTTTTCATTCTTCTTAGATGAAACAGCATCACAAGAGGAAGAGGAGGAGCAGGACAAAGAAGAGTTGGAAAAGGAAGGAGAACAAATTGCTTTTTCCACTTACCAACTTCCTCCTCAGGTTTTGCAAGTATACTGGATGGGATCTGAGCGACCATCAATGACGAAGCTCACCAAAAACCTACACAGGTAGCTATGACAGGAACCACAGCATTGGGAGACACTGTAACAGGGAAAACTGCAGACACACTCATAATACAGACAGAGAGGGAGGGAGACACGGGCCCAAGTCACAGTGGAAAGGCAGGGTTGACAGGAACAGGGGTGACAGACACAGGTGACAGGAGCAAGAGTGACAGGCACAGGGGAAGGGCACTGAAGCTAATCACAAGGAGAGGCACTGGTAATGTAAATACAGGAAGAAGCTTATCAATAATTACTTGGCTTAGGGATCACTGCAGTGATCACCTCTGGGGTCACTGACACTGCTGGCATTGAGCTCATTGCTAAATCACTGGTGTCACTACTGGGATACTGGCACCAGGGGTGAAATAAACTTAGCCAATTTCTCCCTCAAAAAGACATCGAGGGGTTACCTGCAACACCCAAAGCGCTTCCTAAGGCCTCATTATCGCCAGTCCACAAGAAACAGGTTCCAGCACAAATTGGAGTGTAGCAATCATCTCACACTCCACTAATGTATATCAGAATTTTCCCTGCTCCTGAAGCATACTCCCAAGACTAAGCCAAGGGGCATAAACCATACCCACAAGCTTCAGCGAATGGTGAACTCCGTGAAGAGGGAAAGTGCTAAACAGTCTCAAAGGTAATGTCATGGGCATTTGTAGGTAGTAGCTTGGCCAGGGCACCATCCACCCGTTGAGATACCACCACTAAAGAGTTATGGGGTCCTTTATGGCTAGACAGTACTACATTGGATTCTTCTCTCTGATTACTGTACGGTTCATTTTCCCTTTGCCTACACATACACCAAATAAGTCTGGCATATTCTTTACAGATTCTCCTGTCCTCATACACATGACAACACTGAGATTACTAAACAATTCTTCTTGACCCAAGGGGTTAACTACAGCACTGTAATTGTTCAGTGGCTACTTCCTCTTGGTAAGAGTAGAAGAGAGACTTTAGCTACGGCAAGCTGCTCTTCTAGGAGAAGGACACTCCAAAATCAAACCATTGTTCTCTAGTCTAAGGTAGTGCCATAGCCTCTGTACCATAGTCTTCCACAATCTTGAGTTAGAGTTGTCTTGCTTGAGGGTACACTCGGGCACACTATTCTACCTAATTTCTCTTCCTCTTGATTTGTTAATGCTTTTATAGGTTATATCAGAAATATTTATTTAAATGTAGTTACTGTTCTTAAAATGAATAATTTTTCCTTGTTTCCTTTTGTCCCAGGGCTATTTTCCCTGTTGGGGCCCCTGGCCTTATAGCATCTGCCATTCCAACTACAGTTGTAGCTTAGCAAGTAATAATAACAATAATAAGAATATTAATAAGAAGAAGAAGAATGATACCTAAAATGACCGCCTTCCCACTCCTCAATTGGAAGACATAATCTACACTTGGTAAAAGGGAATAATTGTGAACAATTATGCCTTTAAAAAAAAGAGTGAATGAATCTATTGCTGGTTTAGACATAAACCAATACAGTGCCCAACATACACCCATTCCTGCTGTATTCCATTACTAACACAAAGCCGATATCAACCATTCAAACTAAAAAGATTAAACAGCGTTGGATACGGCGCATCAGTAAGACTACTTGCTGCAGCCGAAGAAAAAAGGGTAGGTTGGTTTACTGCCCCCAACTCACCGCCTGTCAATAACTACCTGGTTAAGGATTTTAATGGTCATTCCAGCTACGCTGATGATATTCTCTATTTTAAAGGGTGAAAGGTTTGTATATGCTTGGAAACAAATGAGTATGTCATGTAGGTTGGTGGTGTGTAGGTGGATGAGTTATTAATAGCCTTATAGAAGGGTTCCCATATGGAGGGAAGGTAAAGATGTACCAGTGCAGTTATTGTCAGCAGCCGTATTGAAGGATTAGTGGTAATGAGCGAGAAAAAAATATGCCTATGCTCTTATATTCCTAACTTATAGTTATTCTATTTTTGGATTTTCTCTTTCATATTATTAAACAAACACAAAATGTAAATCTTGAATGAAAGAAAATGTGTTTAGATGGTGATGCATTTTAAATGTGGTTAAGTTTATGATGGTTGTTCTAGTACCGAATGTATACTGCACATACCTTTTTGTTTCACCAAATTTAACACCAATACTTATATAGCTTTTACATAATTTAGTCCTTTTTAGTATAAAGAGTATTCATACTGCACACTATAAAGCAGGATGTGCATAGGTTATATACATTATAATTTTCAGCTGCAACTTGGCTCATACAGGTATATCGAAAGCCGAGCCATAAAGAAGAAAACTTAAAGTAAAAGAAAAAATCAATAACAAAATAAAAAGAAAATAAAGTAAAATGAGATAAATATTGAATATGAAATGATACCTATAATAAACTAATCCACAAAAATACTTCTTGCACATAATTTAACCACTGAAGTTCCATTGATTTAGCTGGATAGTTAGAAAGAAGATTCTAAACTTCATAACTGCAAGGATGCACATTTTAGAAAACTGTGTGGTAGCAATCCTCATTCTAAAAGAAAGACTTACAATTAACTGCATATCTAGCCCAACGTAATCAATGGTAGTGGATGATCAGATTGCAGAAAAATCTAATACAGCATAATTATTGATGTAAATGAATGGTGGTACCAGATATTCATACAATACCCACATTTCAAGATCAGGGATGAGGAACTTAATAGATCAAGTTTTTTACAAATAATTCATGAAAAGAATTAGGTGGTGAAGAACATACAAGAACAAAGTCAAATTATTGTAAATGGCAAAATGAGAAACTTCCTATGGATTGACAAGTTTCTAAAATTCTTCAAACTCTCAGTACTTCATACCCCTTTTTCTGCAATTGAAGAAATAGACCAATTATGAGTGAATTTGAAATCAAGAATTATTAATAGATTTCTAAATTAATGGCATGCACTATACAATACATGTATTGAAATAAACATTGTCCATGAAAAGAGCTCTGGATTTTGTTAAGGTTCAATTACATTCTCCACATTTGCACCATGCACTAATTTTAGTCAGACCTCAGTAATGAAATGCAACAACAACGGGTCTACTGTATACTGGTACCCAAGCAGCTAGGGCAGCATCATGCATAAGTAAGAAGCTTATTCTGAAGTCCAAGCTCCATATCATGCAAAAATAGCTGAAGGAATACTATCCTGAGCAACATCACAGATTACATTCCTAGTCACAACAATACACATCAACCAACAACTATTTTTTGTAACATATAAGTTAAAAATTCATTAATAACATGAAATAATCCACCAGCTTCCATTTATCTGTTTACTTACATGAATTCCAGTGTGTTGTATACTGGCCTATATAGTGTATTACAGTGTTTCAAATAAGGGATTTAAAATACAGTACATAATTTCTATTTGCACAGCAGGCTTAGCATCATGAGTATGACCCTAAAAGAATCAAGCTATTCAAAGGAAATGTAAGCAGTGAATATTGATCACAGCTAGAGATCAGATTGTACCAAGCCAGTAAAAGAGGGGATCTATCTTTATGAGATTGTCACAAATTCATTTGAGAGTAATTTTTTACATTAGAGAGAACAATGAAGTTATACTGTCATGTGGATTACAAATATTTTATAGCAAATCATCTAAAAATTAAATCAGCAACATTTCTAGGTCAATATAAAGATTTCTCTTTATTGGATATAGGAGATTTCTCTCCTATTAGTGTATTCTCATTTATTCACTAATCGAGCATAGCCTACAATGCTGTTTACAGTAAAAGCAAAAGGGCAACAGGTAATAACAAAAAAGAAGCTAATTATTAAGCAATTAAGCTGTTTCTGTTATGCAAGAGACACGATACCAATCAAATCCTATTTCATAATGCTATACAAACCTGCAATATTGCTTGAGATGCCCTTTGCTTTCCATCCTTTTTGTTTTTGCACTGAACCTGTACAGTGTGTTTCCCAACAGACATAACAAATTCGTTCTTCTGATTTTTCTGTGTCACTAATTTTGATTCAATATTAGCACCATTGAGACCAAAATTTCTCTGTAGGCAATTTAGTAATATTGAATAAGGGGATAATTCACTTGTTTTGTTGCAAAGTTCTGGCACTCTGGGATCCTCTATTCGGATTTCATCAAAGAACTGTGGGTGGAAAGGTTCAACGTCAATGGATTTAACATTTTGTTAATCTTTAAACTAGAGTCTCATTTCTTAAAATTTGTATTAAATATTCTAATCCTCATATAGTTAAATATATATACATAATTCTCTCTTTGTTCAAAGTATGCATTTTGTTTAAAACCTTATCTAATTGAGATGCCAGAAAACCTCAAATCAATCAATCAATTATCTAATTGACTAAAATACCTTCTGTAACTCTAATTCTGAAGGTAGACAACTATCACCATTTTATAATATATATCTATTAACAGGATTCCTAAAATTCAAGTAAATGACAAAGACCTAATAAATTTGAGCCCCATGTTCTAGTTATAAATAATTCTACAAATCAACATATCTATCTATTTACCAAGACACTTCCGCCAATTTTTGAGAGTAGCCAACATAAAAAAAAAAGGACCAAAAGGGGATTTTTCCTCTCTTTGCTCCTGCCAGCCTGATGAGGGATTCAGCAGAGTTTAGTTGGTACTGCTAGTGCCACAGCCCACCCTCTCTAATTATCCACCACAAATGAAGCTTCAAATGCTGAACCCCCTACAGGTGCTACCTCCGCGGTCACCAAGGCGACCGGAGAAAGCAGCAGGGACTACTATAAGTGTATCACAACCACTCACCATTCATTCCTATTTCTAGCATGCTCCCTTGCCTCTCTCTCACCTATCCTCCAATCACCTAGAGCTTTCTTCACTTCATCCATCCACCCAAACCTTGTACTTCTCCAATCAACTCTTGCATTCATCACCTTCTTCAGCAGATAGCCACTTTCCATTCTCTCTACATGGCCAAACCACCTTAACACATTCATAAGCACTCTAGCTGCCAAATAATTTCTTACACCCATTCTCACCCTCACTACTACCGCTAGAGAGTTATCTGGCTTTTGACTGGGCAGACAGTGCTACACAGGATCCTTCCCTCTGGTTACGGTTCATTTTCCCTTTGCCTTCACATACACTGAATAGTCTGGCCTATTCTTTTACATATTCTCCTCTGTCCTTATACACCTGACAACAAAGATTACCAAACCATTTTTCTTCTCTCAAGGGGTTAACTACAGCTCTGTAATTGTTCAGTGGCCACTTTCCTCTTGGTAAGGGTAGAAAAGACACTTTAGATATGGATGGAAAGCAGCTCTTCTACGAGGACACTTCAAAATCAAGCCATTGTTCTCTAGTCTTGGGTAGTGTCATAGCCTCTGTACCATGGTCTTCCACTGTCTTGGGTTAGAGTTCTCTAGCTTGAGGGTACACTTGGGCACACTATTCTACCTTATTTCTCTCCTCTCATTTTGTTAAAAGTTTTTATAGTTAACATCGGAAATGTTTATTTTAATGTTGTTGACTGTTCTTAAAATATTTGATTTTTCCTTGTTTCCTTTTCTCACTGGGCTATTTTCCTTGTCGGAGCCCCAGGGCTTCAAGTTATAGCATCCTGCTTTTCCAACTAGGGTTGTAGCTTAGCAAGTAGTAATAATAATAATAACCTTATCTAATCGAGATACACCAGCCATACTCCTTAGACACTTCATCTCAAACACATTAAATTTCTGTCTCTCCGTCACTTTCATTCCCCACAACTTCGATTGATACATCACAGTTGGTACAATCACTTTTTCATACAGAACTCTCTTTACATTCATTCTTAACCCTCTATTCTTTACCATTCCCTTCACTCCCCCAAACACTTTACATCCTTCACTCACTCTCTGACGTACATCTGCTTCCACTCCTCCATTTGCAGCAACAAGAGACCACAAATACTTAAACTGATCTACTTCCTCATGTAACTCTCCATTCAACATAACATTCAACCTGGCACCACCCTCCCTTCTCTTCGTCTTTTAACCTTACTCTTACCAAGATTAACTCTCAACGTCCTTCTCTCACACACCCTTCCAAAGTCTGTCACTAATTGACCCAGCTTCTCCTTTGAGTCTGCAACCAGTCCAGTATCATCTGCATAAGAAAACCAATTTACCTCACACTCATGATCACTCGTCTATCAGTTTCAATCCTCGACCAAGCACTCAAGCATTCACCTCTCTCACAACTCCATCAACAAACAAATTGTATAACCATGGCAACATCACACATCCCTGCTTCAGCTCCACTCTCACTAGAAACCACTCGCTAACTTCATTTCCTATCCTAACACACTTTACTCCCTATGTAGAAACTCTCTATTATTATTATTATTATTATTACTTGCTAAGTTACAACCCTAGTTGGAAAAGCAGGATGCTATAAGCCCAGGGGCTGCAACAGGGAAAATAGCTCAGTGAGGAAAGGAAATACGAAAAAGAAAATATTTTAGGAACAACAACAAGATTAAAATAAATATCTCCTACATAAACAATAAAAACTTCAACAAAACAAGAGGAAGAGAAATAAGATGGAATATTGTGCTCGATTGTACCCTCAAGCAAGAGAACTCTAACCCAAGACAGTGGAAAACCATGATACAGAAGCTATGGCACTACCCCAGATTAGAGAACAATGGTTTGATTTCGGAGTGTCCTTCTCCTAGAAGAGCTGCTTACCATAGCTAAAGAGTCTCATCTACCCTTACAAAGAGGAAAGTGGCCACTGAAGAATTACAGTGCAGTAAGAAGAAATTGTTTGGTAATCTCAGTGTTGTCAGGTGTATGAAGACAGAGGAGAATATGTAAAGAATAGGCCAGACTATTCAGTGTGTGTGTGTGTGTGTGTGTGTGTAGGCAAAGGGAAAATGAACCGTAACCTGAGAGACGGATCCAATGTACTACTGCCTGGCCAGTCAAAAGACCCCATTACTCTCTAGCAGTAGTACCTCAACGGGTGGCTGGTGCCCTGGGCAACCTATAACCTGCAACAACCTTCCACAATTCCATATAACCTCAACAAATTCCACATTGCCTCCCTATCAACTCTATCGTAAGCTTTCTCTAGATCCATAAATGCAACATACACCTCCTTGCCTTTTGCTAAATATTTCTTGCATGTCTGCCTAACTGTAAAAATCTGATTCAGACATCCTCTACCTCTTCTAAAAATACCTTGTACTTCTAAGATCGTATCCTCTGTTTTATCCTTAATCCTATTAATTAGTACTCTACCATACACTTTTCCATCCATGCTCAACAAACTCATGCACATCTCCCTTACCTTTATATAGTGGTACAATATACACACACACCCAGTCTACTTGTACCATTGACAACAAAAAATATATATTAAACTAGAGGGGCACCCAGTAGAGTGCAGACCGCCGTGGCAGCTTATTTCTCGACCTTGACCTTAACATGTATTAATTGGCATGGATTGTCATATACTCAAATATCAACCAATTTTGAAATTTCGGTGACAACGATGTCCAAACTTATGGCTAATTTTGTGAATTGGCAATTTTGCTTCACCGTGACCTAACTTTTGACCTTAACCTTCCAATTTTAATAATTTCCAGCTTTTAACATAAAAGTTAATCCCTGCAAGTTTCATTACTCTACGAATAAAATTGTGGCCAGGAAGCAGTTTACAAACACACACAAAAATTACAAAAACACAAACAAGGGCCAAACCACACCTCCTTCCAACTTCTTTGGCGGAGGTAGCAATCTCATCAACCATTCAAGTGCAGTCACACCCCTTCCTTTAACATCTCACCCCTCACACCATCCATACCAGGTACTTTTCCTACTATTGGTTCATCTATTGCTCTCATCACCTCAACACCTGCAACACAATTATATCTGCCTCCCTATTATCCTCAAAATTCAGTAATCTTTCAAAATATTCAGCCCACCTTTTCCTTGCCTCCTCTCCTTTCAACAACCTTCCATTTTCATCTTTCGTCTTGAACCACCCTTAACTTCTTATTTTCTTCATAGAGACGACCCAATACCCGACCCACCTCCGGTCAGTCGCCCTCTTTGCCTCACCTATCTTACATTTAACTTCAAATTTTTCTCTATATCTTTCATACTTCTCTACACTATTACTCAGTTGCCATTCTTCAAATATTTTCTTTTTCTCTTCCACTTTTACCTTCACTCTTTCATTCCACCATTCACTACCCTTACTCATGATGCTTCCAACAATCCTCTTGCCACACACTTCACTTACAATCCCCCCAAAATTTCATTTACTAACTTCCAGTCCTTTAGATTACCAGTTTCTCTCACTTTCACCCTGTCATATGCAACTTCCAACCTCTCTTGATATTCACTTCTTACCTCTGGTATTTTTACCTCTTCAACATTCACTACCTCCATTTTATATCCCCCACTCTATTCCCATACTCTTTTGCTACAACTAATTTCCCTTCAACCAAAAAATTATCAGACATACCATTTTCCATACCCCTAAATATGTGCATATCTTTCAATCTTCCAAATATCCTTCTGGTTATCAATACATAATCCATTAATGCACTTTCTACCACTCTTCCATTTGCCCCTCTTACCCATGTATACTTATTACTTTCTTTTTGGAAAAAACTACAAATTATTACCTGCTCTTGTTCAACACACATCTACCATTCTCTCACCATTCATTTTTACTTGGTATGCCATACTTCTCAATGGCACCTACCACTCCAATACCCACTCTAGCATTTAAGTCACGCATCACAACTACATAATTCCTTCTACCCAGTCCTTATACATACCTACTGTAGTTAATTCATTCCAAAATTCATACTGCTCTTCTTCAATTTTTTCACAACCTAGCCCATACACACTAACAAAACCCAACATTCCCTTCGCAACCTAACCCTTACCCCCATTAACCTAGGTGATACCTCCTTCCATTCCCCTACCTGTCATCTATTCACTCAGCAATAAAGCCACACGCTCTCTTGCTCTTCCCCTTTCCATCTAAGATACTCTACCAGTCACTTCACCAAACATCACTTCACCTTCCCTTTTATCTTGGTCTCACACAAGGGCAATATATCCATCCTTCTATTCCTAAACATACCATATATACTCGCATAACATGCGGCTTTTGAAGACTAATTTGAAGCTAAATTCAAGGGGGACGCATTATACACAGGATATAAAATTAGTATATGCACTCTTGGACTAGGCTACGTCATCATTCAAATTGTATATTCATTTACTGGGGTAAAAAAATAGAGCTATATTCGAAATAAACCGGATTTTATTAAACTGATGCTATACTTACCTTTATCCAATAATAATACATGTAATATTCATATTTTAGCAACTCGTGTATAAATAAAACAATGCAAATTACAATATTTTCCACTGTTTACGTTTGAAAGTCAATCGACAATCCTGTACACTTTCTTAATCAGCCGATTAAGACAGACTACCGAAGGATGTTTCATATTTCTTCAAAGAAACTATCATTACCTGATCTATCATTTTCCAAATAGCATACTAATTTCAATAGTTTCATTTGAAATACTTCTCTCATGTTTTAATTACTGTTGAGTTAAATCGTATATAGAAGTTAACCGTATAACTTTCACTCATGTTGCCGATGTACGATAGTTCATAGATTTTTTTTAGTGCTGAGGTGCTTGATTATGAAGCTTAACAAATTAATTATATCATGTTATAACAAATCTATATTCTCTGTTTTCAGACACTTTGGAACTTTATCTTCGAAATTCAGCATTCACATTTACTTACGCGATTTGCAAATCCATAGCTTCTCACTAAATTTCTCTTTTGTTTCCTCCAGTTTCGGACACAGCTTTCCCCGATTCCAAACAGAATGGCTGCTATGAATACCGTTTGTTTTCTTGCTTTCATTTACAGCATGTTAGTTTATATTTGGGAGTATATTTTCTTAATCTTTTCTCCATAGTGAATAAGGGTATAATGTAAAAATGTCAATCTTATCTACTTTTATTATCGTACAATATCGATATGCAAAAAACAGCTGCTATCTGATTCGAGTGTTCATAACAAAACAATTGTTTTATTTGTTTGGTTATTATTGTGGCTGTATGCGTTTAAACAAAGATTATAACGTTACTAACGATACTTTTAACCTTGTCTTTTAATTTTCTAGCCCATTGAAGTAGAAGATGGAACAAAGAAATGGAGTTAAAATGTCAGTCTGTTGTAATTTAGTTTCTCAAAAAGTAACTCGCATGATACACAAGATATATGATAAAATCATATTTTATGGATGAAAATTTGGGGGTCGCACAATAAGCGATATCGGCTGTTACATGAGTATATACAGTACTTCCAATCACACATCTTATACTTTCTATTGTACTATATCCACGCACATTCAGACACTCAAAAACTAGAGTGCGGGGAGCAATCACTCTCCCCCCTGCTCATCTCCTTTGATATCTCTCAGGAACTCTCCCCCCTGCTCATCTCCTTTGATATCTCTCAGGAACAAAATTACAGGAGAGGGGGTTCCTAGTACTCCCATCTCATTCCTTTTAGTCACCTCTTACGACACGCAGAGATACGTTGGTGCTATTCTAATTGTTGTTATGCCTCTGTGGCCACGTCAACACATACAACAAAATAACTAATGTTACTTTCCTAAAAGCAGTAAGTACAGTACCCTGAATCTAAAGAAGAGTTATAAACATTACACTAATCATTTACAAATCTAAGATCTTTTCCTTATAGTTTCATGGAATGTCTATAATAAATATACTATACTGCACTGTGCCGAAGAATTTTTTATATATGTTAACAAAAATAATGTCAGAGCAAAAATGACAAATTTGGAAATAATTTGTATTTTTCTTAACCATACAAACCTGAAGCTCTTTACTATGGAGATGTATTTTGGCAACAGCTGAAACTAGCCGTAACTTTTAGCGAGGGGTAACTACCTACCGGAGTTTAGCTGGGGGTTAGTGGGGGGTAGGACCAACCACCCAAATAATACACATACTAGCCAAAACATGCCACTTTGCAATTGCAGGTAGGACTTCTGGGGCTAGGTAACGGCAGGCCAGTACGTGTAAAGAGCTTCAGGTTTGTATGGTTATGAAAAATACAAATTATTTCCAAATTTGTCATTTGTTCCAGCACCAAATACAAACTTTCCAGCTCTTTACTATGGAGACTCACGTTTAAGTGGTCGAAAGTCCAAAACCAACTGGCTGATCACTGACCTGGGCCGCTACCTGTGTTTCACACAAGCTGTTGAAGAGCATACCCTATCACATCGCTACCTTTAAATGAGAGATACAGCCTGAGCATGTTAAAACTAAACATTGTGACTCAACAAGGTAAGGCCTACCCTGGAGCTACCCGATTTCTACCTCGCTGAGAGATTGAGGACATAACAAATATATTGCATATATCAGGTTACACAAGAGACAATGGTACCCACCTGCAGTCACAGGAGGTCAGCTTGCAGAGTTCCTTGGATGATCAAGCCTCAAAAGAGGGGGGAATGAAAGATGAAAAGGCCACTCATTCACACATTCATATTAGACTTACAGCCAGGTAACATCTGCCCTCAACCAGCTACTACTTGTCCTACAAGGGAGCAGAAGTGTTACTGACCACATTTTGTGCAACCACCACAGGACCTATGGAGAATGTATCAAGGCTCCTTTGGGATATGTCTTGCAGGTAGTGGGGAGTGAACATTGTCTGATATTTCCACACAACAGCTTATAAGACCTGCATTACATTGAGGATCTTTTTTAATGCCTGGGATGTGCTAACACCCCTGACGTCCTGCGTTCTAGGTCTACGGTTAGGAGGATTCGAGTCCAAGAGGAGGACTCCTTTGATCACCTTTCTGATCCAGGAAGGGATTGAGATACTACCGCTAGATAGTTATGGGGTCCTTTGACTGGCCAGACATCATTACACTGGATACTTCTCTCTGATTACGGCTCTTTCCCTTTGCCTACATATACACTGAAGAGCCTGGCCTATTCTTTACAGATTCTCCTCTGTCTTCATACACCTAAAAAAACTGAGATTACCAAACAATTCTTCTTCATCCAAGGGGTTAACTACTGCATTGTAATTGTTCAGTGGCTACTTTGCTCTTGGTAAGGGTAGAAGAGACTCTTTAGCTATGATAAGCAGTTCTAGGAGGACACTCCAAAATCAAACCATTGTTCTCTAGTGTAGATAGTGCCATAGCCTCTGTACCATGGTCTTCCCCTGTCTTGGGTTAGAGTTCTCTTGCTTGAGGGTACATTTGGGCACACTATTCTATCTAGTTTCTGTTTATTTAGGAAATATCACAAATTTTAAGTAATTTGTATTTTTCCTAACATACTTACCGAGAACTACTTTCTTAGGAGGTACCTGGAATCTCCTCTCAACCGACCAGAGTTTTGTGTAGTCTACCCTACTTCCGTTTTCTGTGGGGACTAACTCAGGCGTAAGGAGAACGTGCCCTGAGGGTAGCCCTGAGCTAGGTCGGCGTTAGCTTGGGTCTTGCTCGTCAGTAAGTTCCTGGATGGTACAAACGGTCTTCAAGGGCAGTAAGGCACTCGGGGAAGGTAGGGAGGGCCATTACCCGGAAGTAGTTCTCGGTAAGTATGTTAGGACAAATACAAATTACTTAAAATTTGTGATTTGTTCCAACACAGAGACTTACCTCGAACTACTTTCTAAGGAGACTTACACTTTAGGAGGTGGGAGTGTCTTCCTGAACTTCAGACCAAGCTAACCGGACGTCCAGGAACCTAGATGGGAACTAGGTTGCAAAAAATATACGGAAAACGAAACGTAGGGAAAACTACACAAAGAGCTCATGTTAGTGTCTAAGTACTTACCCTTTAAAATATTCCATGATGCTGAGTCCTGTGGCGAAGTTGTAGAGACTTGTCTTCTTCGGGTTGTATGTGGGGTTATCTCCGAGCAGGGAAAGGAAAAAAGGGACAAGGGTGAAAGGGAACGAACCTGTGTCTCTTGGTTTTGCTATCCACGATTGTACTTGGGGCTTCACCGTTAAATCGCTTGGAGCGCGGATATGACTGTCCCAATAGAGAAACCGTCTAAAGACCTCCTCGAGCAATCCTTGAGGTAATGCGTTGTGAAGGTCGACTGGTTCGACCAAGTGCCTGCTCTAAGGATCTGGCCCACCGCCATGTTCCTCTCAAAAGCCAGAGAAGTACTTAGACCCCTAATGTCATGGGGCCTGGGATTACTTGGCAGGGGCAGTCCCTCATCATTATAGGCCCTGACAATAACCCGTCTCAGCCAAAAGGAGATGGTATTCTTAAATACCTGCTTTTTCTTTACACCCGTAGAGACAAAAAGATTTTTGATACCAGGGCGGAGATGGGCAGTCCTCTCAAGGTATTTTCTCACGGCACGGACGGGGCACAACTTCAAATCTTCTGGATTCCCTGTCCTAGGAATAGCCGGCATTGAAAAGCCCTCGAACTTAGGGTCCCAGACCGCTGGATTCTGTGTCTTTGCTACGAAAGAAGGGACGAACTTGAGGGAGATCTCCCTCCAGCCCTTCGAATGAGAGATGTCGTAAGACAACCCATGGATCTCTCCTACTCTCTTAGCAGAGGCCAAGTCCAACAAGAAGACCGTCTTGAGAGTGAGATCCCTGTCCACTATGTCCTTCAGGGGTTCGAACGGCGGACCACTTAACATTTTCAATTCCCTTGCCACGTCCCACTGCGGTACCCTGGAGGCCTGCGGAGGGCAACCTTGTTCGAAGCTCCTGATGAGCATAGATATGTGCCTAGAGGCACCCAGATCAATGCCCTTCAGAAGGAAGACTGACTTGGCCCAAGGCTGCACGGACTCCTTTGATGGCTGGAATTGACATGCCCACTTCGTCTCTGAGATGCACTAGAAAATCCGCAATATCTGGGACCGAGGCTTTGAGAGGCTTGATGTTCTTTGAGGCACACCATTTCGTAAAAGTAGCCCATTTTGCTTGGTAGACTGCTGCTGAAGACCGTCTCAGATAACGTGACATCTTCTCTGCGGTACCTGTTGAATACCCTTCCTTCCTCAGGAGCCGCTCGATAGTCTCCAGGCGTGAAGGCGAAGAGACTGAGGATTGTCGTGGAACCTTTGGAAGTGTGGCTGCTGAAGAAGATCTGGTCTGTCGGGCAGAGGCCACGGGGGAAGACATGCCAGGTCCCTTAGATCCGCGAACCACTCCCTCTCCGGCCACCAGGGCGCTACCAAAGTCATCTTTAAGTTTCGAGCCGTCCGTGCCCTGTTGAGCACTTGCCTGATCAATGCGAAGGGGGGAAAAATGTACACGTCGAGATTGTCCCATTTGGGTTGAAAAGCATCTTCCAACGCCGCCTTTGGGTCTGGGACAGGAGAACAAAATACGGGGAGTTGTGCGTTCATTCTGGTTGCAAAGAGATCCATCACCGGCGATCCCCATTTTTGAATGATGAATCTGGCTACTTCTGGGAGGAGGGACCAATCTGTTCCCACTACTTGTCCTATCCTGCTGAGCCCGTCGGCTAGGACGTTCTTTTTGCCTGGAATGAACCTTGCTGAAATCACGATCTGTTCCGACTTGGCCCAATCCAGGATCTCCAAAGCGAGATCGCACAACTCCTTCAATTTTAGACCTCCGTGTTTCTTTATGTACGCTACTACAGTGGCGTTGTCGCACATCAACACCACTGTGTTTCTCCTCAGAAGATCTACGAACTGTAGGCAAGCTTCTCGGACTGCCTTCATCTCTAGGACGTTGATGTGCTGACCTTTCTCCTCGTCCGTCCAAGTTCCTCTCGTTGTCTCGTTGAGGAGATGTGCCCCCCACCCCTCTTTGGAGGCGTCTGTGAACAGAAGCATCTCGGGAGGCTCGGTTGCGAAGGGCATCCCCTTGAGGGTATTCGACCGACACAGACACCACTCCAGGGAGTGTATTGTCTCCGGCAGGACGGGTATTAATTTGTAGGGCGAGTCCACTTGGTTCCAGAGCTCCTTCAGGTTCCATTGGATACTCCTGAGTCTGAGCCTCCCTTGGGGAACGAGTTTCTCCAATGACACTAGGTGCCCTATTAACCTTTGCCAGTCCTTTGTTCTCCTGGGTTGCCTCAATAGGAAAGGCAGGAGGATCCGTTCCAGGTTGTTCAACCGTTCATCCGACGGAAAGGCCCTCACTAGTCGGGAGTCCAGCACCATCCCCAAGTAGGTCATCCTGGTGGAGGGAGACAGATTCGATTTTTCCTGGTTGATCGTAATACCCAGATCCTTGCAGAATTGAATTAGTTTTACTCCTTGCTCCTTCAAAACTTCCTCTGAGGAGGAAAGGAGTAACCAGTCGTCCAGGTATCGAATGAGGCGAATACCCCGCTCGTGAGCCCACACAGAAACTGTCGTGAAGACTCTCGTGAATACCTGGGGAGCTGTTGACAAACCGAAGCAGAGGGTCTTGAACTGCAGAATCTGGGAACCCCACTTCACCCGGAGAAACTTCCTGCTTGAGGGGTGGATCGGGATTTGAAAGTATGCGTCCTTGAGGTCTATGGACATCATGTAGTCCTCTTCCCTCAAGGACTGCAAGACCAACTTTGGAGTATCCATTTTGAAGTCCATCTTGCAAACAAACTTGTTGAGGGCTGACAGGTCTATCACCGGTCTCCAACCTCCTGTCGCTTTCTCCACCAGAAAAAGACGACTGTAGAAGCCTGGGCCCGGATGTAGGACCACTTCCACCGCACCTTTCTCCATCATAGTGGAAACTTCCTCCTGAAGGGCCGCCCTCTCCAAGGGGTCCTTGGGTGCTAGCCACTCCACCAGACTGGCTGGGATCAAAGGTGGAGGTTCTGTTAGGAACGGGAGTCTGTACCCTTCCTTCAGTACGGATACTGTCCAGGGCTCCGCACCGTGGGCCCTCCATGCTTGCCAAAAATGTCTGAGGCATCCCCCAACCTGAGGCTTGGGCAGGAGTAGGGGGCCTCCCACTCTATCTCCTTCTGGAGGAGCAGCCTGAACGCCCTCTCCTGGACGCTGAGTAGGCCGTCCTAAAAGAGGAAGACGCTGCTGGGGCTCCTCTGCGGGGGGGCTGCGGTGGTTGAGCCCAAGAGGTAGATGGAGCGTCTCTCCTCGTCTGGCTAGGAGAGGCATGAGAAGTAGAGGGGCCATCCGATGTCGTCCTCCTGTAAGTGGGCCTCCTCACGGAGTGGGGTCTGGAGGCACCCACTTCCTTCCTTTTCAAGACCTTTTCCATGACCTCCTCCAGCTGTTTCAACGGAAACAGGGAGTCACCCCACACAGGCAGGCTCCTCAAAGCCCTTGCCTCCCTGTCAGGGATTTTCCGGGAAAGCTTGGCTAAGACCGTATCCCTTTTCCTAAGCACCCAGTTGGCTGACAGGGCAAGAGACTGGAAGGTAAGGAACTTTAAGGTCTTTCCCCCGGAGATGATGAGTTCCTTCAGGAGGTCTTGGTTCGCAGGGTCTGACAAGTCGTAGGTGGCTTGGACACCTACCAGAGTGGAGGCCCACCAGTCCAACCAGGAGGCGACGTGGACTAAGTCCTTGGACATCTCCTCCATCATCGAAGCCTCCGACTGTGAAAAACAAATTGGGGCTGATGCGGCTCTGTCCTCCGGGGCACCCTGACTCAACACTTCAAGGGAAGACTCCATTTTGCAGGCTCCCGGTCGCTGCCCCTCTGGTACATAAAACCTACTCTGGGACCTGAGTCCCTGGAGTAACTTTGAGGAACTCTGGGACTTGGGGGCTTCGGCATTGCCCGCCACAACCTTGTCCACGTGGGCGCGGCCCAGGACCAAATCCCTGCCCACAGGCAGCGCCAGGGAGGGTTTCTGCTGCACGGGGGCCTCCATCAGTTGATTAAGGCTGGAACGCCAGGCATCCTCGTCGGCGGGAACAGGTTCCTCGATCCGGTGATGCCGCCGTATAAGACCTATCACCCTCCGATATGCCGAGTCCTCGGTTGGGGAACCTTCACCGTCGCCAGCAACACCCTCCGTCTGAGGCCGTGGTGACGGGCCGACGGGCACCCCCACCTGTCGCTGTGGCTCGGACTCGACGAGCACCTCCCTGTGGTGGTAACAGTCTGTGCCGACGGGAACCTCCGCACTAGACCCGGGTGTCGGGACGGAAACCGCCGTGTCGGCGAGTACTACGTCCGTAAAACGTCTTTGGGCAAAGAGGGCGAGACTTCCGTGGGCTGGCCCGACGGAGGAAGCCGTCCCTGCGAGTCCAAGGGCCGGGTCAACTGTGTTGACCTGACTAGGCTGCTCGTCCGAAAGCGCGACTCCCCCCGCTGGGCGGGTTGAGCCGGAAGCTTTGCGGCCTTACGCCTACCTGAAGAGGCCTTATCGCTCTGTTCCTTGCGAGGGTCATACAGTACTTATGCCTGGCAGAGGGCCTCCGTGGAGAACCGTCCCTGGGCCGTCGACTCGGAGAACGCGGAAACTCGTCGAAGTCCTCGACCCTCCTGCGGGGAACGAAGACCCATTCACCTTTTGGAGACCTACTCCTCCTGTACTTCCTCCTCGGGGACCTGGAACGTCTTCTGCTATACCTTGAACGTGACCTTGAACGGGAGCGCCTGGTCCTGGATCTCTCCCTCCTCCGACGGCGCCTCCTCCTCGCTTGACCCTCCGAAGAGACCGATGAGCCGGCCTCCGAAGAACCCGACGATACTGCATAACCCGACCGACGGGCGGGCTCGGGGGCAACAGAGGTCTTCGTGAACTGATGAATTCCGGAGGTCGTTGGTTGCAAAAACGAGTCAGGAACCGCCGACAGAGGGGCTGGAAGGGAGGTCGGCCGCACCACGCTGGAGAACCAGGAATCTAGGCCATCCTCCATCCTCAACGGGGACCTACCTGGGGTTTTTGGGAGCTTCCACCCGAAGGGCTCCCCTACCGTCGAGTCCAACCTATCCTGGACGCCATCAGCTGCTGAGGTACCTGAAACGCAGGCCCAAGACGCGGGCGAAGAGACAGAAACAGTATTACTCCACATGGGGTCATCGGAGGAGACGTGCCCCCCAATCACAAGGGCAGTCCCCCCAAGACCCCCAGACAAAGCACTTTCAGGCCCCCCACTAGCCTGTGAAGATTCAGCAACCCCCACATCATGAATATTAGACACTTGTGGAAGAGCCATCGGCACCTTCCCCGCAACGGACTTACCTCGTCCTCCCACCTGGCGACGGCAATGGCGAAGAGATGCTCGCCTTCCTGGGGGACCGTTTAGAGGACTTATTTTCTTCGTGCTAAAACGCATCCACTGGATCTCACTCCAACTAACACACTCCGGGCACGTATCCGTCGGCGAGCACACTCTACCCCTACAGGAAGAGCAAAGGGAATGCGGGTCAACCTCCGGCTTGGATAGGAACACTCCACACGACTTCCCGGCTCTAGGCCCAGGACAACGGCGGGTCTGCTCCATCACAACACAAAACCACAAGACACAGGAACGCAGGGAAAGGATAAGGAATACACTTGGGGAAGCACAAGGGAATCACGCGAACACACGGCGAACACGCGAGAACACAAGGGAAAGCACAGAGATACCACGCAGGAACCACGTGGGACACACGAGTCGGGGACACAAAGGGTCGCAAGAGAATGGAGAGCGACGGGATGGTATCATGACGCGACCAGAGAACTTACTGACGAGCGAGACCCAAGCTAACGCCGACCTAGCTCGGGGCTACCCTCAGGGCACGTTCTCCTTACGCCTGAGTTAGTCCCCACAGAAAATGGAAGTTGGGTAGACTACACAAAGCTCTGGTCGGTTGAGAGGAGATTCCAGGTACCTCCTAAGAAAGTTGTTCGAGGTAAGTCTCTGTGTTGGAACAAATTTATTTTCATATTGTCTTCCAATCGAAATCGAGAAGGCGATTAGAGCTTACGATTGATAGGTCAATGCACGACAAGGTACCTGTCAGGACATGAAAATGTGTGGGCTCTCCTGTATTAAGGAGTCCACATCCTCATTTTCCACAATTGATGATATGATATTGCCCCTCGTGTTTGCTAAAACATCACCCCAAAAAGGTTGTCTACCATTCAAATCTCCAAGTAAAAGAAAAGGTTGAGGGATTTGTTGAATCCCCTCTACCAAGTTATCATACAAAATGTTATAATTTGGAGGCAAGTATAGAGAGCAAATTGTATATTTTCTCCTTATATCAATCTGTACTACCACTGCCTGCAGAGGTGTACGAATAGACAAAGATATTTGGGGAACATCTCGACGAACGTATGAGACTTCCACCATGGCTCCCTACTCGGTTATCATATGGTGTCCTATAACTAATATATTTGCGAGGACAAGAAGTATCATCATAAGTTTGCTCTCCTGTAGGCATATAACTATGGGGGAATGTTCATGAATGGAGAGCTCAAGTTCTTCATATTTGGCCCTTAAACCCTGACAATTCCATTGCAAAATGGAGGTAAAAACTATGGTTTATACTTTGGTGGACCCTTTGGAAGAAGTCTTCCTATTAGTAGTTTTTGATCTGACGCTATTTCCAGGTGGTTTTATTAAAGCGGGTCTTGATAGATTGGGTTTTGCATTTGCGATTTTCTTTTTGTCCCTTTGATCTAATTGTTGAGGGGGATGGTGGACCTCAACTTGAATTTCTGATTTATTCAAATTGTCTTCCAGTTGATCAGAATCATCATATTTATTTGATGTCATAACTTTAATATTTCTTATGGAAAGGGGCGAGAGAGATGGAAGTCTTTCTCTTTTCCGATTAATAGGTGGTAAGCTACCAGGTTTTTGCACCTTCCCAAATACTTGGTTTCAG
>NC_090725.1:247249238-247259238 GCF_036898095.1 Palaemon carinicauda | reverse complement strand
CAAACCATCTTCGGGATGGCTGAGATCATCCAATACTCTTACATATAGCTTTGAATGCAAATACCACCCAAATGTGATACCTCCTCCCATTCATCAAAGCAGTCAGCAATAACAGATGTAGAAACATCCACGCCAGCAGCAATAAAGGATGCAAAAACATCCATGCCATTAATGCCCATTTAAATGCCAAACAAATCGTAGATCCTTTTGTACAATTACAAGAAGCTAAAAGTTTTATAGATTTTTCTAAGGGGGATGCGAGTGCGTATTTAAGAGGTGTTTCATTTCAGGAAGCAGTTACTTGGGATGATTTCAAAGTTAGGTTACGTGCGATTTATGGGGGTGAGGAAGCTTTGGATGTAGTGTTAACGTTACGAAATACACTTAATCAAGCCACTATGAATCGGCTTAATGTTGTTGAGAGAGCAGCTCTCATAGCTGATAGGCTTAACGAATATCAGGACATTTTAGGTAATTCCACTTGGGTTACTAACGATAATATCTCCGTGAAAGATTTTTTACGATTAATGTATTTAACTTGCATGACACTTATGTTGCCTGAAGCTTTAGTACGGTGCTTTGATAAGAAGTTAATGCCTGCAAGTACGGAATTGGATGTCTATAAACAGATAAAGAAACACATGTCCAAGTGTCCAGATCTCGATCCCGTGTTAACTCAAGTTTTTGCTAAGAATGAAACAAAAACGCAAACAGTGAACGTAATTAACAATCCAGTAGCGGGAGTGACGTGTTACAACTGCAAACGTCAAGGTCACATAAGCGCAGACTGTAGAACGAAATTTTGTTCAGTTCACAACACAGGATCACATTCTTATAGTCAATGTTACGCGCGTAAGACACAACAATATCCTAGAAATACACAGTCAATTCCACAGTCAGTTCCATATGGAAATAAAAAGAAAAATCCTCATTTTAACAATAAGAAGAAACAACAAAATGTCAATGCAGTTCAGAGTCCGAAACAAACAAACACTTCTTCAAATATCGCTGAGCCTGGGCCGTCAAACCAGACCTCGCAAAGTCAGCCTAATTTTCAGAATGTGCAGAGCAAAGCAAATACCACATAGTTAACTCTAGAGGGGAAGAGAGTGATGTTGGGTCAAGGTCATTTATGTCAACATCAATAGTATTGAATAATCAATTTAATGTTTTATCAGATAATTGTGAGACAATAGATTTTCCTATGAAACACACGGCCGAATTAAGTAAAACAGTGCATGCTCCCGTAGATTTGCAACGAATTCATACAATAATAAGCCAAAATGAGTTACGGCCAACCTTATATGCTGTAAATTTAGAACACAAATCCTTTACGTTATTTTTTGACTCTTGTAGTCCACGTAATATTATGGATTTGAAGACGCATCATTTGTTGTTTTCGAACTTTCCGATTGAAAAATCAGGAATCAGACTTTCAGGTATAGGAAATAATGAATTGAACGTCATAGGCATAACTCATATTCAGTTCAGAGTCGGTAATCGCACGTTTGCCGATACATTTGTTGTTGTGAAAAACATTAATATGTATCCAGCTGTAATTATAGGATACCCATCTATGGGAAATCAAAACATTATCTTAGCTCCTGCCAAGCACGGCGTGTATATCAAAGGGAAATTCTATAAGTCTTCTAATACTTTAAAGTCAGTTTTGGATAAAAAGGAGACGACAAATGTAACCGTAACGTACGTTGAAGAACCAATAACTTGTCTCACTAATAAAGAAATAATATACGCGACCCAGCAGAATTCTCGTTCACCCGTAATATCATCTTGCACGCAATATATCGAACCAAACATACCTTCGAATTTAATAGTGCAAATAAAGAAAACACTACCGGGATCTGAAATATTAATCCTTTCCGATACTTTGAAAACCAACGGATTGTCTGTCACACAAGCTATTTATACAGTAGGTTCACATCAGCAATGTAATATCGAAGTCTGTAATCATTTAAATAACACTTTAGTAATTCACAAAAATCAACATATCTTGGATGTAGAAGTTTATAAACATCGTATTCTTACCGTTGCTGAAATCAATCACTCTCAATCAGTTGCGGATGAATCCCTTTTACGATCTATTAAAAATAAAATCAGTAAGGACATTCAAGACGAAGAAATTCAGCAGAAAATTTTTGAACTTTTAACTAAATATACAGATGTCTTTTCCACTACGGATGGATCCTTAGGAAAAACAGATGTGATCGAGCATCAAATAAGGTTAAAAGACAAACAGAAAATTATATATGTACCCTCGTACAGACTCCCTATGAAATTCCAGAATGAAATAAATGATGAAGTAGGTAAAATGTTAGAGGAAGGAGTCATTAGAAAATCAAATAGCCCTTATAATTTTCCTTTAATAGTTGTACCGAAAAAAGATCGAACATGGCGTATCTGCGTCGACTTTCGTCGTCTAAACGAGGAAACGATCCCTGATCGATTCCCAGTGCCATGTACTGACGATATTTTGTCTTTGTTAGGTCAGAATAAATATTTTACCAGTTTGGACTTACTTAAAGGCTTTCACCAGATATCATTAGAAGAAGATAGTATCCCATACACAGCCTTCAGCACAGCCAGGGGACATTATGAATTTTTACGGATGCCTTTTGGTTTACGTTGTGCTCCTATAACATTTACAAGAATGATTAACATAGTGTTTGGAGACTTGTTAGGGGATATATTGCATGCCTATATGGATGATCTTGTAATCTTTTCCAACACCTTAGACGAACATCTACGTAAGTTAGAACTAGTACTACAGAGATTAAGACAACATAACTTAAGGGTAAAGATTAGTAAGTGTGAATTTTTCAAAACAGAATTAATATATTTGGGTTTCATGGTGTCAAGCCAAGGTCTTAAAGTAGTCCATGATAAGGTGTCGGCTATACGTAATTTTCCCATACCTACTAATGTCAAGGGAATACAGCAATTTCTGGGTTGTAGTGGATATTACAGGCGTTTTATACGCAACTATTCAATAATAGCCGCTCCTTTAACTGATCTTACGAAGAAGGGCGTAGATTTCATATGGTCTGAGCAACATCAACAGGCGTTTAATACTTTGAAAGATGAACTGTGTAGTTCTCCTATCTTAAAATTTCCTGACTTCGGTAAGGAATTCTTCATTGCAACAGACGCCTCAGACTTAGGAGTAGGAGGGGTATTGCTTCAGCAATATGATAAACAGTTTTTCCCGATAGCTTTCTATTCTCGAAAATTGAGAACTTCCGAAAGTAAGTATGCAGTAATAGACAAGGAAGGACTAGCTATTGTTAATTCGCTAGTGCATTTTAAGTTCATAATTTACGGTTATCCCGTTAAGGTTCTTACTGACCATAAACCACTAACAGAGTTCTTTAAAGGCTTCAATCACAGCCCTAAACGAACTCGGTGGCATTTAATCATTCAAGATTTTGGCGCAAGAATCGGGTATTTACCTGGGAAAGCAAATATCATTGCGGATGCATTATCACGCAACCCCGTGTCATCTTGTACGGAGTCTTTAGCTGAATTAATAGATATATCAACATCCATGCCTATTGTAAAAACAATATCTGAACAAGAAGATTTAGGCTGGAGTGCTGAATTGTTACAGACTGAGCAAAGAAAAGATCAGAAAATAGAAACAATTATAAATGCTTTGAAAGGCAATCATAAAGAAAAAGAATATATAAAGTATAAGCAGCAGAATTATGTAATCAAAGATAATATTCTGTGTAGGACTGTGACAAGGAAAACCCGCAATACACCACATGTAACTAACGACCAGGTAGTAGTACCAAACTCACTTGTTTCCACTGTCCTGAATTGGTTGCATTCAAATCCATTACATGGACACCCTGGGTTCTCATTAATGTCACAGAAAGCCAAATCATTGTTTTATTGGCATACAATGCTTACAGATATAAAAAGACACATAGCTAATTGTCGCACATGTCAGGAAAACAAAGGGCATACGAAAACACCTGTCAGCTTAGGAGCTTATCCTGTTCCCAATCAACCCTTTGAAAGAATACATTTAGATTTGTTAACAGGATTTTACGAGTCAGACAGAGGAAATAAGCACCTCTTAGTAATTATAGATGCTTTAACTCGATATACAGAACTAATAGCGCTTAAAACTAAAACTGCGATTGAATGCGCTAGGAAGTTTTACGAGTGTTACATTTGTAAACATGGAATTCCACACATGATAATCTCAGACTCGGGTGGTGAATTTAATAATCACTTTCTTACCTCATTGTGTGAATTCCTCAACATAAAGAAGGTTAATACCATGATATATCACCCAGAGTCGAATGGGCTAGTGGAAAGAGCAAATAGGAAGATATTAAATATATTAAGGGTAACACTAGGGGGATCAGACCCCAACTGGGATATTGCAATACCGGCGGCACTGAGTACTCTGAATCATTCATATCATATATCAATTAAAATGTCACCGCATGAAGCATTGTATGGTACCCCAGTTAGAACACCTTTCCATGTATTAACGCCTACAACTAATCTATCAAATCCTTTAAAAGAATGTATAAATGCAAGTATAAGTCGATATGATATCCTTCGAAAGAATTTAGAAGAATCACAAATCATAATGAAAAGGAATCATGATAAAATAGCGAAACCAACTAAAACATATACCGTGGGTGATAACATCTATATTCGAATCAATGTCAGAAAAGGGCTCAACTATAAACTAACACCTAAGTTTGAAGGCCCATTTAACATTTTGGAAACATTAACGGCCAATAGGTTTAGAATTCAAAACGTAGCCCAACCCACGGATGAGAGAATAGTACCATTGTCTCACATAAGAAATTAAAAAGAAGTGAGGAAAAATTTTAATTTTTGTGACTAAAAGTTTTCTTTTTAATACAGGAGTAATTACATATATTTTTTCTCGTTACAGGTTTCCAAGATGAATTTTTTGTTGTTGGGAGTGATATTGTTCGCTCAGACATTTTTTTCGTATGGGATGAGTTCTAAGACTAAGAATATATATTTTAAATATGGCAATATAGTTGAAAGACAAGAAGACATTTTTATTACATCAACCAACGTAATTGTCGAAGTGCATATGCAAGCAATTTTTCTTCAAGAGAATGATGTCACTAGCTTAAGAACCGCCATTTCAAGGTTTTCTGCATCATTGGATGAGTTGCATAGGAGACATTTTCATTTGACTACTAAGAGTTTGCTTGGATCAACATTAAAAGTTGCAGAGATGCTATCTGATGACTTGAAAAATAAGACTGGAGAGACAGGATCTTTGGCTTATGACCTTTTGATGTGGACTGTAGGACACGAACAAAAAGAAAGACGGAATCCGTTCATTTATGCTGCATTAAGCATCTTTGGGTCTGTTGCAAGTTTAGGTTTAGGACTTTCCAATCGTCTTAAAATTAGTAATCAAAATAAGAAAATTGAGTTCTTGACTCATAAAGATGAATTGATTATGTCAGAACTAAGGGATCAGTTAGCTTCAATCAATAAAATTATGGATTTGTTAAATGAACATTCAGATAATATCGTTCAAATTATGGAAGTACAGGATTTGTTAGCAACATTAAAGTATTATGATTCAAAGATAGATCACATACATAACAGAATTGCACATTTCATTGAGAAATCCAAGGATTATGTAGAAGCTATCACGTTAGCAACTAAAGGTGTATTGTCGCCCCATTTGTTGCCTATACGTTACTTAAAATTAGTTCTGGAGAACGGAAGGGATAAACTAGGCTATGTTCCTTTGTTAGACGAACATAGGTTAGAATTTTATTACAGCCTAATTACAGTAAACGTAGATAATAACAAGATTAGGATTACAATTCCCTTTGATTCTTCTGATGCCTGGCAATCTTACAGGATATCACCATTTCCGACTTTCATGACGAATCACTCAAATCCAGTAATATCCAGTTTGACAGGACACGTATTGATTTCCCCAGACAAGGAAACATATACGGTCATTAAAGACTTAAATCAATTAACTCACTGTTCAGACGCAATGGATAGAAAAATATGTACAGCTGACTCATTTGAATTCCGTAAAAACTTGATGGATTCATGCGAGTTAGGTATATGCCTAGACGGTGCTCTCTCCCATACAAGTGAAAATTGTCTGGATAAGCTTTATCCCTTTGACAATAAAGAATTCAATTGCAGACTAAATAATGGCTCGTGGATACGATACGACAAGGACGGCTTCAATGTATCATGCCCTGACGGATCCACATCCTTCAACAACATCTTCGTCGCAGCAGATGGCTGTATCGGGACTTCCCCGAATTCCATGGTGACTGGCCTACGGACAATCATCAGAGAACGAGCTTACTTCGCGAACTTCACGTGGACCTCTACAATGCCCGCACTTCCTCTCCCCTACAACGGAAGTGTGGCAAAGCGCTTGATGAAACTTACCGAAAAGGACCACCTGTCACCGACTTACAAAGAGATTCTTCACCCTATATTACTGGCTAGTTTTTGTGTAACAGTGATAATTTTTATCGCCGTGAACATCCTTGTTTGGCGTAGGTTACGGCACAGCAAGCAGCTACAAAGGAACGAGTTGAATAGCCCTGACAATACCCCCTACCTGATCCAATTCAAAGCTGTATGAGTGGCCACCTCATTCGCTAAGGGAGTAATTTGTCAGGATGATGTTTGTATGAAAAGCTGATTAGTATGCTAGTAATATGTAATTAAAGAAATTCTCTACATTTGCATTGTTAAAAATACATTTAAAATAACATTTAAAAAATAAATAAAATAAAAAAGGATATAAATCATTTTTTTCTCTCGGCATCTAATAAAAATATATAAGCCGGAATGTTAAAAAAGAAAAGAGAAAAAAAAAAAAATATAAGATATATAACAGAATCTATGGGCATCTAATAAAATGTATCAGCCCTATATATAAATATACATATATATGTACGAAACCGTGGTACGTGTACGTACCAGGAATTCGTATTTGTGCACTAAAAATTGAGTATCTTGTTTCTGACAAAGGTAACAATTATTCTTTATCAAGTTACCGAATCATTTGTAAGTCAGAATTTATTTTGTTTTTTGGTACCATGTAATCATTTGCTAGCAATGTACCATATATATGATCTTGGTTTTATCATGCATTTTTCTTTTTGCTTTGGTAATATCTTTTTTTGTATGCATTATTGTTATTATTTTTTGATGTGCCTATTTGGACATTCGTCCTCAGTTGGATATAGCTAATGTTAAACAATGAATAATACGTATGTCCAGTCACACCTAATAACCATGTTTCGGCTTGTTGTTAAATTTTTGTAAAAAAAATTGAGATAGCTGGCCGAGCTTATGTAATAGTTAGAATAGTAATATTACATGTTTAAAACAAATGACGTAATATGTCATGTTGGTTGGAAGAGCTAACCGTGAGATTTGCTATGGTCACTCAAATTGTAAGCAGGATGTAAGATGCTGAGTTGCCATTCTTTCTTAATGTCAACACATTGTCTCTTCGTGTGAAAGTTTGTGACGTCACCGGATGCAGGTGTCTTCCGATTCCGTCACTTAGCTAAATTAAAGCAAGTATACGATATTTGGGATATCGGTAATTTATTCAGTTCATATCTAAACTTCACCAGAATTGGTCATGTGGACCAACACAGCTTCCTCCAGTGATGGAGATGTTTAACTCAGTCGTTTATTCACAATAAAACTTAAAAACCACTAAGATGTGTTCAGTAAACCATTTAAATACATCTGAAAACAACTCATACTCAAATGTGTGCTTAAGACAGTAGCACACCAATATATATACACATATACAGTATATATATATACATATATACATACATATATATATATACACATATATTTATACAGTGGAACCTCTACATACGAATTTAATCCGTTCCAGAACCAACTTCTGATGTAGAAATTGTTCGGATGTCGAAACGAATTTTCCCATAAGAATACATTGAAATAGGATTAATCCGTGGTTGAGCCCAAAAACCTATGATAACTTCTTAATAAACTACTACACATAATTTTCCCATGAGAATAATGAACACTAAATTAGATAATAGACATGTAAATAAGAAGAATAGACATGTAAATAAGAAGAATTAGCAAAAAATGATAAATAAGAAACGGGTTTTTAGCGTCACTTTACCTTAGAAACTCCAGCGCAGGTGTTGTTCGTCTTCGCTACGCAGAGAGGAGAGAGGAGACGGACGGACGGCGAGGAGGTAGAGAGGTTAACTACGATAAACGTAACACTACCGTAACTTATTCTAACTTACACTAAGTGAACTTTAACATAACTTAGCTTATTTTTTTTTTATTTTTATATTTTATATTTTTTTTTACATTTTCTTTTTTTCTTTTTGATGATTACGTAATTTTAATCACTATCACTTACATTTAAAATTGACTGAATTTCTTTTGCTTCACTCTTTTCCGTTTTCTGTGTTTCACTTTCTTCCTCTTCACTCTTTGCCGTTTTCTTCGGTTCACTTACATCCTCTTCATCGCGAGTTCGCTTCGCAGTTTTTTTAAAGAAAGCATCGATAGATAATTGCTTGGTACGGCTTTTCAGAATGTTTCGAAAGTGCGTTAGGCAAACATCATCGAATTGAGAAACTACACGACAAACCTGCAATTTCTTTGGATGGTATTTGTCGATGAAGTCGACCACGTCTTGATATTTTCCTTACACCTCTTTTATTTGCGCTGAACCTAACACATGTTCTACCTCCTCGCTCTCTTCCTCGTCATCACTCATGTGCTCCGACATAGCATGGAGTTCCTTGAGCTCATCCGTCGTCAGTTCGTCGTGATGTTCGGCGACGAGTTCCGTAACGTCATCTGCGTTGACCTCCAGACCCATAGACTTGCCAAGGGAGACGATTTCCTCTACGGCTTCCGCTGCACCCACCACGGGATCAGGTTCGGGGTCAAAACCCTCGAAATCTTGGGGAGAAACTGCATCAGGCCACAGCTTCTTCCATGCAGAATTGAGGGTCCGTCGAGTTAATCCCACCCAAGCCTGATCTATGATCTTCAAGCAGTGCACGATGTTGAAGTGGCCCCTCCAAAATTCACGCAAAGTTAAGTTGGTGCTTTGCGTGACATTAAAGCACTGCTTGAATAAGTGCTTGGTGTACAGCTTCTTAAAATTAGAGATGACTTGCTGGTCCATGGGCTGGAGGATAGAGGTGGTATTTGGTGGAAGATACAGCACCTTTATGAACTTGAATTCATCGAAGATATCATCTTCAAGTCCAGGGGGGGGGTGAGTGGGTGCATTGTCAAGGCATAGCAGGCACTTTAAAGGCAATTTCTGCTCATGAAGATACTTCTTTACAGAAGGACCGAAAACTTGGTTTACCCATTGCACAAAGAATTGCCTAGTGACCCAGGCCTTCGAGTTGGATCGCCAGAAAACATGAAGCTGATCCTTATCGACGTTGTGTGCTTCAAAGGCCCTAGGGTTCTCCGAATGGTAAACAAGCAAGGGCTTGACTTTAAAGTCCCCGCTAGCGTTGGCACATAGAGCAAGAGTCAACCGATCCTTCATTGGCTTATGCCCAGGCAATTTCTTCTCTTCGGCAGTGATGTAAGTTCGACTCGGCATCTTCTTCCAAAACAGCCCGGTTTCATCACAATTGAACACCTGCTGCTCTACGTAGCCTTCTTCCTTTACGATATTTTCGAAGTTCTTAACAAAGTCAGCTGCAGCCTTTGTGTCCTCACTAGCAGCCTCTCCGTGGCGAACAACTGAATGAATCCCGGACCGTTTCTTTTTCTCGAACCAGCCACGAGATGCCTTGAAATCACCTGAGGAAGGCTCGGTTGAACTCTCCCCAGCATCACCCCCAGAGCTCTCCTCCTTCAAGTCCGTAAAGATGGCGTGCGCCTTGTCGCAGATAACGGTTTCGGTGATGGTGTCGCCAACGATCTCTCTATCCTTAATCCACACTAG
>NC_090725.1:247191738-247244238 GCF_036898095.1 Palaemon carinicauda | reverse complement strand
AGAGTGGGACGAGGATATGGTTCGCTCGATGCAATTCTCAAATAAGGTCGATGACATCATGACTCCCTACAGGATGCTCTTGGATCGAAAAAAGAAGCAGCGGCAACAACTTCCGATCACAATGTTCTTCCAGCCTCGCAAAAAAGAGCCAGTTCCTCCTGCTAGTACGCCTTCGGAAGAAATTGAAGAAGTTGAAGAGGTGTCCCAGGAAAAGACACCTCCGTCTGAAGAGACGTAAAATACTATCATTGACTGCACAGTAGAACACATCATCAGCTTCATCATCATCATTTCTACTGTGCAGCAAATTCATCGCCATCGTCATTCAAGTTTTTCTTGAACTTCTTTCGTGGTGAGTACAGTAACAATCTTTATTTTTTACTTTAACCTGTTTTATAGTTTAGTAATGTACGTACTGTATGCATTAAGTTAAAGGGAAGGTTTTAAAAGTCTACATGTTGTAACCTATCATATTTTTTTTGTTTAAAATTTACATTTACGTACGTAAAACAATCTCTCTCTCTCTCTCTCTCTCTCTCTCTCTCTCTCTCTCTCTCTCTCTCTCTCTCTCTCTCTCTCTCTCTCTCTCTCTCTCTCTCTCTCAAATTGTTTTCCTGCTTTGCTACGTACAAGTACTGTATAATTTATATTTGTAAGGTAACATATTTTGTAAATGCTTTTACTGTAAATACTGTATGTACTGTATCATTATTTATCACTATCATCATGCGCGTTAAATGCCTTGTTTGTTCTGAGCGTGGTTGTTTACTGAGCGTACACGCCGTCGTTTCAGGCGGCGTCATAAAGAAAAAGATTTCATTTGGAAGTCCTAAGAAAAATACGTAAACTAAAACATTGGTAATAAAAAAATCAACATACAGTACTGTATAATCAATATAATCGATGCAAAAACTAACCTATACGTACATATATGTGTACACTAAATGAGTTTGTTTCTTCATTATGATCAGAGATGAACGTAAACAAAACATTGGTTGCCATTTTTTATCGTGCTTTTTAGGTGTTTAGGAAACACATGATATAAAATCGCCTTTAATATTTGTGCCTGTTTTAGTTTAGGGTGCTGTAGTACATGCATTAAGTGTTCTGTACATTAAAGGGTGGTTTGTTAACAGTACTATGTACAAGGGAAGGTTTTAAAAGTCCGAATATACATGTTAAATAAATAGGTAAATATGCTGTCACTACTTCGCGGATTTTCACCTATCGCGCCCGCGTCTGGAACCTATCTACCGCGATAAACGAGGGTTCACTGTATATATATATATATATATATATATATATATATATATGATGGATTTTGAGCAAAGCAAAAAATCCATTTTTGAGTGAGATAGCCATGTTGTCCTGAAGGAAAGTTCCTTTAGGCAGCTTTCTAAGGGATATTTAGCTACAGTTATATTCCCAGAGAATTAACCATAGGTCTCCAGAATTCTAACTCCTGGCGCGAGTTTCCTTTAAGGATATCGCATAATATCAGGGGATGTATTTTTTGATGCAACGCATAGCAATCTTCACCCTGAATAGATTTTACTCTTTGAGGGGGAAGAGTGGCGAACAAAGGGGAGCCGTTATCAAGGTACCCGGTGGACCCCCTCCCTGTACTACTATGGCGCATTATTCCTTGTTGCATTTAAGCAGGAATAGCCGCAGATAGAGTAGTTTCGGGTGGGTCATTTTAAGAAAGAAGGGTGGGTCCATCAGGATGACATGGCTATCTCACCCAAAAATAGATTTTTCGCTTTGCTCAAAATCCGTTTTCAGGATAAGCCCTATCTTCCTGATGGAAGCTTACCAGATAATTAACTTGAAAGTAATAATTTATAGGTAGTAGGTTGGCCAGGGCACCAGCCACCCGTTGAGATACTACCGCTAGAGAGTTATGGGGTCTTTTGACTGGCCAGACAGTACTACATTGGATCCTCCTCTCTGGTTACGGTTCATTTTCCCTTTGCCTACATACACACTGAATAGTCTGGCATATTCTTTACATATTCTCCTCTATCCTCATACACCTGACAACACAGATTACCAAACAATTCTTCATCACCCAAGGGGTTACTGCACTGTACTTGTTCAGTGCCACTTTCCTCTTGGTAAGGGTAGAAGAGACTCTTTAGCTATCGTAAGCAGCTCTTCTAGGAGAAGGACACTCCAAAATCAAACCGCTGTTCTCTAGTCTTGGGTAGTGCCATAGCCTCTGTACCATGGCCTTTCACTGTCTTGGGTTAGAGTTCTCTTGCTTGAGGGTACACTCAAGCACACTCTCCTATCTTATTTCTCTTCCTCTTGTTTTGTTAAAGTTTTTATAGTTTATATAGGAGATATTTATTGTTGTTACTCTTCTTAGAATATTTTATTTTCCTTTTTTCCTTTCCGCACTGAGCTATTTTCCCTGTTGGAGCCCCTGGGCTTATAGCATACTGCTTTTCCAACTAGGGTTGTAGCTTAGTAAGTAATAATAATAATAATAATAATCTGTGGGTTTGTATAAGTGCCTTACTTTGAATGAGTTCCTTATATGGTCTCCTAGACCTTTATATATGACATTACCGTTATTTGTCATATCCACTAAGCTTGGAAGTAGCTTAGGGCTTCCTGCCTCCTGCAGGGAAAGTGTCTACTTCGACTATAAGGATTCAAAGTTTGTATCTCCATAGGGATGGACGGTAAATCTCAGAGATTACCCTTCTCATACCATGGAAATCTGTACTCTGATTTCAAGTTGGGCCCTTCTAGGGTTTAATTAAAACTCTAGTATGCTTTATTCGTCTGTAACTGAGATAGCAGAAATAAGATGCAAATACGTTCAGTATTTTACCTTGTAACTAGATTATCCAATGTAGTTACAATCAAGTATGAATCTGATCCGGCATTGAAAACACATCCGGGGTCCATATTTTCTCGTCGAAAAAATATGTAATTTTATCGAAATGATGCCACTCAACGAAGATTTGAAACCAAATCTGACTGATTCATCCAGATTTTGGAAATGCATGAACACCGGGACGCAACGTTCACTCGGCAGTGGTGTTATCGGTCAGATATGCACCTATATGGAACAGTGTGTTAATCATCATTGTGATTTGCACTCGAGGGTAAATGTACCCATGCACCGGAAAGTCCCAAAGCAGTTCACTGTTCGTCACAGCACTTAGACGACGGGTTTTTTAACACTACCCCCCGCCACCACAACATGTTTTATTTTATGTACTTGCTTCATAGAGTGTTGGAAGAAGTTCCGTGAAGAAGCAATTTTCTTAGGATTGTGACCTGCGGGTGAGCTGTCAGGATCCACTCTGCAAATAGTGTAGGTGAGCATTGCTCTCAAATATTTTAGGGATAGATTCTGATCCTGAGGTTTTGCCTCGGAAGAGCTGTCCTTCCTTGAAGTCTGAAGTTCTATGAAGAGACCTTAAGATACTCTACTGAGCATAGAGAGACATCTTCCTTCAGTGGGCAGATTCTCCAAGGACCCCACCTCTTGGTGGGCAGCTCGTTCTCGGCCAGAAAGGCAGGATCAGGAAATGGGTACAGTTCTCCTGGTTAGGAACTGAATATGGCCTACATCCCTGATAGGGCCAATATTTCACTAAATCTAGCCCCTGAGGCTATTGCGAACAGAAAATGGACTTTCTGTGTTAGTTCCTTAAAAGTACAATCCTCATTGTTTAGGTTCGAAGCATAGTGCAAGACTTTGACCAATGACCATGTAATGGGCTTTGGAGGGGTTGCCGGCTTGGGTCTAGTGTATGCTTTGGCACCTTAAAGAAGGTTTCACTTGAGAGGTCCATCTCAAAGGCGTATAGAAGAGGTCTGGTCAGGGCCGACTTATACGCGGTTATCGTAGTGGAAGTCAGGCCTTGTTCAAGTAGGTAAAAGAAGAAAGAGAGACAGAAACCTGTTTCTGTCTCCTGGTTGGACTTGACTTGTACTCTACAATGAAGTTGGCCTCATTCTTCGAGATCCCAAACTTTTTGTTCGCTGCTAGGGTGAAAAAATTATGAGATGCAGGTTGTTGGTTCTCGAGGGTGAAATGTAACAGTTGACTTCTGCACCAGTTTGGGGGCCACTACAGGAGCTGTTTCTCTGAAGGATCTTAGCTTGTCGAGGACTTTTAGCAGGAGATTGGTTGGTGGAAACAGGTAAATTCGATTCTATCCGTTCCAGTCGAGAGACATGACGTCTATCGCTTCTGCTTAAAGTTCTCATAAGGGGCTTCATAACGAGGTAGTTTCTAGTTGTCGCTCGTTGCAAAGAGGTCGATCTGCAGTTCCGGGACTTATATCTTAAATAAAGGAGAATGAGCCTGCTTCTAGGGACCATTCTGTCTCTATCGACTTCCGCCTGGATAGAGCATCCGCCGTCACATCGCGGAACCCTTGAAGATGAACTGCTGATAAATGCCATCTTCTCTTCCTTGCCAGGCATAAGATGGCTAACATCACGTGATTAATGTGAGGTGAACTTGAGCCTTGTCGATTTAGACATATTACTATCACCTCGTTGTTGAGGGCCAGTCTGATGTGGACTGTTCTGCGAGGGGATAGTCTCTTCAATGTCAGGAGGACTGTCATAGCCTCCAAAATGTTGATGTGAAAGTTTTTTGAACTGGAGTGATCAATTTCTTGCCCTTTCATTTAATGTGAATGGCCTCCCCATTCTTCCAGGGAGGCGTCCGTGAGTATCACCACTGATGTTTGTGGTGGTTGCAAGAGAATTGTCTGTGCTAGGCTCTTATTCATTGACCACGGCCTTAATAGTGTGCGCAATCGGGTTGGTGTCAACCTTGTTGATCTCTTCGAGCGTTTGATTTGTATCTTCTCCAGACTCCTGACGCATCCTTTAGCTGTGCTTCTAGCACCAGGTCTGCCACTACAGCGAACTGGAGAGAGCCCAGTACTCTTTCCTGTTGGCGTCTTGAAATCCTCTTGTATTGGATTAGTCTCTTGACAGATGCTGCTATTTCTCTCCTCTTCTTTAATAGAATGGAGAGGTGGTGTGACTGCAAGTTCCCATGGATTCCTAACCACTGAAACTTGTGAGCTGGAGAAAGGCGAGACTTTTAGCGATTGATCTTGAAGCCCAGGTGTTCCAGGAACTGGATCACCTTTCTGGCCGCTTGCAGACAAGTAGTCTTGGATGCTGCCCGCACCAGCCACTCATCCAGGTATGCTACTACATGTACTCCTACTGAGCGTAGTTGCTGGACGATCGTGTCCGCTAGCTTTGAGAATACCTTTTGGGCTATGTTTAGTCCAAAGGGCATGGCTGTGAAGACCTATTTTGTCTTCTGTAGCCTGAATCCTAGGTAGGAGGAGAGGGGGCGACTGACTGGTAGGTGCCAGTAAGCATCTGCCAGGTCTATTAAGACTGTGTATGCTCCTGTTTTGGTAGAAGGTTCTTTATGTGTGGCAATGTAAGCATTTGGAACTTCTTGTTCTCAATTAACTTGTTGAGTGGAGCCAAGTCTAGAATGACTCTGGGTTTGTCCGAGACTTTCTTAGGAACACAAAACAGCCTTCCCTGGAATTTTGATGGACTTCGCTTTTCTCATTACCTCTTATTCAAGAGTTCTGAGGTTTATTCTTCCAATTAGGGGGTGGAGTGTTGGGAGAATTTTGGAAAAGTGGGGTGGATTTTTTTTCCATTTTCAAAAAAGTCCATTCATAATTTGGCTGTGGACCAGGGATCGAAGGTCCAACGATCCCGAAAGTGAAAAGGTCTGCCTCCTACCAGGAACTTCTCATTGTTTAGAGGTTCCTGAGGACTTGTTTCCGTGACCGCGTCCTCCTCCACCCCTGGGGGGTTTCCGGAGGATCCTCTTTTAGGGCCCTTAACTTTGTAGGGCTGAAAGATGGTCGAGGTCACGGTCGAAAATTGTGCAGTTCTAATGAAGATTTCCTCTTCGAGGAAATGCCCCACTTTTGGAGAGGTAATGACTTCTTGGACCACTTCCTGAGGGAAAGGGTCTTCGCCCCAAATAAGTGATGAAATCAGTTTTCTGGGTTCGTGTTTCACCGTTGTTGCGGCAAACACATGCTCTCTACAGGTCCTTTCCTGACCTGAGAAAAGCATACAAATCCATCACAAGGGTGGGGTGTTATTTAAGGCCTGCACACCTTTCCAAGCAGTTCCGATGTGACAGGGAGGCGGCAGGACTATCTTTCGTCTCCTTTTCTTTTCTCAAAAGATGCTTTGGCAACTTTGAAAGGTTCTCATTAAACTGCTGGCCTGCTATCTCCAGATCCAACATCGAGACGGAGAAGGTTAGACGTACCTCTTTCCACTTCTCCTCGCAGGTGGTCATAGCTAGAGATAATGGTTTGCATTTCTCTAGGATTGGGCAGGGTTAGCCTTCTTCGACTGCTCTCATGACACAGTCTAGGGCTTTCCTCGAAAAGGGGAAGGCTCTGGAGGAAGGAGCAATGAAGGTTGGGTGCTTCTTGCTCAATGCTGAGACTTTGGAGTTAATATACCCGGCTCCTTTCTGGGTCTTGGTAAGGATGGCTTGTGCCTTGTCATGTTCAAGGACAATGACTTCCTTCGGTATAGTCTCCTCGCGGGATGTAGGTTCATCTCGCAGTCTCAAGTAGCAATCTGGGTACGCTGAAAGCTGGGCCAGAATTGAAGCTCTTCAAGGGGATTGGACCCCAACTTCTAGGAAATGTAAAGCTTCCCATTCAACATGGGCATGTGTTCCGTCTACCTCCAGGTGTTGGTTCGGAGCCGTGAGGGAGGTCAGATATTTTAAGGGGCTTAGCGGAGCCCCTGGAAGCGCCAGGGCATTTCCTTTCCTGTACCTCTCTCTTCATCTCTTTGAGATCTTGCTTATTCTCCTTTTGTTCCTTCCAGAACAATGTCAACATCTGCTAGATCGACTCTAGGAGCGTTTCGCTCCTGCCGACCTGTCTAGCCGGTTGGGGAGTTGGGGCTGAAGAGGTTGACGGTATAGGTTGATATGCCGGCAGAGTGAACTAAGTGACCTCAGTCACCGTCGAAACGGATCCTTCTTTCTCCGTGGGTGGTTGAACCACTCCTTATTCAGGGCCTTCTTGCAGTAGGTCCTGTCCGGTGTCAATGGACACCTCTGACATCCCATCTTGGTGGATGTCCAAGCCTTGCAGTGCCTTGTTGATATCCGCGTCCACAGTCCATTGGATAGAGGGAGGCTGGACCAGTACCTGAGGCACAAACGTATTCGATTGAGCCTTAAGGAACAGTAGGCACTTCAAAGATTTGTTAGGTAAGTAAGGTCCCGGAGAGTTCTTCTGGAAGCCTCATACTCACCTTTCACGGGTTTCCCTTGCTGTATCCCTTGACTCCGTAGTGTCAGGGATATCTTTTACAAAGCCGTCGGTCAGCAAGGTCAAACGATTGGAGACACCCTTCGGGTCCCAGAACCTCAGGGATCCAGATACGATGCAGTAGGGGCATAAGACTTGTACATCGTATGCCCACAATAGTTCTTACTCTTGTGGTTGCAGAATAGTAGAGGGGCGAAACCTGAAAACTGCTTTTTCAAAATAATTTTCTGTTACAAGCTGGCATCCACCATATTTTGTTAGAATATGATGTTCTGCATTCAGTAAGGGTGGATGACACTTGAGATTTTTCCGAAAAGGGCCAAAATTAACCCTTTTTAGCGAATACGCTATTTGAAAAAAACGACGAAAACACTGAAGACTTGTTTTTGAAAAACTCTGTAACTTAACCATCTTGTATGCTATACATGATTATGATACCTCATTTTGTAGCTTATGATAGCACCTTTACAATGAAATAAACAAATATGAAGAATTTGGAAATTAAGGGTCCTGATAAGGTCAAAGGTCACGTGATCACGTGATTACCTATTTTGGGGGGTATTCAATATTCTTGACCTCTCATATCATACTTTGCCCGCATATATTTCTATAAAGATGGTTTTAATCTTAAGAGGACATCCTTAGGCAGTTTTTAAAAGTAAAAGGGTCTTTCAATTCCTTCTTACCTAAATTTTATGAGGGATTGAATTTCAACCTTTTTTTGGGAAATCACTAAAATCGTTGAAAATCGTGTTCCGACTACTTTGTTGTGATAATAATTGCTGTTATTATATAGGCCTATATAAGAAGCTTTGTGTTAAAAATAAAGTCTTAGAGATGTAGAATAAAGGGTACATGCAGTTAAAAAAGGGGTCAAAGGTCATGTTCATCGGTATAAGGCCAATGATAATGTTGTTATTCCTCGAAATTTGAATCGGGGTAAGTTTGTCCAATTTGCAGGTGACAACATCAATAGTCTAGAAGAAACCCTTGATGGTAAAGGACAATTCAATGCTACCCAGATGGTAGCATTTCAGGAGAAGAATAGCGAGGTCATGCCAAATGTGGACGATACCTGCATAGGTAAGGATAGATCTATTGTCAATTCGATTCCTTCAGACTTTCACGAAACCCTGTCAAGCGGCTATACTAAAAGCAGGCGACCTTTTCCAGTGTTACCAACAATTGATTTGGACTGGTACAGAATGACTGACGAAAATGAAGCTATCAAACATGCCAAGTGCCAGGATTTAGCTTGGATTCAATCACGCATTGCTGGTTGTGAAGACGGAGATCAAAGTGTTCCTGCATAGACTGGATTATATCAGATCATCGCAAATGTACATTCAAATGTAGTCAACGTAGGGTACATACCAATAATTCCTGCACCTGCTGATGATCCTGACACAGTTTATACAGTACTGTCAAAGTGCAAATACATTGCCGAGTCCTTGGGACAAAAGTATACAGTAGTATCATTTGACCAGGCCCTCTATTGTAAAGCTAAAGAGATTGTATGGCAGAAAAAGGATAAGCATGAAGATACGATAGTTCGATTGGGAGGTTTTCACATCATAATGAACTTCATGAAGGTTATTGGGCAGCACCTTGAGGATTCCGGCTTGAAGGATGTCTGGGTTGAAAGTGGTGTTTTCGGTGAAAACACAGCCAACCACATCATGGATGGTAAAGCATACAATAAGGCTGTTCGTGGTCACAAATTGACGGTAGAAGCTCTTTGGCGAATTTTGTGGGACCACGTCAACACATGAGCAGATGAAAATGGTAAAATGATCAGTGAAGAGATCAAGGTATGTGCGAATGAGATTGCTTCTGCATTCAGCGAGTGTAACACGGACAACTCTGAGAAGACATATGAAAGACTAGTTTCATTGAACATGGACGTCATAACACTTCTAAAGGAATTCCAAGGACATCATGCTGATGAACCAACATTTCAGTACTGGATAAACTATATAGAGATGGTCTCTATCCTCTTGAACTTCATCCGAGCTGAAAGAGAAGGTATATGGGAACTCCATCTAGCTTCATTTGCGAGGATGCTTCCTTGGTTCGCTTTGTACAACCATACAAATTACACAAGATGAGGACAGTGTATTTGGCCGATATGAGACAACTACCTAGTTCTGCTCCTTATGTTCATCATAAATTTGTTAAAGGGAAATTTTCAGTGAAAAGGACAAACAAGAAATTCTCGCAGGTATCAATTGATCAGGCCCTCGAGCATGTAAATAAGGTGTCAAAGGTCAGCGGCGGAATCATTGGGATAACAAAGCGGAATGCTGCAAGAGATAAATGGTGTCTGGTGTACAATGAAAAGGCAAGATTGGCAGAGGCAACCTTTAAAATGTTTAACCTCCATGTAGATGATGATATCGATGATGAATGGTGTCACCTAGAGTCTGGCCCTACTCGCCTTAAAAGAGACGAAGATGATGTTCAGAAGATAATGGAAGAATTCAAAAGATTTGGTGTATTTAGCTTCAGTGAAGAACATCACGAGGACCTAGTTTGCCTGACAACATAAAACGTTGTTCCAGAAGAAATTACAAGGGATATAATGAAAGCCCAATAATCGGAATGTCACTTCTGGAATCCTTTGTAGCCACCAGACTTCTTGAAAAGTCAAAGGACTTCTATGGAAAAATAGCCCGCACAAAAACTGCAGCCGTCAGTTCCGTGTACAAAACTCAAGCTCCTTCAGTAGGTGGGAAACAGAAGGAAGTCAAAGCCGACCGTGATCTTATTCACAGACTGTTCGTTGCTTCACAAAGTGGGAGAGAGGTAGACTTAGTCAGTATCTTACAGCATGAACTATCCCCAGTCCCAAGGGCATTTGCTGGAACAAATCGTCAACTTCATACAACAGATAAAGCTCAGCTACAGGAGTTGCTGGCAAAGGATATAGAGATCCCAGTTACACTTCCCTTGAGTGAAGCCAAAACATGCCTGCTTATCGATGGTCAAGAACTAATACAAGCTATTGGAAAGCCAGAAAATGTCAAAACCTTTGGTGAACTAGGTGAAGTGTTCTGCACAAACATCTTGAACCGCTTTGGTACAACATACTCACGGATTGATGTCTTGTTTGATCGGTACATTGACAATTCAATCAAATCAGGTACACGCAAGAAACAAGCTGGAAAAGCAAGACCAATTAGACGTGTCATCAGTTCAAAAGCTGTAAAAGTTCCACCCAACTGGAAATTCTTTATGAGTTTGGCTGCAAATATTCTGAGCTAGCTGCTTTTCTATCCAGATCCCTTGTTGAGAAAGCTGAAAGAGAGCTGTCATCTGAGTACGAGCTTGTTTTAGCTGGAGGCTTTGAAGATGTCTCAGGGGTGTGGTCATCCTCAAGTCGGACTATTGATCACCTCAAATCGACACAAGAAGAGGCTGATACTCGTCTCATACTTCACGCTGAAGATGCATGTATCAATGGGTATGCAAGAGTGGTATTGGAATGCAGAGACACAGATGTGCTAGTGTTGGCACTTGGTTTCAGAGACAGACTACCAGCACAAATATGGATGTACACAGGTAAAATGGGTAAACGGCCATACTTTCCAGTACATGAGATAAAACTCCCCGAGGAGATTGTAAAGAACGTTATAGCTTTTCATGCAATCAAAGGATGCGATAGTGTCAGTCAATTTGCAGGAAAGGGAAAGAAAACAGCGTAGAAAGTATTCATTCAGGAACCTGAAAGTTTGGAACAGCTAGGGTCTGTGGAGCTGACTCCAGAAGCAATATCAGGTGCAGAAAGACTTGCTTGCAGGCTCTATGAAAAAAATTGCGATCTTATTAATGAAGCAAGAGTAAAGACCTTTGTCCAGGGAAAGAAAACCCTTGACGCCCTTCCACCAACTAAAGATGCGCTTGACAAACATATAAGGCGCGCTAACTACCAAGCCCTTGTCTGGAAGAAAGCCTTGACTCCATCTCCCGTGCTACCTAGTGCGACAGACAGTGGTTGGATACTTGAAGATGGAATGATAAAGCCAGAACTAATGACATTAGCACCTATTCCGAAAGCTTGCACTGAGTTAGTGACCTGTTCATGCACAACTGGCTGTGGCAAGAGATGCGGTTGTATGAGAGCGGGGCAGAAGAATTGCACAAGTGCTTGTGCTTGTGAGGGCTTATGTAACAATAATACAAACGCAGAGGATGATGATACAAACTAGCTAGTCAGTGAATATGTTAGAAGTTAAGTAGTTGAACTTAAATGACTGCTTATGTGTGCATACAAGTAACTCAGTGGAAAAGCAATTTTGACTTTTAAAGCAACTTAATCATATTGGATAATTATGTAATCATATTGGATAATTATGTAATCCGTAATGAACATGACCTTTGACCCTTTTCAACTGAAAACACCCCTTATACACTGTACTATTCTAAACACAATGATTATAATAGAACAATAGCAATTAATATCACAACAAGTATTCAAAACATGATTTTCAACGATTTTAGGGATTTTTCCAAAAAGGGTGGAAATTCGATCCCTCATAAATATTAGGTAGAAAGGAGTTAAAAGACCCTTTTACTTTTAAAAACTGCCTAAGGACGTCCTCTTAAGATTAAAACCATCCTTATAAAAATATTTGCAGGCAAAGTATGATATTTGAGGTCAAAAATATTGAATATCCCCAAAATTGGTAATCACGCGATCACTTGACCTTTGACCTAATTAGGACCCTCAATTTACATAATCTTTCATATTTTTTTTTTTTGTAAAGGTGTTATCCTAAGCTTCAAAATGAGGTATCATAATCATGTATTAGCATACAAGATGATCGAATTACAGAGTTTTTCATAAACAAGTTTTCAGTGTTTTCGTCGTTTTTTTCAAATAGCGTATTCGCTAAAAAGGGTTAATTTTGGCCCTTTTCGGAAAAATCTCAAGTGTCATCCACCCTTACTGAATGCAGGACATCATATTCTAACAATATATGGTGGATGCCGGCTTGTAACAGAAAATTATTTTAAAACCTTAACGAGGCCTCTTTTCAGATTTCGCCCCTCTACTAGAACACAACTGTACACTTTGCCATTGGCTCCTCCTGTAAGGGAGAAAAGGGTGAATGAGTACTAGGTTGTTTATATCATTGATATATATGCTTAAAATACGGGTCCCAGTACCTCAGGGATCCAGATATGATGCAGCAATGGGCATGAGACCTGTATGTTGTAGGCCCACAAAGTTCTTCCTCTTGTGGTTGCAGAACACAACTGTACCCTTCACCATTGGCTCCTCCTGTAGGGGAGAAAAGGGGTGAAATGAGTACTCAGTTGTTTCTATCATTGATATAAATGCACATGTTTAACAATAGTATTACTTACTATTATTTTTAATAGCTTAGGATAGTAAGCTAGAAAAGAAGTAGTTAAGACACATATGTGTTTCCTCTCAGGCAATTGCTGTGACCTCCGTCATTATTAATATTTTTAATTTCCTTATTAGGGAAAATACAGAGTGGAATAACTCTCGTACGTAGAGCCGGAGTCAGTGAATATTTACACTAACTCCTCTACTTGTAGAATATTAATACTGAACGGTAATAGTCAGTACCCCGATGATCTAGGATTCATCAGAATGTTGAAGGAATACTTCACCTCAACATTTTATTCGGTCTCAGCAATAGACTGTGAAAGGATACACAGAGTATGTTGGAAAGATTTATACTACTGTATCATTGTATACCGTAGTTTTGTAACTGCTGTATTGTTATACTGCAGGAATACTAGCTACTATATTGTCATATACTGTAGTTTTACCGGTATACTACCAGGGTTAGGCTAGGGCCTGGTGGCACTAACTGATGGGGAGAGAGAAAGGATGGGAAGGAAGACTCCGTATTATTATAGTTTAGTACAATAATTAAGAGTGTAGGGGGCTACTGCCTTCTACAGCCTTCTTCCCGGAATGGGAATTCTAATGGAAGGGGAGGAATACATTGATTTTAACTTCCATCCAGCCACAAATTCTGTTGCCGGCTGTACTGCCGGTTACAAGGTTTGTGGATGGCAGTCCAAGAGAGGACTGAAAAATTCTCAACAGTATAATGGGTTTAACTAACCACCGTTTGTAGGAACCCGGCCGGTAACCCAGTCAGCCTGTCAAGCGGGGATGATTGTAGAATACTGGCCAAAAGATATTTGTGACGGCTAGGCCGGCACTAAAAGACAGAAGGGGGAGGGAAAGGGTCTTATATTTCACAGAAGAGAAAGGTGGCGACAAGTATGCCTCCTACTTTCGGTGGTAAATCAAGGAAGCCTAGCTTCCTATACCGGCGCCGTCATGGACGGCAGGGGGATAACTATTCCCCTGCCAGTGACATTGCCTAATATAAGACACGTCTTCTAGTCCACAAGGGAGAAAGGAGGCAGCAATTATGCCGTCCACTTTCGGTTGTAGAATAGGGAAGCCTAGCTTCCTTTGCCGACGACGTCATAGCCGGCAGAGGAATAACGATTCCTCTGTCAATGACATTGTCGGCTACAAGACAATACACTCTGAGTTTTTGTCATACTTCAAAGCCGGGATACTCGGCGGCAAAGATGATCGAAAGTAAAACACAATCCATGTCAAGCCGGAGTTAACTAATTGTTGGCGATGACGGAAGATAAGGTTGGCGCCTGGGATGGCGGCACTCAGGGGGGAAGAAGGGTTTATCCTCTTTTCTCTAAAAGAGATGCATATCGAATTACACCAATAATTCTAGGGGATATATATATCCCCGACCGAATTAATAGAAATGATACCAAAAGTTAAAAAATGGGATTAATATTACTAACGTATACTAGACGGATTAGGCTAGCATAACTCGAGTGGGGACCACGGCTATGAGTGATACCACCGAGTCCCTATCGTATACGAAAGAAACGTTATAATTGGAAGAGGAAATATTATATGTGTACAGGTATATGCAATCTTCACTAGTATAATTTTGCCTAACTAGCTGGAAATTTCTTTATAGCTAAATACCGGGAGCATCGCACTACTAACTAAATAATTTCATTAAATGGCATGCGACAGCGGTCTCAAAATGGCCGCCTTCGGAGATGGCAGTGCTCCACTTAACACACCTAAATTATGTTAATTTAACTGTGAGAAGGGAGCTATAAAATTATACACAGGAATGATTAAATACTCAACTTTCCAGAGGATGAAGATGCTGGATATTGCATGATAATAATCCTTGAAAACAGTAACAACACTGAGAGAAACGAGGGAGAGCACTGTGCTTAAATGCTATGTTCAAAGGAATAATGCGCCGTAGTAGTACAGGGAGGGGGTTCACCGGGTACCTTGATAACGGCTCCCCTTCGTTCGCCACTCTTCCCCCTCAAAGAGTAAAATCTATTCGGGGTGAAGATTGCTATGTGTCGTATAAAAAAATATGTCCCCCTGATATTATGCAATATCCTTAAAGATATATTAAGGATACTCGCGCCAGGAGTTAGAATTCTGGAGACCTATGGTTGATTCTCTGGGAGTATCACTGTAGCTAAATATCCCTTAGAAAGCTGCCTAAAGGAACCTTCCATCAGGACGACATGGCTGAGCCCAAAAAAATATATATACTTCACCTTAGTCGGTAATTGGTTCCAGGAGAGGCGACTAAGTTGAAAAGCAATGCAAGTCTTATTTACTTGTCTCTGAATTTACTTGTCACTAGGCTTAACATCAAATAACCATTCCCAGTTCGGTTTTTTACTTGTAAATGCAATTTGAATAATATACAGCTAATGAGAAGCTATTTAACCTTACAAACAAATAAATTTTGGATTTTAATTTAGTATAAAAAAAGTAATCTAATTTTACGAATAAATGTACACCCATTCTTGTAAATATAGATGTTTACAATTTAACATGTTTACAGTACATCACGGCTGTTTATTTGTGAATGTGGAGTGTTCTAAAATAGTTTAAAATAGAAAGATTTTGTAACGTTTAATAACAAATTAAGTTGTTATAATTATTTTGTGATAGTATAAGATAACATTTATTAATATTTACATTCAATATCTTTGTTTACATCATGTACCCTACGTATATGGCCGAGGATCTTCAGTTCCAACAACTGATTCATCTGTTATTGTTGTTCGATGCGCATTTTAATAAACTGGTTGAGAGTTTGTTGAACCTTGTTCTTCTTAATTTTCAAGGATTACGTAATAGGGAGCTAAATCATATTAACAATACTGTTAACTATATGTGAGCATAATCGTGATACCATCGTGACATTGAAAACAGCCAACACAAAACCAAAATGAAAAATCGGTAATTGCTCGTTAAAATACATCTTGTATGATAATAGAAAAGTACAAAAATTTTTAAACAAAGTTCAGATTACAACAAAAACCAGATTTATTGTAGATATCTTTCAGTACATAATTATGCTGTTGGCTAAAGCCACAGATCGGCTGACAAAATCAAATGCCGTTTCATTTCTGTCTACGATCGAACATAGATTTAAGCAAAGTTAAAGTTTATATTGTGTAGTATTTATCCAAACACTTTCTAAGGAAACAAAGATTTTTGTTAAATCTGTTCTATGAGAGAGAGAGAGAGAGAGAGAGAGAGAGAGAGAGAGAGAGAGAGAGAGAGAGAGAGAGAGAGAGAGAGAGAGAGATAACAAATACAGTAATAACAGCTATAAACGAAATGTATGAAAACTATGATATTCTATAACAAATTGGTGTTGATGTAATTTACAGTATATTGAATGCGATAAAAAATTATTCTTTGTTATTCGCGATAGTCTTGGAGGTCAGCTAATCACAACCATAAATAAAAAGTAAAAAAGTAACTGTTGATTGTCAAGTTGTACTTGGCAAGAAAATAGCATATAAAAATGTATTTTCATATGATTTTATATACATTTATTATTATTTATTGTACAATAAATACAGTATTTGATAGTTGAACTATCATAGAAAACATTACTGTTAAGCTCTTAAAGACGGCTAATTAATATAAACACAGTCAGCTGTTTTCATAGTTTGTTCACTAGGATTTATGTTAATTATGTGAATGTTTACGTGAAATATAATTATTTTCAAATGATTTTACATTCTTTAATTTTCATATAAAGTAAAGTAACATTTTGTGGTGTTTCAATGATATTCCAGTGATATTATGACTTCGATACTTGTAGCAAACAGACGGAAAGTCAAACAAAATGACTCAATACTGGATTTTATTTTTCGATGTATTATTTTTGACAACCGACTCAACTCGAAACTACACAAGTCGAGGTATACCTGTATATATAATAGGGGAAATTTTACTCAGCGTTTGGACAGCAACACAAAAGAAATTTTATAAAATTTGGAGAAGGTCGACGTAATATTCAGAATAAGAAAAAGATGAGAGAGAGAGAGAGAGATATTTAGATTTGAACTGGGGGAGCAATTTCCCCAAGTACGAGAGCCCTCTTGCCCGTTTCAGCACGGGAATGATATGCCCTGCTGAAGCTCAATAACTTCGTCAAGGCATTCTCTCATTAAGAGGGAATTACGAGTAGAAGAATGAGACCTGAGGGGGAGGCCACTGTGCTCCGGTCAGGTGGGAGCAGGCCGGAAATCTGCAACATATTCCCTTTAACTCTGTTGGCCAGTGGCCGAGGTCCAATTCTTGGGAATCGTCTTCGTATCCTTTCACTCTCGGAGGCAGATGGTAAAGTCCGCAAGAAGTGAAGTGGGTTCTTTCCTCCCCAATTCCCTACGTCTAACTTCCCCAATGGGAACGGGAGAGGGGGAAAGTAACTCAGGAGCCGAAGAACTTGGGCCTACTGGATCCAGATCTATCGGTGTGAGTTGATAATTGACAATATACGTGACTTCCCTCGGAGATCTCGAGTCTTTACTATACTTGTTCTTGATGAACAGAGTTCCCCAGAGGAGGAGGATCCATTCACTGACACTGTCTCTTCTTCCTCGGCTTAATAAGGATGATACCTAGTTTCTCCCAAGAAGGGTCGTGCCCTATGTCAAAGGCCTTGGTACGCAGATACTGGTCGTATCTAGACGACCTATGTGTGTTAAAGCTGTGGCATTGCCATGCAAAGAGATTGTATCTTGCAACTCCTGCGTCTAGGGTCATATGGGAAAGAACTCTCCAAGAAACCCAAAAATGCCAAGGGAATCACTAGAGTACCGGCAGGTGGAACCGCTGGAGGAGCTTGGGCCGGTCCTGAGACCGCCTGCTTGACTACCTGAACTACGTCTTCAAACTAAGGCTTCTCCTTCGAAAAGGTGACCGCCTTTGAAGGGGCACCAACCTGTTTCCTCGGTGGAGATTGGTGCGCATAAGAGTTGCCTTGGCGAGGCATGTGCCCTTATAGCAACCACTGAGCAGGTGCGCTCTGATGACGAAGTGAGCATGCATGTGGCGAGCGCTGAACAGGTGCGCGTAGGTTAGATGAGCTCTGGTGAGGTGAGCACTGGCGAGACAACAAATGGTAGGAGGAAGTAAGGTGTGTGTCCAAGCACGCATGTAAGCTGCGTACATGTTGCCTTTCCTGTGTGTAGCAAGCTGTTGAACTCTTGTCCAGGTGAACCAATAAGACGAGGATAGAAGACTCGTCATAAAGAGCTTAGCACGTAGTTGAGGGAGCACGCTGACCTACAAGTCCAGAGTTCGAGTGAGGTGTTTGGCGTGTAGCTGGGCGAGTGCACTGACCTACGTCATGCAAGAAAGTTTGCCCTCTCACCTCGCTAGGTGGGAAGGTGCACGACAGCGTGCAAGACACGCCCACAAGACCAGGATCAGCGGGTTCCTCAGCTAGTACGCTCTGCAGAAAATCAGACATACATCTTTCCCATAGGGGAGAATGCTGCCTAATCTCTTATTCTGTTGCACGTAAGGTTGTACTAGTGCGTTGAGAAGGAGAAAGTTGAGCTGTGGGTTGACAGGCAGGCAAGACAGCAGGTTCTACCTCGGAAGAGGTAGAAACCTTAGGGCAAAGGGTGGACCTTGGCCTTTCAACACAAAAAGCCCTTTGATGTGTCCTAAGGAGAAGATGGCAGGGGCAGGAGCTGTAAACAGCCACCTATCTAGCTATAAAAAGCTACACTAAGAGCTGGAACAAGTACTGCTGAATTCTGTACTTGTTTCCAGAAGCCTCTAGGAGGTGACCACTCAGGTGAACACTGTCTCTCCCGTGGGTGGGAAGGACGATCGACTCCTATTACCAAAGTGGGAGTGACAGGACCAAGCCATCGGAGAAAGTAGGCGAGTTTTCTTCAACTTCGAGGATGACCCCTATGGCGAAGAATCTCTCTTTGCCTTCTTTTTCCGGTGCTTACTAAATCACTCCACTGGGAGGGAGGCCACTCCCTACACACATTCCAAGGACACTCCTGCGTACAATTGTGACCCCTACATGCAGGAAAAATGGCATGAGGATCCGTCTCCAATGCGGACATGAAAGTGCCGCAATGACGCCCTTCCCTGCCTGGACAAACCCTCATTCTTAAATACAAAAGCAATCACTCTTACATACAAAAAGAGAAAAATTTAAATTTTAAGGCAACTTGTTTTTTTTTAGGTTTAAAATGGAAGATAGCGGAGCAGAAAGAACGTCTACTCTCCTCAGAAACGAAATAAAAAGTGTCTTGTTTTGGTTTCTGCGTGTGTGAGCGGGGTGGTTGGTCCGCTAGTTAAACTTCACTAAAAGTTTTACGGCTAGATTCAGCTGTTGCCAAAATATATCTCCATATAAAGAGCTGAAAGGTTTGTACAGTACAGTATTAGGTGTTGGAACAAACATATAACTACTGTATACAACTTGGTCTATAGAATATTTCATCAAGCAATTTAGAGCTAATTGAAGTAAAAGCCTTCCAGTCAGGAAATATCAAGCCATACTGCTCTTTGCAATGCATATAAAAAAATTTAAAAAATCAGCCTAAGGTTTATTTCTATCAAGTAATTTTTAAATGATAAATCGGTTAAATAAGTTGAATAATAATGGAGCATCATTTGAAATTTTCCCAGTCAACAAGCAACAAATGGATGGATGTCATTATCCTAATCTCAGAATATTCTGGAGATAAGCTTACCAATTTCTACCGGTAACCTTAAACAGTAACGTACTTATTTATTGATATTCAACTTCTTTTATTATTTGTCTTATTTGGCCAGTCATCTCTGTCGGAGACCTATTAAGATTCTCATCATAATATTCTCAATACAAAACTCAAATTAAATTGTAATAATACAGTACTGTACTGTATATTCATTTTAAAAGATGAATGAGACATTTCTAGGCTCTAATATGGCTTAGCCAAAGTATTTATTCGTAAATGATGTGAATATTGAAGGAAGCTAAGTTAAAGCACTGAGACTGCTAAATACTAAGATATAGAAGAACCCTTTGTATCCTCTACAGTATGATTCACGCTGTAATGCAAAAAGTGGCGAGTCCTTTTGGGGATAATATTTAAAGTGACTCACCATATATTTGTACTGAATAGATAAATATTCAATTCTCTATCACAAAACTCTTGACTTTTTTCTTATATTATCATAGTTGCTATTGACATGTTATTTTATTAGTATAATACGGTCAAAATAATAAATCAATAATAACAACATACTACTGAACAAAAACATAATACTGAGGTATTTGTTTTGATTTAATCTTACATTTGTACTCTTAAAATCATTTCACAAATGATAACTACCACTAATACTACAAAACACCCCAACTATGTACTACAGTACAACTAATTTACTACAATGTAAGTATTAATACTAAACATTAGTTTAACCATACCACCAATTTAAACTTTAATAATGCTGGCCAAAATTACTATCATTAATAGGCCTAAAATCAGAACACAAATTCAGTTCTTATAAAAAATTAGTGTAATGCACAAGAATTACAGAAAGTTTTCCTCATACAAAACTTAACTATGTAAAGTCAAGAAAAAATAATATTGAATAATAAAGTTGATTATTTCTATACTCACCTGAGGTTCATATTGATTTATTCTCAAAAGCCTTGCATCAACATTTATCCTTTAAAAATTACCTGTTCTCCTTCACTCCCCACTGTCAACCCCTAGTACAATATTGCCGTATAAAAGGTATTGCTTATTGTGAAGTTGATAATGATGTGACATACCGATACTCAGTTACTAGCAAAGGGTAGCAATGATCATTTTTGGGTTTCAACATATCTTAACTCAAAAAGCCAGCAAGCCTTCTCTTGTGGGTGGTAAGTCTGGCTTGCCTACCCAGTTGGTAGCTGGAGCCTTATTTACCTCCTTACACTAAAGTAAGCATTCTTAGACAAGATTGTTTTAATTTGGGACATGGCATTTCATATTTTAAAAGTCATTATTTTTTTTATTGATAATGTATCTGCTCAGTTGGTCAGTTACATCAAGTAATCACTCAGGAGGACAGTGCATTTCTGTCTACTTGCAAACTCTGCCATTAGTTCCTCCCGCATTTTCTAAAGTGGGGCAATTTCTAAGACTCCTGTTTTTATTACCCTTATGAGTCTGGCTGTAAAAATACAGTACTTACATTTTATAGTATGTTATTTGCATTTGCATTTTATTTTATTTCGTTTATGAACTTTATCATTTCGTTTATGAACTTTATAATATGAAAAGTTTAATTCTCCAATTATTTAAAGTACATTGCTTTCCCTCAGGAGGTGCTGTTATATATGCATCTCTATCACTTTGGAGCTACGGTTACATAAGCTATGTATTTGGCAATGAACCTCAATACTGTATATGTGCCATCACTAATATGCTAGTTGTAAACAAAATTAGTGTTAGGACTTAGAGCACTGGAAATAATAAGATAGAACTTACTTATTACATTTTTAAAGTAGGTTCTGATGCAACTTTTTCATTTTAAACCTATTAGATTGAAAATAATTACCTAACCTTGCAATAAAAATATAATAGTCTTTTGAGCCAATCATTACATCAAATAGAGAAAAATCTTTAATAATTGGTTTGCAACATAATTTACTCTTGGCTCTTTCTTCTTGAAATAGTTTCCTTTGTTCTTAATTCTAGCGTTTCAGAAGGTTTTCTTTGAGCAGAGAATACCAGGCTCATTTATAGAAGGAATAATTACAGTTCTGCCAATCTAAACCTTTGTCTTTACTAAATCCTAATCAAGTTGGTTTTTGTTATAACCTGTATTGGGAATCTAAACCAATTAATGCCTTTTGGTTAGCCAGGAACCCACTTAGATCTAGACTCTGAAATATTTCAGGATTAACATACCAAGTTTCTAACCTTAACCAAAATGCTCACGTGGTAACTAATGGTTCTACTACACCGTTCAATAACAGTTTTGGTGGTACAAGGTTTATCCCAGGTTCAAGATTCTCTCACAGAGCCCCAAATTCTTTATTCATTTGGGCCTACTGCATCCTAACTATCACCATCACATATTTCTAGCCTTAATTCTCTTCTAATGTTAAAATAAGTACTACTAAACCTCTACTTATCCCTTATATGCTGAAATATTAATCTAAATATTTAATTCCTCCATTCGTAAAATAAGCGCTCATGTAACTATTATTATTTTTTGGTTAGTGTGACTGCTCATATAATTCCCTTGGACTAATGGTTCTCTTTTTTTTTATAAAGATTTACTAAATTAGTTTGATTGTAACTTGATTGAATGGCTGGCTGCACCAGTCACTAACAAGTTCAACCAATGACCCATTTCAGCTTTTTCTCCAATAAAGTAAATGTAGGTTTTAGTGACTCATTTGCTTGAACAAGCCTCTCTATCTTATACACACAAGTCATTTGGAGAGTTGTAAAAGTTTTCTAAAAAAATTATCAGATTATTTTAAATTAGTATTCAAAATACTGTTTAATAAAGCCAAATAAACTATAAGATATATAGTTAATTTTTGCTAAGTTTTATAAACTATTCCAAATACAGTACATAGTAAGGTTGATATTTCAAGTTCTGATTTAGTGAATAAGCCTTTTACCCTACTAGAACAATTATTGCCAATCTCGTGAATTACAGTCTGTTTCCTGCATTTTTATCACTCAACATGGACCTTTAAGACTATTTTAACATAAAACTTAATCATTTTCTGTTAATTCTTTTGGTATAAGTTATATTATAAGATATAAGATTAGACTGAAAATTCAAATTTCAGATAATGGTCAATCTCTCTACAGATTGCCTTTAGCTGTCATTTACCTAAAGTAGGTTAAGTCTAGGTAATTCATTTTAGAGAATGGATATCCCTTGATAATACCAAGTAAGCCTGTGGACCAGTGGTGGTAGGGTAAAGCCTTAACGGTGTTGTCAGAAGTTCGTCATCGTTTGCCAACATCTGGAACTAAAGGAGTACAAAGTCAGCCTCCCAGTTCTAGATAGAGGTGGTGAAGCTCACATGGACAGGATGTATCAGTCTTTGTGGGTCTTGTGATAAAGGTAATGAACAGGTACTTGTGATAAAAGTAATAAACAGGTACTTGTGATAAAGGTAATAAACAGGTACTTGTGATAATGGTAATGAGCAGGTATTTGACTTGATGATGAGAAGTCTCCGAGGTGTAAATATTCCTTATATCGGTTATGTTTTAGATAAAGAGGGAATATGGAAAAACCAGGGCAGATTCTTAGCGTTTAACTAATTCTTGGCCCTAAAGCTTGCTCAGACGATATATTTTATCTACTGAAAAGCCCACCTCCTTGGAGAGCGCCTGCAGTTTACTTATGTTTGGCCAAAGTCAACAGAAACAGCATTTTGCTGGTAAGATCCTTGAAAGATAGGCTTTTAAAGTACTCAAAACAAGGACTTTTCAAATATAGTAAAAGCACATCTAAATCTTAATGAAATGACCTGATAACAAAAGGTTCCACAATAGAAAAAGATCTGAGAAACTACACGATCAAATCTTGACAAATTCAATCCAAGATGCTCGAGCACTGTATTACGCATGGACCTATAACCCTTGATAGCAGAACGCTACATTACGCATGGACCTATAACCCTTGACCCTTGACAGCAGAGCACTACACACATGGAACTATAACCCTTAATAGCAGAGCCCTATATTATGCATGGATTAACCCTTGACCCTCGATAACAGAGCACTATATTACACATGTACCTATAACCCTAAATAGCAAGAAACAGATTTTTTTTAAAGAAAAGAAAACGTAAACACAACAATATAGTCCAAAAATAGTATATAGATTTGGACAAATCAATATAGATATGCTACTTTCTTTGACAGATTATTGGTACACTGTTTCCTGGTGGCTAAAAATGTCATGAAGCTTTTTCCCAGGGTCACCACAAGGTCTTTAAAAATAATATTTCACAGCAGGTCACATTTTAGTTTTCAGAAATGTAGTAGATTTACTTCAATATAAAACCGTGAACATTTTCCTGGATACTGTATATACTTTCAAAAGAAGCGCATTATTAAACAACCCATACTCATAAGCTGTATGACTGTTGGGGTGACAGAAATAGTTAAGATAAGCTTTTATACTAGGGCAGAAAGACATTAGGAGAGAGGTGAATCTGTAAGTGGATTGAGGAAGTAGAAAGAAGGCTTTTATGTGGCATAAGATGGCTCACTGTAAAAATCTATAAGAGGAGAGATGAGAGATGTTTGATGGTGGTTGGTTGGCAGTCCTCAAGCCGATGCATGCTGCCAGAAAACAGTCATAGTACAATTTACTGTTCTGTTTCCTTACTTGCAGATTCCCTGGCCCTTTCTGCCAATTATGGGCTCTTGCAACACTGCAGCCCATAGTTACAGTACTGTATTTTGAAAGCAATATCACCAATGTCACCAAGGCATGCAATTTGGGATGGCAAAATCTTTGTTGGGGAGCTTAACTTGCCAAAGTGGGCCCACTTTGAATATGAAAACATTTGCGACTGTGTTTTTGTTGTTGTTGTTGTCTTATTTAGCAGACTTTAAGAGCTTAAGGTATTTTCCCCGGTAGTTCCAACATTTACTGTTTGGCGGCATCATCAGTGCCACCCATGATTCACACGAAATGGAAATCCAGTTTCGTGTAGGCAAGCATCATCACATTGTAATACACCATGAATTTTAAAGTATTTTGTTCCCTATTTAAAGCATTTTTGTATTTGATTTTTTAATTTAAAGTGAACTTTACCAATCTACAACTACTTCCCTTTACTGTATTTTTGGTTGTAATCAGCCGATAACAAAACCCTATAAAGAATATGTGCACATACGAATAACAAAGATCATCATCTATATAATTAATTGGCTCACTCAAAACAAATTCCTAATGAAAATTACATCACCACCACTTTGTTATCAATTTTCCTGTATTTGCGAGGAGCATTCTAAATCCGCGAGTCAAGCACCGCGAAGCGTAGGAAATCTATTGTTTTCTTAATTGTATTGGGGGGGGGGGGTGATGGTTCCCCGATGTCTGAGAAGGGGGGGGGGGAGAATGTGAGAGAAAGATTTCTGTTCAAACATTTTAAGACTAGTTTTGGATGAAAAATGTTAAGGTTTGCCCATGTTGTGTGAACTTGTCGCTAGGCCTAGCCTATCTGTCCAACACCTATATGTATAATATTCCATATTTGTACTAATTAATTTTTATACTTATGTTGTGATTATGGTGAAAAATCCTTATTCATTAAACTTTAAATTAAAAACCATCAAAATAGAGACTATTTTATATCATGCTACTGCCAAACATGTCACCACAACCAAACCCATTACTTTGTTTAGTACGTTCCATCGCTGATCATAACGAACTCGCTAACCAATTTTAACATCTGTCTATAGGTTAACTTTTGCGGCAAAAGATATCTTACCAGGTACTATGTAATAATAATGTTATAATTAATGTTTTATTTATCCTTAGAAAATCAAAATATATGAAATATGAGCAATTTTATTTCGTGTTGTTTTTTTTTTTCCCTAAAAAAACGCCTTCTTAAAAGGAAAACGTTTTTTTTTTACGTTTCATCGTCGATCATAAACGCATTTACTCCTGAAAGTGATATTGAAGAGCTTTTACTAAAGATGTTATTATAAATAAAGATTATAAATTGGTGGTAAAATATCTATAATTAAAGTGTAGCAGCATCAAGAAATGTTGGGGTTCGCCCTTTACATAAGAATGTACTGTACATTGGATTAGACAGAACGTAGAAAAAATCAATTAGGGAAAAATCGGTATTCGATATCCTCTTCATCAGCATCGTCATTCGTCAATTGGGCTTTTTATTTTTTTATTCTCAGTCGCTAACTAGTTATCGCACTGCCAAGATCTGCACACATTCCGATAATTCACATTTGAAGGTTTTCTGGGAGAGGATGGATAGAGAAAATACCGAACTATATAAAATGTTTTTTTTAACCTATTAAGCGTCACCCACGTGATAAACCGTTCACCACGATCTACTCGGTACCGCCTTCAACTGTATATTCCGTTCATGACTTTAATTGCCTTTTACAAGCCGTCAGTCTCGTGATGTTACTTTACTCGTATAGTAAGTATAGGATCACCACTTGGCAACACTCTCAGCATATGGGGACTGTGAATAGAAACTTATATGATGTCTGGCAACTATTTTTCTGAAGGTAGCTTGATGTTACAAAACTGTGGTTTGAACTGGTTTCCTATCAGTGCGCTCGGGCGTTCATGCATAAGTGGTTATTTGTTGTTCCTTTTGTAATGAAAGGTCTAAAGAGGAAGGTTATTTCTTTAGATGAAATAAATGATATTCTTGTTGTGGATTTTGATAATGATAACCTGTTTGATAATGAGAGCACTAGTTCTGAATCCTCCAGTGATGAGTATATTGAAGAAACAAAGTTTTCTTTCGATGTCGAAAGCGAAAATGACTTCTCATTACCGAATGACTGGACAACGAAATTTCACAAAACTATAAAGGGAAAGGAAACGCCGAGAGAGAGAGAGAGAGAGAGAGAGAGAGAGAGAGAGAGAGAGAGAGAGAGAGAGAGAGAGAGAGAGAGAGAGAGAGAGAGAATAAAGTGGATAAATAATGTACAAATGTATGACGGACATATTTGAAAACTATACAGGAAACGATATGAAGAGAGAGAGAGAGAGAGAGAGAGAGAGAGAGAGAGAGAGAGAGAGAGAGAGAGAGAGACCTATTCCTTTCCTTTTGTTGCTTATCCAGGCGTAAGATTTACGATTGAAGATAAAAAGAACCCATTAGAATATTCAGTATTATGTAGCCATTTGAAATTAAATAATAGTAGTATTAATTGTTTTTTTTTTACTCAACCATTTAATTAATATCCATACTTTTAACTATAATTACGAATTATAAGCATAAAGAAATTATATTAACTTTGAAAAATTATCATTAGTGAAATGACCGCTCAGGGCAAAAAAAGCGTGATTATCGTACAGCAGCCTAGTGCACACTTGCGCCTACTGGCCGTGTTTACGTGTGGGAGTGTCATCATGGATATACAGTACTATACTGTAATTTTTAACTATTGCTAGATACGTACTGTATCAAACCTTGAAAACCCTTTTTTGTTTTTTGTATCTATAGGAAATAATTCTACATCATTCGGAAAATACTGAAAACAGTAAGCTATGCATAGTACAGTAGTAAATACTACAGTCATAGAAAATTATCAAAACTTTAACAACTTTTTATTGTTTTATTTATCCATAAAAGAAATTTTGTACAGTATTTTATAAAAAAAATCTATAAGAAGGATTTCTTACAGTATTGTTAAGATAAAAGCTACAGTATATATATATATATATATATATATATATATATATATATATATATATATAATGTTTTATATATATATAATATATACATACATACATACATACACACATACATACACACACAGTGTATATACAGTATATATATATAGCTAGAAAGCTAGAAATGGAGTGAAAAAAAATTGACGGGTAGGTTGCTGTTTGCCGCCATGATGTGTTTCGAAATATACGAATTTCCAATTACACGAGGCCTTTCATCGACCAAATTCTCGCATAATTCGGGACCCTACTGTATGTAAATAGTAATCATTTCTATTCATTACAATAAACAAGGACAAATTAAATCTAATATCGATATATAACTGTTTAGAATGTTGCATGCAAAAATAATACCAATCATAACGTCAATAAATAAGGTATCGTGTAATAAAAAGTTCACGCACGTTACTGAAAACTTTGAAGCCCGATTATTCAAACTAACTTTTTTCCACTTCAAATATTTAATGAAATTTAAAAATAACTTAATCATTTTGAAATTTACAAGTTAAAGTACATATGTTTTGCATTTCTTGTGTAGTTAAGCTTTTTCTATAATTAATATCGCTAAAGAGAATTTAATTTAAAAAATATGAAATTCAGCATGATTTATATCTTGATCTGTTTGATATTTTTTGAAAAACTAAATTGTACGTTACTTACATGTTATTTGTGCGAAACAATGGGAGTCTTCAATAAAAAAAAATTTATGACAGCAATTCACATGTGACGACGGACATACATACAGTGTGAGGGAAGGACAATGAACATACACATTGAGTTCTTATGCTCATATAGCGTTGGCAATGATAATATAACTACTGCATACCCTGAAAATATCTAGTAACTATGTAAAAAAGTTTTTTTTATTATTTTTGTGTTTGTAGGTGATCCAGGCTTTGAGAGAGAGAGAGAGAGAGAGAGAGAGAGAGAGAGAGAGAGAGAGAGAGAGAGAGAGAGAGAGAGAGAGAGAGAGAGAGAGAGAGAGAGAGAGAATTTTTGTGATAATTAATAAGGTCTATAAACAAACTGTAAGGAAACTGTGATACCCTATAACATATTGGTGCTGATGTAGTATTCATTATGAAAAGATTTTGAATGTTAAGAAAATTATATAACTCAGTATTATTCATACTGTATGTGCGCATAATTGCAATACGGCAGCATGACCTTGAGATCAGCTGATGCCTACCAAAAGTAAATCAAAAGTAATTGTTGATTATGGAAATGCTCAAAAAATTGAAAAACAGAATGAGAACATGCTTTAATAAACCACAATTAAACACAATAATGTTTATCGAAATATGAAGGCTTAATAATGAACTAAAAATTAAATACTGTACGAGGCTTTAAAAATGAACTACCCATATGCGCACAAGCACACACACACACACGCACAGAGAAAAAGTGAGAACGTATTCGCATGACAACTAACAATAATGGCTAAAACAAACTGTATGAAAACTGTGATTTCCTATAACATATTGGTGCTGATGTAATATTCCTCATGAAGATATTTCGAATAAGTTAAGACATTATATAAAAAATACGCTATTCGTATGTATGCCACCTTTTGATACGTTAGCGGGACCTTCAGATCAGCTGATCATAACCAAAGGTAAACAAAATATTAAGTAATTCTTGATTGGTAAAATGCTTCCAAAATTGAAAAAAAAAAAAAAATGCAAAAATGCATTAATAGAGCATATGATATCTTATGAAACAAGGAAATTAAATAATGAATACAGTAAGAAAATATTGCTAAAACATGACTCATCAAATAAATCTACGGAAACTTCACTTTTCAAGTTCGACACGTCGAAAACGACTTACGACGCATCTCAAGATCTTTATCTCTGTTGTAAGTTGACGACTACCTGAATGGAATTCCTTGTATTAATTTCATGAATCAGTGAAATTTCTAAGCAAAGTAAAAAAAAAATTTATTGCTAGCCACTGAAGGAAGAGTATTTTTAACATTTGTTTTACTTTTATTTTAAATTTACTACACTCAATTGTGTTAGCAAATGTAAGCTTATATGAATAAAATAACATTAACTCCTAAACATTTGCAAATATAACTGTTGCATGAAAGGGATTGAATTCATTACAGTCAGACCTTGTTAATAGTGGTTTCTTTGCGGTTTCGGTTTTTCGCTGCCAGGGAAAAAAAAAAAATCTTTGTGGTTATTGCTTACCAAACATTAAGAATTTGATTTATAATAGTTGGCAAGAGCATTGGGATGACCAAGAACAATGCAATACCTAAAATAAAAATTCTCATAAAAATTGCAATAAAATTCAAGCTGGGGGGATGATTTCAAATAGCCCACGGTCCTTTACACTGTGAGCGCTGCGCACCACTATCCTAGCTCTCTCTGTGGTAAAAAATTACAGCTATATTTGAAATGAACTGGATTTTGATTAAACTGATGTTTCATTTAACTGTATCCAATAATAATGCATGTAATATTCACATCTTAGTATCGTATTTATAATTGAAAACAGCAAATTATAATCTCATATTGTTTACATATAAATCAGCTGATCAAATCTGCGTAGTCCGTCGTCAACCTATATTCACTTTCACGATATCATCCCACTGATATGACTATTCACTTTCACAGAATTACCTCAACTGATATAACCTATCCACATAAGATTCAACATCATCTTCAGCAGTTTGAAACTCAGCAACAGAAATGCCTCAATACCCCTTTTCAACAGAAAAATCCAAAAAGAAACTGATACACATGGATCGAATAAAAAATCATGCGTGTCAGAGTCAGCAAAGACTTCATCAGACTACCCAAGACTCCCAAGACGCCTCAAAAAATTGAGCACCTAAACCTTCTTTAAGGGGACCGTCCGCCATGGGGTATTGACATAACTTTCAGAAATCAAAAATCGTTTTATTGCTTCTATGTATGCGTAAACATGTCGTACATACTCCCCAGAAGTTTCAGCCAATTATTTTTACAAATAACGAAGATATAGAGGTTTTTAAATGATGACGTCATCCTTACTGTGTCGTCTGCATGACTTAGTTTGACAAAATCGTCTTTGTGTGTTAATTTTGCATATATACAGTGAACCCTCGCTACTTCGCGGTTCGACAATCGCGGATTCACCACTTCGCGGGGGTTTTCCCATAACCCATATATATATACATATCGCGGATTTTCCGGAAAATTCGAAAATACCGCGAAATCTGAAGACAACCAAATACGATATTTTGTTACCTGTAATTCCATTAATACTGTAATTAGTAATATCTGCTCTTACTGATTGTTCATTGCATTACATATGATATATAATTCAGCACAGAAAGAAATAAAACACGAAAAGAGAATGTGATCATACGATAATGTACTGTATACAGTACGTAGTAAAATTAAATCGAACATGAAACGCAAATCAGATGCAGTCATACAATACGTATTAGAATGGTGTACAGTAAGGCTGCTGTTGACTACTACTGTATGTACAGTACTACAAATGTAATGGATGTGCTTCTTTTCCATGAATCTTTTGTATGTATACGTACGTAGTACTGCATCCAATAATATTCTTTGTTGCAAAAATCACATTTCGAATAAGCGTACGAGAGAGAGAGAGAGAGAGAGAGGAGAGAGAGAGAGAGAGAGAGAGAGACACATCCTACAGTACAACAAAAGCGTAAAATAGCGTACGTAAAGCTGTATTATTATTACAGTACTGTATTGTTATCATTATTATTGTTGTTGTTGTTAATAAAATTATTATTGTTATTATTATTATCATTATTATTATTATTATTACTGTATTACTGTACTGTACTGTATTATCATACAGTAGGGTCCCGAATTACACGTGTTCTAATTACGCGATTCCTCAATTACACGATCGATAGTTTTTAAAAATTAATTTTCCTGTATTTGCGAGGAGCATTCTAAATCCGCGAGTCAAGCACTGCAAAGCGTAGGAAATCTATTGTTTTCTTAATTGTATTGGGGGGGGGGGGGGGGTGATGGTTCCCCGATGTCTGAGAAGGGGGGGGGTGATGGTTCCCCGATGTCTGAGAAGGGGGGGGGGGGGGAGAATGTGAGAGGAAGATTTCTGTTCAAACATTTTAAGACTAGTTTTGGATGAAAAATGTTAAGGTTTGCCCATCTGTTGTGTGAACTTGTCGCTAGGCCTAGCCTAACTGTCCAACACCTATATGTATAATATTCCATATTTGTACTAATTAATTTTTATACTTACGTTGTGATTATGGTGAAAAATCCTTATTCATTAAACTTTAAATTAAAAACCATCAAAATAAAGACTATTTTATATCATGCTACTGCCAAACATGTCACCACAACCAAACCCATTACTTTGTTTAGTACGTTCCATCGCTGATCATAACGAACTCGCTAACCAATTTTAACATCTGTCTATAGGTTAACTTTTGCGGCAAAAGATATCTTACCAGGTACTATGTAATAATAATGTTATAATTAATGTTTTATTTATCCTTAGAAAATCAAAATATATGAAATATGAGCAATTTTGTTTCGTGTTGTTTTTTTTTTCCTAAAAAAACGTCTTCTTAAAAGGAAAACGTTTTTTTTTTTACGTTTCATCGTCGATCATAAACGCATTTACTCCTGAAAGTGATATTGAAGAGCTTTTACTAAAGATGTTATTATAAATAAAGATTATAAATAGGAGGTAAAATATCTATAATTAAAGTGTAGCAGCATCAAGAAATGTTGGGGTTCGCCCTTTACACAAGAATGTACTGTACATTGGATTAGACAGAACGTAGAAAAAATCAATTAGGGAAAAATCGGTATTCGATATCCTCTTCATCAGCATCGTCATTCGTCAATCGGGCTTTTTATTTTTTTTATTCTCAGTCGCTAACTAGTTATCGCACTGCCAAGATCTGCACACATTCCGATAATTCACATTTGAAGGTTTTCTGGGAGAGGATGGATGGAGAAAATACCGAACTATTTAAAATGTTTTTTTAACCTGTTAAGCGTCACCCACGTGATAAACCGTTCACCACGATCTACTCGGTACCGCCTTCAACTGTATATTCCGTTCATGACTTTAATTGCCTTTTACAAGCCGTCAGTCTCGTGATGTTACTTTACTCGTATAGTAAGTATAGGATCACCACTTGGCAACACTCTCAGCATATGGGGACTGTGAATAGAAACTTATATGATGTCTGGCAACTATTTTTCTGAAGGTAGCTTGATGTTACAAAACTCTGGTTTGAACTGGTTTCCTATCAGTGCGCTCGGGCGTTCATGCATAAGTGGTTATTTGTTGTTCCTTTTGTAATGAAAGGTCTAAAGAGGAAGGTTATTTCTTTAGATGAAATAAATGATATTCTTGTTGTGGAATTTGATAATGATAACCTGTTTGATAATGAGAGCACTAGTTCTGAATCCTCCAGTGATGAGTATATTGAAGAAACAAAGTTTTCTTTCGATGTCGAAAGCGAAAATGACTTCTCATTACCGAATGACTGAACAACGAAATTTCACAAAACTATAAAGGGAAAGGAAACGCCGAGAGAGAGAGAGAGAGGAGAGAGAGAGAGAGAGAGAGAGAGAGAGGAGAGAGAGAGAGAGAGAGAGAGAGAGAGAGAGAGAGAGAGAGAGAGAGAGAGGATAAATAATGTACAAATGTATGACGAACATATTTGAAAACTATACAGGAAACGATATGAAGAGAGAGAGAGAGAGAGAGAGAGAGAGAGAGAGAGAGAGAGAGAGAGACCTATCCCTTTCCTTTTGTTGCTTATCCAGGCGTAAGATTTACGATTGAAGATAAAAAGAACCCATTAGAATATTCAGTATTATGTAGCCATTTGAAATTAAATAATAGTAGTATTAATTGTTTTTTTTTACTCAACCATTTAATTAATATCCCTACTTTTAACTATAATTACGAATTATAAGCATAAAGAAATTATATTAACTTTGAAAAATTATCATTAGTGAAATGACCGCTCAGGGCAAAAAAAAAGCGTGATTATCGTACAGCAGCCTATTGCACACTTGCGCCTAGTGGCCGTGTTTACGTGTGGGAGTGTCATCATGGATATACAGTACTATACTGTAATTTTTAACTATTGCTAGATACGTACTGTATCAAACCTTGAAAACCCTTTTTTGTTTTTTGTATCTATAGGAAATAATTCTACATCATTCGGAAAATACTGAAAACAGTAAGCTATGCATAGTACAGTAGTAAATACTACAGTCATAGAAAATTATCAAAACTTTAACAACTTTTTATTGTTTTATTTATCCATAAAAGAAATTTTGTACAGTATTTTATAAAAAAAATCTATAAGAAGGATTTCTTACAGTATTGTTAAGATAAAAGCTACAGTATATATATATATATATATATATATATATATATATATATATATATATATGTTTTATATATATATAATATATACATACATACATACACACATACATACACACACACAGTGTATATACAGTATATATATAGCTAGAAAGCTAGAAATGGAGTGAAAAAAAAATTGACGGGTAGGTTGCTGTTTGCCGCCATGATGTGTTTCGAAATATACGAATTTCCAATTACACGAGGCCTTTCATCGACCAAATTCTCGCATAATTCGGGACCCTACTGTACGATAATTCAGTACTGTATACAGTACGTAGTAAAATTAAATCGAACATGAAACGCAAATCAGATGCAGTCATACAATACGTATTAGAATGGTGTACAGTAAGGCTGCTGTTGACTACTGTACTACTGTTCGTACAGTACTACAAATGTAATGGATGTGCTTCTTTTCCATGAATCTTTTGTATGTATACGTACGTAGTAGAGTACTGCATCCAATAATATTCTTTGTTGCAAAAATCACATTTCGAATAAGCGTACGAGAGAGAGAGAGATAGAGAGAGAGAGAGACACACACATCCTACAACAAAAGCGTAAAATAGCGTACGTAAAGCTGTATCATTATTATTGTTATTATTATTATTATTGTTGTTGTTGTTAATAAAATTATTATTGTTATTATTATTATCATTATTATTATTATTACAGTACTGTACTGTATTATTATCATTATTTATTATTATTACGGTATTATTAATCTACGTACGTTCGGTATGCGCGGGGCATCTTCTATGAGTTGGTAACCTACGCATCATAGTACTGTAAGACGGGTTGTGATTGGCTCAACCGCTGATAGATGACGAATCAGAACTCAAGTTTTGTTATCTAGCCTGTGATTGGTGTTTTGCCATCATCTCCTACCCGCAGCATCTAGGTTCTCGCGGGGCTGGATCGTCCACTTTCTCTTACCGCGTATCGCTGAGTAGACGTTCTTAAGTTTGTGAATCTGTGCTGTGTGCGACTTTTTTAAGTTGAACTTTTTGTTAAATCCTACTGTAATGGCTCCCAAGCGTTCTGCTTCTCTTAAGGCTGGTAGTGAGCCTAAACGCCACCGAAGGATGATGACGATAGCTGAGAAGGTTACGCTTCTCGACATGTTAAAAGATGGTAGAAGTTACGCGGCCGCTGGCCGCCATTTTGGCATCAATGAATCTACTGTTCGCTATATCAAGAAGGACGAGGCGAACATTAGAAAGACGGCTGCAATCACCTTTAGCAGATCAGCGAAGCGAGTCGTTACAACGCGTAATAAAACGATCGTACGCATGGAAGGTGCTTTAGCTGTGTGGATTGCCGACTGCCGGAAGAAGAACATAGCGTTGGATACGAACACCATCCAAACAAAGGCTTTGAGCTTATATGAGAATTTTGCTGCAAAGGAACCTAAAGACGACGACGGCAACCATGCTGAAGATGATGATGATGCAGATGATCCTCAACCAGGGACATCCACTGATTCCCAGCCTCAGAAACGTTTTTCCGCCAGCAAAGGATGGTTCGCGAAGTTTCAGAAACGCTTCGCCCTGAAAAGCGTTTCCCTGCATGGGGAGTCTGCTTCCGCTGACACTGCCGCTGCTGAAACTTACGTGAACCAGACGTTCAAGAATATTATCGCCGAAGGTGGATACAAGCCGGAACAAGTCTTTAATATGGATGAGACCGGCTTGTTTTGGAAGAGAATGCCGTCGCGAACTTTCCTGTTCAAAGAGGAAGCCAAAGCCTCTGGCTTTAAAGCATTCAAGGATCGCGTTACCCTCGTGATGTGTGGCAATGCTGCTGGATTTTTGCTAAAGCCGGGGCTTATTTATAAGTCGAAAAATCCTCGCGCTTTGAAAAATAAAAATAAGAATCTCCTTCCCGTGTACTGGATGCATAATCAAAAAGCATGGATTACGAAGATGCTGACCTCCAACTGGTTCCATCAGTGTTTTATCCCGCAAGTCAGCAAATATCTCTTAGAGAAGGGCTTGCCATTCAAGATCCTTCTCCTTATGGATAACGCTGGTGGACACGCAACTGACCTGTCGCATGAGGGCATTCAGGTTGAGTTCCTGCCACCCAACACCACGTCATTAATTCAACCGATGGACCAGGGGGTTATCAGGGCGTTCAAGGCCCTCTACACGAAGAACACCTTGGCGGACCTCGTTGCGTGTGTGGATGCTGCCCAAGATGATGAGGATGAAGATTTTAACTTGAAGGCGTACTGGCGGCAGTACACCATAGCCACGTGCCTGCAGAATATACAGAAGGCACTTCAAGAGATGAAACCTGCAACCGTGAATGCGAGCTGGAAGAAGTTGTGGCCCGATATTGTTTACGACGACAAGGGATTTACTCCGTCGGAAATCCAACACTCTGCAATACGCAAATCTGTGCAGTTGGCTGCCATAATTGGAGGTGACGGGTTTGGCGACATGACGACTGAAGACGTCGACGAGTTGTTGGACTGCCATTCCCAGCCCCTAACTGACGCAGACCTCGAAGACCTGACGAAATCGGCAAGCGAAGAAGAGAGTGAAACCCAGGAAGAGATCCAAGAAAATGTCGAAGAAACGGGCTTAACATTACAACGGCTTGCCAAGGCCTGCAACCATGCGAAGGAGTTGAAAGAAATGTTGCAAGAGTGGGACGAGGATATGGTTCGCTCGATGCAATTCTGCAACAAGATCGATGAAGACATGACTCCCTACAAAATGCTCTTGGATCGAAAAAAGAAGCAGCGGCAACAACTTCCGATCACAATGTTCTTCCAGCCTCGCAAAAAAGAGCCAGTTCCTCCTGCTAGTACGCCTTCGGAAGAAATTGAAGAAGTTTCCCAGGAAGAAGTTGAAGAGGTGTCCCAGGAAAAGACACCTCCGTCTGAAGAGACGTAAAATACTACCTGGCTGCACAGTAGAACACATCATCAGCTTCATCATCATCATTTCTACTGTGCAGCAAATTCATCGCCATCATCATTCAAGTTTTTCTTCAACTTCTTTCGTGGTGAGTACAGTAACAATCTTTATTTTTTACTTTAATATTCTTACTGTACATTCTAAAACTGTATTTGTGCCTGTTTTATAGTTTAGTACTGTACGTACTGTATGCATTAAGTTAAAGGGAAGGTTTTAAAAGTCTACATGTTGTAACCTATCATATTTTTTTTGTTTAAAATTTACATTTACGTACGTAAAACAATCTCTCTCTCTCTCTCTCTCTCTCTCTCTCTCTCTCTCTCTCTCTCTCTCTCTCTCTCTCTCTCTCTCTCTCTCTCTCTCGTAAATTGATTTTTTATGTTTAAAATTTACATTTACTGTACGTACGTAAAACAATCTCTCTCTCTCTCTCTCTCTCTCTCTCTCTCTCTCTCTCTCTCTCTCTCTCTCTCTCTCTCTCTCTCTCGTAAATTGTTTTCCTGCTTTGCTACGTACAATACTGTATGTGCTGTACAGTACTGTATGATTTTATATAGATACGGTAAATTATATTTGTAAGGTAACATATTTTTTAAATGCTTTTACTGTAAATACTGTACTGTATCATTATTTATCACTATCATCATGCGCGTTAAATGCCTTGTTTGTTCTGAGCGTGGTTGTTTACTGAGCGTACAGTACTTTATGACGCCGTCGTTTCAGGCGGCGTCATGAAGAAAAACATTTCATTTGGAAGTCCTAAGAAAAATACGTAAACTAAAACATTGGTAATAAAAAAATCAACATACAGTACTGTATAATCAATATAATCGATGCAAAAACTAACCTATACATATATGTGTACACTAAATGAGTTTGTTTCTTCATTATGATCAGAGATGAACGTAAACAAAACATTGGTTGCCATTTTTTATCGTGCTTTTTAGGTGTTTAGGAAACGCATGATATAAAATCGCCTTTAATATTTTTGCCTGTTTTAGTTTAGGGTGCTGTAGTACATGCATTAAGTGTTCTGTACATTAAAGGGTGGTTTGTTAACAGTACTACGTACAAGGGAAGGTTTTAAAAGTCCGAATATACATGTTGAATAAATAGGTAAATATGATGTCACTACTTCGCGGATTTTCACCTATCGCGCCCGCGTCTGGAACCTATCTACCGCGATAAACGAGGGTTCACTGTATAGCGATTTTTCACTTTTATTTCGATCTATCGTACGTCTGGCAGAAATGGAAGGCATTGGTAGAGTGTAGATGAACGAAGTCTACTCCTACAATAACAGAAGCCAAAGTTGCCAAAGATGTATAGAAGTTATAATGTATGCGTTTGTTTACTTGAAGTTCGTATGTACATTGTGTTTCCACAACGCCCTCGGGAACATTATAGCAAGGCCAATATTACCTAAGGTTATAGAAAGAACAAATAGTCAATCATTTTTCCAAACAATGAAATATAGCGGTCTTTAAATGATGACATCATCCTTATGGCGTCGTCTGTATAACTGAGTTTGACAGATGCGCAGTTCTCTCTCTCTCTCTCTCTCTCTCTCTCTCTCTCTCTCTCTCTCTCTCTCTCTCTCTCTCGAATTATTTACCACTGCTATTTATACAAATACTTTTATTCTCTCTCTCTCTCTCTCTCTCTCTCTCTCTCTCTCTCTCTCTCTCGAATTATCTAAAACTGCCATTTATACAAATACTATAATAACAATGTTCAACTCTCTCTCTCTCTCTCTCTCTCTCTCTCTCTCTCTCTGAACTGCCATCTATATCAGCCAAATGCTTTCATGATCTCTCTCTCTCTCTCTCTCTCTCTCTCTCTCTCATGTTTCGAAATCTCGTACTTCTGGCAGAAATGAAAGGCATTGGTAGAGGGTAGGTGAATGAAAACTACCAGCTACGAAAACATCAGCAAAGTTTCCAAAGACATATAGAAATTATAATACATGTGTTTATTTACTTGAAGTTCGTATGTTGATTGTGCTTTCACAACGTCCTCTGGAATTCTATAGCAATGCCAATGTTACATAAGGTGATAGAAAGAACAAAAAGTAAGTGGACAACAAGAAAAAAGAACCAAGAAAGAGGGAAACATGGATAAGAGTACAAAGCTGAAACCTGGTAGCTAAAACACAGGCAACAATTAGAGATCGCTGGCAACTCATAACATATTCATAGTAAACTGGGGGTTCAAATACCTCTTTTAGGGTGCATTTATGTAGGAATGAACAATTAAAGTTATCATAATAATATCTTGATTTCTTTTAGAAAATAAGCGAAAGCTTGCTGCAAATCTTTGGGAGCTCATAACTCAAAAACATACTTATTCCCACTTAGGTACATTTTTCTCACTTATTTGTTGTTCGATATTAGAGAAAAAGATATCGTTGAAAAGAAGAATAAAAATCCCACAATTCTGTCAGACAAAATTTTGATTTTCGTTTTACATTTTTTTTCACGATTATTTTCCGTCTAGACGAGGAAAAAAAAATAAAAATTCATTAAAAAAAAACAGAAAGGTAAATCAAAATTCTGTCTAACAGCATTTTTTGGTTGTTAGAGTAGTTTTTGTGGTATAAGTTTCAATACAATTGGTATTATAGTAGTGGGGAAAAATGTACCTAAATATTTTTTTTAAATCATGATTTTTGCTCATAAATCCAAAAGTTTTTGATCAAATGACTTGAAATTTTTATATGATGAAGGTATTATATATGTCTAAAACATATATAGAAATTGTGAAATTTGGATCATTAGAAAAAAAAAATGGCGGACATGGCGGACGGTCCCCTTAAACAAATCTCTCTTAGCAAAGAGTTCAAGAGCAACAAATTGTCTGGGTATAAAAGAATCCTTTTGCCTAACAGGAATAACCACTTAGAAATTGGAGCCATGAACCTTGTAAAGACTTGTGTTGCCATTCTGAGTCCATGACTGAGGACTATTTGGAATGTGGAAATAGATGGTAGTCAAGTCTATCATAAATATCCAATCTCCTTCCTTTACCCCCTCCAAGACTGTAGAGTCAATTAAAAATTTTGAGAATTATGAACTTGTTTAGTACTGATACATCGAGCACTGGTTTCCAACAACCTGATGTCCAGGGTACAAAAAACAATTTGTAATCTCAAAAGATAGGCGTTGACAGGGTCTTTGAGATAACTGGTTATAGGAAAGGGAACTGCAGAAAAAGGGGGATTGGAACACAGAGAAATCAAATAACCCTTTCACCACTGAAAGAACACAAGACTCAGGAAATAGGCTTTCCCAAACTTGAAAAAGTGGGCTGACCTTCCCCCTACAAGGATATCCTGGTAGACTTCATCATTGAATTCTCTTAGAATAGCAAGGCGTCCTTTTGAAACTCCTACTAGACTTCTGTTGGGCAGATACCCAGAAGGGATACTTTCAATCAGCATAATTTTATATTGCAGAAAGATGGAGAGTTTAAAGAAGCCAAAGTGCCAAAACAAAATAAAGTAGTAGACACATATGAAAATGACCTTAAAGCATCGCACCCATTCCTACCAGTTACCTGTTCTGCCACTCTAGCAATCCTACCAGAGTCTATAATGGAACCCAAGAGGGATGTAACAAGAATGCTGTGTATCTGAAACTGTTCCAGCTAGAGACAAACAACTATTCTCTGCAATTTACTACAAAATTTGCAAACTAGCTTGTAGACTCTAGGGTACCATCTGCAGTTTTTCTATCTAGATATCTTTACTATAAGTCCAACATCCTATTAAGGTCTGAATATCCTGTAAACTTCTCTTCCATAAGAGATGAAATAACTCCTACTACCGAATCTCCTAAAGAAAGAATTTCAACAAAATTTCTTATGCACTTAGCCATAATCAATACTTCTTTTGTTGCCCTACTTGCAATAACAGAATTTAACGATTTCCTCCAGTCAAACTTCACCTGGGACTCCCAACAAATTATAGTAACCTGTTTTGTATAAATAGTTAGGATAGGTACCTGACTAGTTTTATAAAAAATCCAACCTCTTCCATGTTATAGGGGGACTTGACTATAACCAAGATCTACCACTGGACGGTTTCCTTTCAATTTGAGACATTTCTTCTACATCATCTGTAAAAATAGAAAATAAAAATAAACTAAAAAACTATGAAGTATACTGTAAGTTGTTTTTAGTGAACCTGAAGCATGTGAAGACATAGATTACCAGGCTTGTTCAGAACCAAACTGAAGTATTTTGACCAGGAATACTTCCATAATGAATTTCATCAAAAATTGGAAAGGAGGATCATCCTCAAGTCTCAATATCCTTCCACTCATCATTGTTGTCATTATCATCTCCCTGATTTGGAAAAAGATCTAATTTTTACTCAAATCGCACCTGAAAATAATATCTAGTGCCTGTGAAAAATATAGTAAGTAGATGAGTCGGTTTAAAGCCACTCTTAGCCCTAGTATGAATGTTAAGAGGGCATTCCTACATTAGTCTTTATATGGTTACCATCCAAATGATTGCTAATTAGTACATGCTGCAGTAGCAGGATGTATATCAAACAACCTAATCCAGTCTTCTATCTTGGAATCCAGAAAACTAAAAATCTACATTTCTTAAAGATGAGGGTTCTGCAATAGAAGCATCTAAAGCAGAGAAGTAAATTGATGTTTGGGAGTAAGCACTCGACTCTTATCATACTCAGTCTACCACTAGACATCTTACTAGAAGGTACACTAGAACCACAAAGCAAATTTTCAGGGGTTAGACAAGGGTTTGCTGTAAAGTGGGATATGGTAGCAGGACTCACACAAGTGCATTTCAGCACCAGAAGCAGACATCTGACAGTAATAGCTATAGTAATAAATTATTATTCAATCCTTCCTCAATCTGGAAAAGCAGAACCTAACAACATGTCCAAGTGTAATGAACTTGCCAAATAATATCAATACAGTACAGTAATAGTATTCTTGGGAGGGTTGGCAAATGGGGAGTGAGGGAGACCGTGCAATTTTTAACTGAAATTCGTTGGCACAAGGTAGCTTTCTAGGATAAAGCCATATGAACCTCAGGTGAGTTTTATAAAAATAAATAAAATATTTAACACATACACAAATTACGGTTTCAAAACTTACTGATAAATCTGCATCCCCTTTAGTATTTGACTCTTCTCTTATTTTTTTCCCTAAATCTGGAAGAAGAATTTCTAGTGTAGACTTTGCAGCTTCAGTCTTTGCTTGCTTCTTGCTGCTTCCATACCCAGTACTATATGCCATGTCATTAATGATGATGGTGGCAGCATATGGTGTTGCCGCATTTTCTGATAATGAAGAGACAAGAAGATTCTTACTGAATATAAATTCTAATCCTTACAAGTGGTATAAAGATGCATCCATCCAGAGGTACTGTATTACTTTTCAAAGCACCAAAGGAAGAAAATTCTTAATATTTTCCAATCATATAATAGGAAAAGCAAATAACTTTATAACAGCAAGTTTAGTTTAGATTTCAATAAATGCACTTTTTCTCTGTTATTCTGGGTTTTCCCACTAGTTTTCTACTTTTATGATTTTCTACTTTTCTTACTTTTCTCAATATATATCATCATCATCAGGATTAGACTTGAATTCTCCCCATTCTTACCATTTACCAAAGATATTTCAATCTTTGAAATATCAGTCTTTTTCGAGTCTCTGGTCACACCTCATAGCAACATCCTCATTTATATATTCACCTTCCACAGTCCCTATATCCACATTTTGAAGACAAGTTTCTTCAAAACCAATATGAAAAATTATTTTTAATAACATCTGTTATTTCTAAACTCACCGGATGTTTTCATAATTTTTTCACTGGAAGCATAGTATTATCAACATTTACCCCTAAAATAAAAAAAGATTAGATTTAGCAAAGTAATGAGAAAATCTATCGCTTAATGGCATAAAGTCTCAAAGTCGAAACTATTCCCTATCCTCTTGACAGCACAGGTCAGTGGAGAGGAGGGTGAGCTATATGAACGTCACATGAGCATAGAAATAAATATTATTATAATTCTATATTTCTATGAATCTCCCCTGATTTTCATATTACTGGCTCCCACACACTGATGAAAGTGGGATGCCAGTGAAGGAAAGAGATAGGTATAGTCTTAACATGGTTCACAATAATTAAAATCTTAGGACTCACCTAATCTAGATTATTGGTAACAAATTATCTGAAAATGTACTCAAAATACAGGACTCTATATTGTTTCTCTTAATTATATTATCTCCAATTACCTATCTATATAACCCCAACATAGAGTAACAAAATTAGCCTTTTTGTAAAATAAGAAAATTATAAATTAACTGAACTCAAAATTTTATTAGAACACATTGCCAGCAGCCATTATAGGGCCTAAAATCTGGCAAAGTTGATTGGCATACTAGGTTTTTCAAGATAATTTATAGAAAAAACTGACTTAGTGCACCATTGAGTAGCTACTAAAACCCTTTCTAAAGAAAGATTTCTGCTAAAATTAAGAGACGTAGCGGCACTTCTGATATCCTGAACTTTAACCTTCAAAGCTTACATTGGATTTGGATCCAATTCTTTGTGGGTGACATCATATTTTGGACAGAGGACAATTTGGAATTGTAACCCCAGCAAAGAAATTGGGGACACTACCTCTAATGTTCATAGTTTTTTCCAAATAATACTAAACGACTCTTATCGGACAAAAAAAATATATTTTTCTGATGTAATATCATCAACCATTTCCAAAGAGGGGCATGAAAAAATTATGGCAAACTCTTGGTTAAAAAATAATAAACAGACAGAATCCCCTTATACTGTACTTCCCAAAGCCTACCTTACAATATGTGCTTGAAGTTCACTTGTGTTTAGCTGATTAGCTGAAGCTAATGCCAAGAGGGAAAGTGTTTAGCCAACGGTTCAAAACAAACATTTTAAATACTGTAAAACGACAACCAAATAAAAAAAAAAAAACATCTCTTACTACTGAAGGCCTTTCAGTACTAAAATGGCTAAATACACATGCTATAATACCTAACATAGATAGCTCTAATCAAAGTTGCTTGAGTACAAAATTAGGCATGAATCAATATCCTTAATGGTTGAAGTTGAAAGTATCTTTCCATAAAAAAGGAAGAGAACAAATTTAACAATATTATCCAAGCTAGTTCTAGTCATTGATACATTCCTAGATTTGCACCAGTCAAAATAAACATTCCTCTGTCTGATACAGATTATTGATAGACTCTCTTTTGGAACCTATGATAGACAGTCTATAGGGATGCAAAACTCTGTTTCTCAGAATATGGTGGATAATTTCCGTGCAGTCAGATGTAGCAAAGATGAGTTTGGATGAACCACACTTGAAATTGGTTGTTTGAGCAGATTGGTTTTGAATAGCTCCTTCAACACCAGAGGCTACAGATCTGTGAACCATTCCCGTTATGGCCCAAATGGGGCTATTAGAGTCATCCAGCTGTTTGCAAAAATCCTGAACTTGTTTATTACCTGCCAAATTATGGCAAACAGTGGACATGCGTAAAGATCCGGATTTGACCAGTCTTGTGAGGGTATTTGCCTTCCATGGTAAGGGATCCAGAATAGGTTAAAAAACACCTCTATTACTTTGTTCAGTTACATTGCAAATATGTCTACATTTAGTCAATACCCCATTTCCAAATTTATAGACAGAGCCTACTGACAGATTTAGAGACCATTTGTTTGAAGGAACCTGAATCTTTCTGCTTAATTGGTCTGTTAAGATGTTCAATTTTCCTAAAATAAACTGAGGATGAAGGGTTATTCCTCTCAAATTTGTCCCGGTTGACAGCATTTCTGCTATCTGGTACAGGAATTGTGACCTTGCCCTGTCCTCTTACTTCCAGATGTAAGCCATTACTATAGTGTTGTCTGAAAACACGACTTCAGTCTTCCATACCAAAAATGGTTCCAGGTCCTGAAGTGTCTTGAATATTGCTAGAAGTTCTTAGCAATTGATGGAGAGTAGACTCCCATGAGGACCATTTCCCTGACAGATGTAAGGGATCTAGAGTTACTCCCCATCCTTCCTGTGAACCAGCTGTGAAAAGAGAAAGGTCTGGTATTTCCATTTCTTAAAAAACTTATAGAGATAATCGTTTGTGACCATTCCACTAACTCTGCAGTTTAAGTTAGTTATTCCCAACTGTAATTGAGATTTTGTCTAAATTAGCTATTCTATTCCATTGTAGTTTGCAATGAAATTGGAAAACCCTCACCTTTAGATGTACCATTGGAATAAATTTCTCTAAGGCACCCATGGTCCTTAGCAACTTCCATAGCAACCTCATCCACATCCAAACCCACATAAGCCTCAACATCTTGAACTTTTGCAACAAATAGAGGAGAGATAAAATTCTTTCCTCTGACAGAAAAATCAAAAAGGAACAGTTGCTACTATCATTTTCAAATATAGAATTTTCTTAATTGGAACCAGAAGAGACTTTAAATTGACCAGGATCCCAAAGCCATCCAGTAACCTGAACAACCACACATGCTGAACCTGAATCCTTACCAATGAACCGCTCAAAAATAGCCAGTCGTCCAGGAGTAAAAAGAATTATTTGCATAATTATCATTAACCATTTTGAGATGGGAGATATCATCCTAGTGAACACATGAAATAGAACCATTGGCACTTTAATTGGTAAACCTTTGACTTTGAAATGTCTATTGAAAACATTCAATCTTTTCTCTTTACGCCCCAAAACTGTTGAGGGGGTTTTCATCAAAAAAATTTTGAGAACTGTGAATGCGTTGAGGGTTGAGACATCTAGAACTGATCTCCAACGCCCTAAAGCTTTGGGGATTATGAATAACATGTTGAAAAACCCTGGAACAGAGTTTAAGGCCCTATCTATCACATCCCTTCTCTACAAGGTTCAAAATATGAGCCTCTGCAGTATTTGCTAGATACTGTAACTCAGATATAGAATTGGCTCCTTAGACAAGGAAAGATTGAAGGTTGGAGAAATCCAGTAACCTTCATTAACTAAAACTAGCCACCAAGGATTGGGATGAAGGCTTTCCTCCACATATAGTCAGCTCTCACTCCTTGTAGGCATTAGGTAACAGAAACAGGCATTAAAAGCGAGAATCTGCAAACACTTGCTGCCCTAGGGTGGGTGAACTCATAACCTACTAACTCACTGACCATCACTTACCTGTGATTGACTAGAAAACTAGGTATCCCACTGTACTGCACTACATTCTTTTTATGTGCTTGCTATCGTGGTATTTTAGTTCTTAGTAGTTTTCACATATACAGGTAGTCGTCAACTTACGACAGAGATGGTCATATGTTGAACTTGAAAAGTGAAGTTCCATACATTTATTATGATGCATCATAATTTGGCAATCATTTAGGTCATACTTCATCAATATTTTCTTACTGTATATCATAACAGTATTTCATTTTCTTTTTTCATAGGATATCATATTCCATATGCTCTATTAAAGCATTTTTGTATTCTATTTTTCAATTTCAGAAGCATTTTAACATTCAAGAATAACTTAATATTTTGTTTACCTGTGGTTATGATCAGCTAATCTGAAGGTCCCGCTACTGTGCACATGCGAATGGCATATGTGCACATGCGAATGGCATATTTTTTATGTAATTTCCTAATTTATTCAAAATATCTTCATGACAAATAATACATCAGCACCAATATGTTAAAGGAAATCCCAGTTTTCATACAGTTTGTTTATAGCCATAATTATTAGCTATCATGCGAATACGTTCTCGCTCTTTATTTGTACGTGTGCGTGCGCCACATGCATACGCGTAGTTTAGTTTTAAAGCTTCCTAAAGTATCTAATTTTTAATTCATTATTAAGCCTTCATATTTCAATAGACATTGTGTTCAATTGTGGTTAATAAAGCATGTGTAGATTTTATTTTTAAATTTCTTAAGCATTTCAATAATCAACAATTACTTTTAATTTACTTTCGGTAGGCATCAAGCTGATCTCAAGGTCATGCTGCAGTATTGCGATTATGCACATTTACAGTATGAATAATTTTCTTAACATTCAAAATCTCTTCATAATCAATATTACATCAGCAACCTGTCATCCTCAAGAGTAATAATCGCGAAACCGTGAGTATGTGTTTTTTATTTAGTACGTTATACAGTTTTCAGTATAGCAAATGACTGAATCCGCAAAGAGCAAACCCACTAATAAGGTAGGCCAATTTACCTTGCATCATTAAACATAATACTTGGATTCACTACTTTTAATTTTCTTGGATGCCAAGACTAAAATCTACCAAGATTACTTATACAAAAGCATAACCTCAATGCATACGTACTACACAAGAGAATACTTGTACACAACAAGGGCTCGTTGGCAGTGGGCCTTCTTCGCCCCAACATACGTGGGAAGTTGGTCAGTGCTCTTCACTGTGCCTTTTTTCTCATATTATCATCCTTGTTTTGAGTTGATTAATGAGATTATTTAGCTTATTTTACCTTTTTTTTTAACAATCTCAAATTAAACATTAAGCATATCATAGTATTAACAATAACTCACAAAATAATTGTTCAACTAGACAAAGTAACAAAGCCAAAACCATTTCAACTGGGATAACGTACATGCTCAAACCTGAATTGTACTGTGTGCCTTCAAGAAGGTTTAAAACAAAGATGCCAGATGTATCATATGTTTTCTTTTATATGTATTCCTAATATTTTTTTGTGTATATATGCTTGTACTAGAACTATTTTCTAAATTGGCCATGTATTTTCAAATACAGTATTATAAATAGAATTTTTAGTTTCTTTACCTGTTTTTCACTGTTATCATGTGATGTAGTGACCAGCAAAAGGTTGCATAGGACAGCTTAAAGTGGATTTATGTTTGTATTTAATTCAAGGATAAAGTGATGTAAAGTCAGACATGATGCATGTTAAAGAGACAAAGATAGGTATTACTGTGTATGGTATGCTTTAGCCTCACAGAGAAATGTCTGTCAACATACTTTTGAACTAAATTGTGCAGGAATGTTCCGGTATTGAAAGTAAAAGGTTTGCTAACAAAATAAAATAACTTACCCACTTCTTTGAAGACATATTTTGGCTGTTTTTTGAGAGCATGTTGAACATACTCATGTAAGATACAAACAAAGCTTTTTCCTTTGGGATTCATAATCCATTCCTTTTTGCTAGTAGTAGCAAATGCTCCATCTTCCTCTGAAAAAAATGAAAACCATAATTTCATTGACTCAGCAGCTAAGTCATCTATCAAAAAGGTTAAATTTTCCTCTAGAGAAGCAATTAGCTAATTTACTGATACTCAAAGAATCACGGTATTTAACTAAGTATTAACAAAACATAGCCTCCTCCCTGAAGCAGATTCTCAAATACTGTACAATAAAACCACAAATCTCAGAAAGAACCCCTAATCATATACAGCATAATTCAAAAGGAAAAATTCATCAAAATCATTATTTTGCATTATTGCAAAATAACTTGAAATTATATATTTAACTACTTAACTATCTTTTAGAGTGAACAATACATGTATTGCAAACGTTGATATCTCAGTATCTGCATATTCTGTAAGTATTATCATCTGACATTTAATACAAAATAAATCAATTATTCATACCTTGTCTTCTCAATGAAATGAGTTTAGTTCCTTCTGGCAACTGTGGTCTATCCTTTCTTTTGCAAAGTTTCTGGTATTTTCTTCTCTCAGCCCATGACCTTATTGAAGAGGTTAGAGATAAGATGATAAAGTTCTTACAAACAAAATAATATATATACATATATATATATATATATATATATATATATATATATATATGTATATATATATATGCCAAGGCACTTCCCCCAATTTTGGGAGGTAGCCGACATCAAAACAAATGAAAAGAGGGGACCTTTCCTCTCTACGTTCCTCCCAGCCTGACAAGGTACTCGACCGAGTTCGGCTGGTACTGCCAGGGTGCCACAGCCCACCCTCCCGCATTATCCACAACATATGAAGTTTCATAATGACGAATCCCCTACTGCTGCTACCTCTGCAGTTATCCAAGGCGACCAGAGGAAGCAGCAGGGCCTAAAGGAACTGTGTCACAATCGCTCGCCATTCATTCCTATTTCTAACACGCTCTCTTGCCTCTCTCACATCTATCCCCCTATCACCCAGTCTAATTTTCCATTCTCTCAACATGGCCAAATCATCTCAACACATTCATATCCACTCTAGCTGCTAACTCATTTCTTACCCCCGTTCTCCCCTCACTACTTCGTTCCTAACCTTATCTACTCGAGATACACTTCCCATACTCCTTACACACTTCATCTCAAACACATTCAATTTCTGTCTCTCGGTCACTTTCATTCCCCACAACTCCGATCCATACATCACAGTTGGTACAATCACTTTCTCATACAGAACTCTCTTTACATTTATGCCCAACCCTCTATTTTTTACCATTCCCTTCACTGGCCCCAACACTTTGCATCTTTCATTCACTCTTTGGCGTACATCTGTTTCCAGTCTACCATTTGCTGTAACAAAAGATCCCAAGTACTTAAACTGATCTATATCCTTAAGTAACTCTCCAATCAACATGACATTCAACCTCACACCACCTTCCCTTCTCATAAATCTCATCACCTTACTCTTACCCACATTAACTCTAAACTTCCTTCTCTCACATACCCTTCAAAATTCTATAACTAATCGGCCAAGCTTCTCTTCCGCGTCTGCAACCAGTACAGTATCATCCGCAAAAAACAACTGATTTACCTCCCATTCATGATCATCCTCGTCTACCAGTTTCAATCCTCTCTCACCACTCCATCATACAAATTAAACATCCATGGCGACATCACACATCCCTGTCTCAGCCCTACTCTCACCGGAAACCAATCGCACTCTTCATTTCTATCCTAACACACGCTTTACTACCTTTGTAGCAACTTTTCACTGCCTGCAGCAACCTTCCACATATTCCAGATAACTTTATCATATTCCACATCGCTTCCCTATACACTCTATCATATGCTTTCTCCAGATCCATAAACGCAACATAAACCTCCTTACCATTTGCTAAATAATTTTCGGATATTTGCCTAACTGTAAAACTCTGATTCATACATCCCCTACCTCTTCTAAAACCACCCTGTACTTCTAAGATTGCATTCTCTGTTTTATCCTTAATCCTATTAATCAGTACTCTACCATACACTTTTCCAACCACACTCGACAAACTAATACCCCTTGAATTACAACCCTCATGCACATCTCCCTTATCCTTATATGGTGGTACAATACATACACAAACTCAATCTACTTGTACCATGGACAACACAAAACACATATTAAACAATCTCACCAACCATTCAAGTACAGTCGCACCCCCTTCCTTCAACATCTCAGCTCTCACAGCATCCTGCTTTTCCAACTAGGGTTGTAGCTTAGCAACTAATAATATACTTATATATATACTGTATGTATATATATATATATATATATATATATATATATATATATATATATATATATATATATATACTGTATATATATATATCGATAGCCTGGCACTTTGCTGATGTGAGAGAGCTTGCACGATGCGATGGAGGGGTAGGCGATGGTGGCGGTGAGGTTTTTTTCAACCCGGTAGGTTTAACCTTGCCGCTAAGACTAGCTCTGAGCATCTAGACTAGGACCAGACTACTATTAACTCATTTACTTTCTGTTTTTCTCTTTTTCTCCCTTCTATCCAAATTCAACTTTCAATCTCTCCTGGCTTAAAAAAAATGATACTTAGATACAATGGCTATTTATAACTAGCTTATACATATATAGACATTAAGGAGCTGACAGCTACCTCATGCATCAAAGCAGAGGTTTTGGAGCTTCTATAAGCAATGCTAGGGACTCGCTCACAGGTTTAGAGAGACTGGGACAGAGGAATCCCAGGGTTTGCTATTGTTGAACGCAAACAAAATGGTTTTCCGATTTTGCTACAGATGTAGGAATTTTTATGAGTACGATAAGTAAAATATTTATAATAAAGTAATATTTACTAAAAGCTCTTAATTTAATTAGTTATTATCTTGGTCATTTGTTTTTAATGCATTCGTTTGTTGTTATTATTATTATTAAATGCTAAGCTAAAACCCTAGTTGGAAAAGCAGGATGCTATAAGCCCAGGGGCCCCCAACAGAGAAAATAGCTCAGTGAGGAAAGGAAACAAGAAAAGATAAAATGTTTTAAGATCAGTTAAAATACTGAAATAAATATCTCCTATATAAACTATAAAAACTTAACAAAACAAGAGGAAGAGAAACTAGATAGAACAGTGTGCCCAAGTGTACCCTCAAGCAAGAGAACTCTAGCCCAAGACAGTGGAAGACCATGGTACAGAGGCTATGGCACTACCCAAGGCTAGAGAACAATGGTTTGATTTTGGAGTGTCCTTTTCCTAGAAGAGCTGCTTACCATAGCTAAAGAGCCTCTTCTACCCTTAACAAGAGGAAAGTGGCCACTGAACAATTACAGTGCAGTAGTTAACCCCTTGGGAGAAGAAGAATTGTTTGGTAATCTCAGTGTTGTCAGGTGTATGAGGACAGAAAAGAATCTGTAAAGAATAGGCCAGACTATTTGGTGTCTGTGTAGGCAAAGGGAAAGAACCGTAACCAGAGAGAAAGATCCAACGTAGTACTGTCTGGCCAGTCAAAGGACCCCATAACTTTCTAGCGGTAGTATCTCAACGGGCGGCTGGTGCCCTGGTCAACCTACTACCATTATGATCGACAATGGAGCGTACAGTAAACAAACGGAAGGTTTCCGTTTTAGGCGGTGTGTTTAGGACAAACATATAAATTGCATTCATTTAAATTATTTTGAAGTTCTAAGGAAAATTAAGTAGAACAATATTAATAACAAAATCAACATATAATCAATACTTGGCAAGATAACTGTTTCTGCATAAAGTAACGTAAACACAGATGGGTAAATGCGTTTGTTTCCTTGTTATGATCACAGATGAACATAAACAAAACAATGGTTTCCATTTTTGATGGTGTACTTTTTGGTGTGTTTATGAAGTGCATGATATGAAAATAGCCTTCATTTTGTTAATTTTGGATTTTCGATTATACAACAAAAGCTAGTCCACACAGTGATGATTTGCTATTTACCAGTTTTCTTTTACAACAGATATGACTTAAACTTATTAAAATTTGTCCTAATTTTAGGTCCTGTTTAAAGGGGAAATATATGGTATTTACACCCATCCTGTTTGTAATTATAACCCTTTTCAAGATATTAAACATTTATTTATAAGAACAATTTAATATAAGAAAAAATACAGTCCAGTACATAGAAAGTATTGAAAATGGGGCATTATCCAAGTTTTCTGCAAAATTTCCTCTATTAATTGTTGGAGGATTTTCTAAGGGTCTAGTTTGTTCTTGCTCTACTGTGTTTAAGTATTTGTACAGGCTGAGAATAAGTTAGTTTCCATATACTCTCTTGCCTTCTTCACTTGAGTGTATTCCGGCACTTTTGTATAATTTTGTCTTCCAGTGGAGTGTGTCCCAAATATCTATAAATTTAACTTTCTTTATCTGGCATGTGGACTTAAAACTTTCCTTTATTCTTAAAGCCTTACTGCAGATCTGAGGATGAAGTGGCTGACATTGAGTCTTGGGAGAATACCTATAACTATAGTATTATTACTCTTGTTTTTAGCTGTTTCAACAGTTTTTTTTCCAGCTGTTTATCCAAAGGATTTGTTTGGCCAGCAGTATCATTTCTTAGGAATAGGTCATTTTCAGTTGCCTGAACAATAATAGTGGTCTTTTCTTATCTGTTGTAGTTTTACTAGATACTTCTATCTTCTGTGTGTTGGCACCTGGATAGCACCTGAGTTTTATCCTCTTTTCAGGGCCGAAGTGCTCCCCTTCGTCCTTTACCATAGAGTCTCCCATTAACTCGTCTTCCTCTTCCTCTGCTAGGGGGAATTCTG
>NC_090725.1:247166738-247186738 GCF_036898095.1 Palaemon carinicauda | reverse complement strand
AGAGAGAGAGAGAGAGAGAGAGAGAGAGAGAGAGAGAGAGTTGTTTTAAATGTAATAAACAAAAAAATATGATAAGTTATAACACATTGGTGCTTATGTAATATCAACTGTATAGATGGTTTGAATAAGTTAAGAAATGGTATAAACAATACTTCGTACGCGCATATTCTTGAGACCGGCAGCTAGACGTCAGCTGATCTGATCACAGCCAAAAGTAAAACAAAAAGAAGTCAACAGTACTCGATTTTTAAAACACACCCGAAATTTAAAAACAAAAGTACATGCTTTCTTAATGTGCAATTAACTATTTAAAGAGTAGCAATTTTCTAGAATAAAATGATGTTTCCCCCAAAAATAGTGGTTTGCTGATGAAATCGGATGCCGTATTTAATGAAAAAAGTCCGCGAAGGTCGAACCGCGAAATAGCGAGGGCTCACTGTATATGAATCTGAATCTAGTTCACAAAACTAGAAAAGTCAGTGATCAACTCCTCCTGTTGCCAGTTCAGGTCATTGGATATTTACACATCTGGCTTGTTTGGGCAGAAACAACAGAATTTTGCCTTTGGTGAACAAATCAAAATTACTATTCTATGTAGTTCCAAAAACGATTCTGGTGGCATATCATAAGGCACTCTAAACCTGTTAAAAACATCTCGGCAAACAATTCTACGCAAGATAAATTTCTTTCTCAGGACATGCCTATCCTCCAGATGAATCTGCACTTTCATAAGATCTGCACCAAACCTGCGCTATGAGTGCGGATATGCGAGTACAATAATTACAGCAACTGTAAATTGAAGTTTTTCATATTCCTGTTTATAATTAATTGGTTATATCCTTTATCTTGCTGATTACCCAATTCATCATGAGGAGTTTTTCTTGATGGTAAACTTCATTAGTGAATCTGGGGATCATTGTGAACATGATGGGACAATTTTGTAACAGATGGGTTTGTAGGGTAAACCTAGTTTTAAGGTATAATGAAAAAAAATTTATTTATATTCCAATAACAATGGTGAAAACCTAAAAAATTTTCAGTTAAGTACTTACTTGAATCTTATTATCTTGATAGCTTTGAAATTGAATCGCTTTTTACAATAATCTCTTAGTTCTTCTCCATCTAAGGATTGCTGTTGCAGATTCTCAACAGCAGTCTCAATTTTGGCATTTGCTACTACCAAGGCTGGGGGAGGCGTAGGATTTCCTATAAATTAAAACAAAAAATTAATATCTCCTATTCAACAATAACTATCTATTATATGCAGTCCATCACATATATGATGTTTCTACAATCAATTTTTAATTAATAAATAAGTCTCCCAAGTTCATGTTATCTATTACTTTTTCAAGAAGAAAATTCTGTTTTCATATTCAAAGAAAATTGGCCAACAAAACTTATTTTCATTCATGTACAAAATTTTGTGTACTTAATAGAAAATTCTCAATGATTTTCAATTATTCATCTTCATCTAAAGATTTTTCTTCAATATCTCAATTCTTAATAAAGTATTTTATCTTTTTCCAAGTTATAGAAACCCAAGTCCTTTAGTAGGGATAGATTCTGGTGACAGCTGGTAACAGTTGGCCCGGGTCTGACAGTGCTCTAGGCCTCAATTTGGATTCTGCCTAAAAATTGCAGGAAGTAAAACCTAAAGAACTTGGATTTGTAAGGCAAGGAAAAAACAAATTACTTTTAAAATTTGTGATTTGTTCCTACGCAAATACAAACCTTTGCCCTTTAGTAGTGGGGTCATCCTTAGGAGGGACGAAGTCCTGCTCAACCAACTGGCTGGCTAATAACCTGGTATCACAATGCTCAGTCTGGAGAGAAGATCAGTGCAAAGAATCCTTGCATCCTGTGACCCATGATTAAATAACCTAATGCATTCACGGACTACTTTTTCATAAAAGAATCTATCTTCAATGGGAATAAAGTTCCTTTTAAAGTTCTTATATGTAATGGGTTTGCTTCATCTGTCATACTCCCCACTCAAACGGAGTGTGGGGATTCTACATTTTTACTCTTAGTAAAATGACTACTCGTCACTACTGTGCTTACTTGCATCAGTGTCCGTTTCATTCCATAATATCTCACCGTCTGATCCCAAGAGAGGGAAAGAAGGAAAGAAGAAAGAAGGCCAGTCATTCCTACTCTTGAACCTAAAAAACATGATGTGAACACACTTAAAAAAAAAGGCTTCTATGTCCTGACAAGGATTAGGGCTTGCTAAACCATTTGCTGGGCAGCCATCACAAGGCCTATGAAGAATGTATCCAGGGACCTGTGTGCGCAATCCCAAAGATAGTGTGCCGTGAAAGTGGTCTGTCTCTTTACAGACACCAGTCTTCAAGACTTGGGCAACTGAAGGGCTATTTTTTAAGACTAACATAGTGCCGATTCCTCTGACTTCATGACCTCTAGGAGGAAGTGAGGTCCATGTATGAGCTCCTTGTTCTTTGTAGGCTCTACTGATGACTTAAAAAGCCATAAGGAAATGGTATTTCTTGAGATTTTCTTTTTTGTCCTCCACATGCTAAAAAAGATATTCTGTATGTGTGGTCAACATGATCTCATTCATTTTATGTAGAGCCTCACTGCCCTTACAGGACACAAAAGCAGGTCTTCAGGATTATTAGTCGTTTACTTTAACGATGATACTCAAAAAGAATCGAACCTAGTTGCACGATTGAAGGGTTTTGTGCTTTTGCAACAAATTTAGGAACAAATGAGAACGAAATCTGTGTACACCACCAGGAATGGGGCAATAAATATAACACGCCTCGCAGTTCTCCCACTCTTTATGATGAGGCTAAGGCTAACAGAAACGTTGTCTTACGAGTGAGATCCATGTGTGTGGCCCTCGCCAGGGGCTTGTAAGGGGCCTTTAATTACCACAAAAAAGATAGGTCTACTTCACCCTGTCTGAAGACCTGGATCAAGGCAGAACGATAGCCTTCAACCACCAAAAATTAGAGCAGTTTCTCATCCCGAAGGTACACAAGAAAATTTGCAGCTAATTGAACAGACGCTTTGGGTGAAGAAGCATTTTTCCTGACACCAATCTCTGAAGACTGCCCACTTTGCTTGGTGGACTCCTGTTGAAGACTTTCAGAGTATCCACAGAGTTGTTTCGCATTTGGTCGTAAAAAGCCTTTCTCTCTCAAGAGATGCTGAATAACCTCCAACCATGAAGAAACAGCAAGCCCAGTGTATTGTAGCGCTTCTTCATATGTGGTTGATACAAGAGATCATACCAAGCTGGAAGCTTTCTCAGAACCTCTGCCAGAAGATTTAAAAGATCCGGGTACAACTCTGTGTGAGGCCATTTCAGTGCTACCAGTGATCTGAAGACTGGGTGTGATGATGGCTCTACTGATCACTTCCTTATAAGACAGAATGGTGGGGAGGCATAAATGTCAAGGCCCTTCCACAGGCGTTGAAATGTGTCCTTCAGTGCTGCTGATTGGTCTAGCACTGGTGAGCAAAAAAAATGAGAATTTGTTGTTAAGGCGAGTGGTAAACATGCCTATTACCGGGGAACCTCACAAAGTCAGGAGGTCCCTCACCACTAGAGGATTCAAAGACCATTCTGAGCTTACAACTTGATTGCAAGGACTCAGATTATCTGCAATGATGTTTTGTTTCCCTTGGATAAACTGTGCTGATAGGGTTACTTTGTTGTCCTTCGACCATGAGTGTATGGTCACCGCCAATTGGCAAAGGGGAGGAAAACTGAATCCCCTTGTTTGACCTCTTACTATATCTTGGAAGTGAATCAGAGCAAGATACACCACTTTCAGCTCTAAGTTGTTGATATGAAACCTCTTGTCTACATATTCCATCAATAGACCTAACATGGAGTGAGTTAGGATGTGGGACCCTCACCCTTCCTTGGATGCATCTGAGAACAGGATGAGCTCCAATGGGGAGAACTTGTAACAGGGCTTCTTCCATCATGTTACTCTCCTGCAACCACCAGGACAGACCCTCTTGGACTTCCTGTGTCACCTTGACTAGAACATTTGGGGAGTTGCATCTCTGCTGCTAACTGGACTTCAGAATTCACTGCGAGGAACGAAGGTGCAACCTTCCGTGTGGAACCAGACTCTTCAGGAAAGACAGATGTCCGAACAGTCTCTGCCAGTTCTTTGCCATGAGGGATTCCTGTGTCAAGTATGGTGTCGCGACTTTCCCCTACCTCTGCTACAGTTTTCCTTGGATCATATCAATGTCCATTCCCAAGTAGACGAGATTCTGACTTGGGGCGAGAACAGACTTCTCAATATCTATCCTGATTGCCAGAACCTGAAAAACATCAAGAAGCAGCTCCCTGTGTAGCAGAAGTTGGGACTTGGACTCCGATAACAGCATCCAATCATTGAGGTAACAAACTCTTATTCCCATTATGTGAGCTCAGGTTAAAATCATTGTGAACACTTGAAGTGCTGTGGAAAGTCCAGAACAGAGAACTCAAAACTGCAATTTCTTTGTTCCCAAAACAAAGATATTTCCTTGAATTGCGATGAATTGGGATTTGGAAGTAAGCGTCTTTCAGATCTATGGACAAAAGAAAGTTGCTGTATCTTATTGCTTTTAAGTGTGTGTTGGGGTCTCCATCTTGAACATCGTTTGTAAAACAAAGTCATTCAGATGGGACAGGTCAATGACTGGTCATCCGTCTCCTGACATCTTCTCGACAGCTTTCTCGTCTACCATCAGTTTGACCTCCACCGGAAGGAAGAGGTCTTTGATGGATACTCTTGAATACAACGACCAGTTCATTGGGACTGGAGTGAGAGTTGGTGAACGGAGGGCGGTATCCAAACCAAAGATCCTCTACAGTCCAAGGGTCTGCCCCGTGGTATTGCCATCTCGTCGTCCAACTCAACAGGCATCCCCCAACAGGTGGTGGCATGGGGGGATCGCGACACCTAAAGAGGTCCTCACTGGCTATGCTCTCATTTGGCTTGATGCCTTTAATGAAAGGGCGGGTTCTGGTCATTCAATCTTTAGGACTGAAAACTTTTATTGTTGTGCCTCTCTCATAGGTAACTGCCTTTCAAGCAAGGTTTTGCACTTAGGAGACGCTGCAGGTGGTTGTGGTTGCTTAAAAGTTGCAGCCCTCCCAAAGAATTTTTTCTGGTTTATTCACTACTGCATCTACTTCATCAGGTGGAAAGAGAAAGACTTTGCTTTAATAAGGTGTTTCTTAACACATAGAGTCTTTAGAAGCCATGTGTCTAGAAAATTTGTTAACCACTGCATCCCAAAACTTTAGTGCACAGTTGCTTCACATAAACGCAGCCTCGTGTATCAAGAACTCAACTGCCATTGCACCCGAAAAGGCAACCTCCTCATATAATCTATACATCTAAAAATCCGCCAGATTCAGGGATACCACAAAATATGAGAGCATACCTGACCAGTGGTCTAACCAGGAAGAGGCCTGTAGAACTAATATTGTTGCTGCCTCCATATTCATGGCCTTTGAGGCCGAGAAAAATGATGGTTATTGCTTGAGCCTTCCTGCCAATATTCCTGGGGTTAGTGTCGCTACTTCAGAGTTTGAGTGAAGCAGGGAAGGATGAGCTCCCTATGTCACTTACCTCCCCTGCTTAGAGAGGACAGGAAGAATTAGTTTTGAGGAATGAGCCCCTCACAGCAACTCTGGCTGCAGAAACCTGTGTCTCCAGTTTTTGGATAATATTGAGGGTGACGCAACCATGGGAACTTGAGGTGGTGCTTCAAAGTGTGAGCTTCCCTAAACAAAGAGTCAACGGAAGTCTTACCCGAGTTGTTGATGTTCCAGATTTGAGTCCCAAAACCCTCAGAATAGAAGATTCTTCTTCAAGCTCATCGAATGTACTCTAAGAATCTCATGCCAGCAGGATTTGGAGAATCAGGGACATGAAAAAACTTGGGAGGCTTGTGGGAGGCAAGTCTTATTGCAGCAGCCCATGAAGTTTCTTAAAGAAGACAGTCATTTGTTCTTTCTTTTAGAATATACATCTTTCTTTTCCAACTCTACCAGAAAAGTGAGAGATAGAAATTGCAGTACGTTTGGTGGGGCATGGATCCATATCGTCTGGAGACTAAGAGCCCTGACATGGTGGTGATGGTTCTTCTGGCAATTTCTGAGGCAATACCTCTACGATCAAACTTGACCCTCTCTGGTAGATGACCTCTACCGGAAAAAAGTCTATATTCACCCACATACATCAGGAGCTTCAGTCAAGGATCCTCAGGTTGTGGCTGCCCTTTCTTGACCTGCAAAGGAGCAATACGTAACTCTGAAGGGCATTTTACCACTTTATGTCATACCATTTCCTTATAAACTTTGATGGGAATGATCTGCAACTCTGATGAGCTTTATAAATAGTGCTTCTCCTTGTTGTCAATCACACCTCTTAGAAAAAGTGGAAAAGGGACAGCCATTCGCCTGACAGAGCTGCTAGTTTCTTCATTTTCATCTCAAAAAGAACTTAACGAGGTATATCTTCTAGATGCCTCCTCTTCTTAGCACACTATTCTTTAAGGAGATGTCTGCTCGGGCAAAACTGAACAGCGCACGCTCAGTAAGATCTCATTGTCTAGGTTGTGGGTTGTGCACCTGTGGTGGAGGGTAGCACGGTTGTGGCTGAGTATCGGCGTGCTCATGGTTGAGGGTTGCACTTTCTTGGCTGAGATTACGCGCATATGGTTGGCGTGGCTCTTGGTCGCATTTTGGATATTGTCATTGAAGTCTATTGAGAACAATTATCCTTGACTTCTGTACAATAGTCTTAATAAATTATTTAAAAAAAATACATACATAAATATCTCTTTTCAATGATATCTAGAACTGTATTTATTACCATGATCACATACATATACCAAGACATTTCACCCAATTTTGGGGGTAACCGACATTAAACAAATGAAAAAAGGGGACCTTTCCTCTCTACGCTCATCCCAGGCTGACGAGGGACTCAACCTAGTTTGGCTGTTACTGCTAGGGTGCCACAGCCCACCCTCCCCTGTTATCCACCACAGATGAAGCTTCATAACGCTGAATCCCCTACTGCTGCTACCTCTGCGGTCATCTAAGGCGACCGGAGGAAGCTGCAGGGCATACCAGAACTGTGTCACAATCGCACGCCATTCTTTTCTATTTCCAGTATGCTCTTTTGCCTTTTTCACATCTATCCTATTATCACCCAAAGCTTTCCTCAATCCATCCATCCACTCAAACCTTGGCCTTCCTCTTGTACTTCTCCCATCAACTTTTGCATTCATCACCTCCTTTAGCAGACAGCCATTTTCCATTCTCTCAACATGGCCAAACCACCGCAACATATTCATATCTCTCTAGCTGCTAACTTATTTCTTACTCCCGTTCTCACTCTCACTACTTCGTTCCTAACCCTATCTACTCAAGATACACCTGCCATACTCCTTAGACACTTCATCTCAAACACATTCAATTTCTATCTCTGTCACTTTCATTCCCCACAACTCCGATCCATACATCACAGTTGGTACAATCACTTTCTCATACAGAACTCTCTTTACATTCATGCTCAACCCTCTATTCTTTACCACTCCCTTCACTGCGCCCAACACTTTGCATCCTTCATTTACTCTTTAGCATACATCTGCTTCCACTCCACCATTTGCTGCAACAACAGACCCCAAGTACTTAAACTGATCCACCTCCTCAAGTAACTCTCCATTCAACATGACATTCAACCTAGCACCACCTTCCCTTCTCGTAAATCTCATATCCTTACTCTTACCCACAATAACTCTCAACTTCCTTCTCTCACATACCCTTACAAATTCTGTCACTAATCGGCCAAGCTTTTCTTCCGAGTCTGCAATCAATACAGTATCATATGCAAACAACAACTGATTTACCATTATAATTTCTCAATATCATTATAAAGAATGAATGGACAAGTAAATTTTTATTTGCGTTCTTGAAAACTGAGCAATGGTTATGGGTGTATAAAATGTTATTTTTATTACTAAAATAAATTTTTGAATATACTTACCCGATGATCATGTAGCTGTCAACTCCGTTGCCCGACAGAAATCTACGGTCGGGATACGCCAGCGATCGCTTATACAGGTGGGGGTGTACTCACCAGCGCCATCTGTGGTCAGGTACTCCAGTACTTCTTGTCAACAAGACCTCAATTTTCTCCTCGGTCCACTGGTTCTCTATGGGGAGGAAGGGCGGGTCATTTAAATCATGATCATCGGGTAAGTATATTCAAAAATTTATTTTAGTAATAAAAATAACATTTTTCAATATTAATCTTACCCGATGATCATGTAGCTGATTCACACCCAGGGTGGTGGGTGGAGACCAGTATACATGTTAACCAAGAAGCTAAGTATCCCGTATTTCATTTTATTAGTTATTCAAAATAACAATAAAAATAAATAAGTACCTGGTAAGGAAGTCGACTTGAACCATTACTCTGCCTTTAATAAGTACGTCTTCCTTACTGAGCGTAGCGGTCCTCTTAGGATGCTGAACGACTCTTAGGTGGCTAAAGTATAAAGGGCTGCAACCCATACTAAAGGACCTCATCATAACCTCTAACCTAGGCGCTTCTCAAGAAAGAATTGACCACCCGCCAAATCAACCAGGATGCGGAAGGCTTCTTAGCCGACCGTACAACCCAAAAACAACAATAAAAGCAATCAAGAGAAAGGTTAAAAAAGGTTATGGGATTATGGGAATGTAGTGGCTGAGCCCTCACCTACTACTGCACTCGCTGCTACGAATGGTCCCAGGGTGTAGCAGTTCTCGTAAAGAGACTGGACATCTTTGAGATAGAATGATGCGAACACTGATTTGCTTCTCCAATAGGTTGCATCCATAACACTCTGCAGAGAACAGTTCTGTTTGAAGGCCACTGAAGTAGCCACAGCTCTCACTTCATGTGTCCTTACCTTCAGTAAAGCAAGGTCTTCTTCCTTCATATGAGAATGAGCTTCTCTAATCAGAAGCCTGATGTAGTAAGAAACTGCGTTCTTAGACATTGGTAGCGAAGGCTTCTTAACAGCACACCATAAGGCTTCTGATTGTCCTCGTAAAGGTTTTGACCTTTTCAGATAGTACCTAAGAGCTCTGACTGGGCAAAGTACTCTCTCCAGCTCGTTACCCACCAAGTTAGATAGGCTAGGGATCTCGAACGATTTAGGCCAAGGACGTGAAGGAAGCTCGTTTTTAGCCAAAAAACCGAGCTGCAAGGAACATGTAGCCGTTTCCGATGTGAAACCTATGTTCCTGCTGAAGGCGTGGATCTCACTTACTCTCTTAGCTGTTGCTAGGCATACTAGGAAAAGAGTTTTTAATGTGAGGTCCTTGAAAGAGGCTGATTGTAGCGGTTCAAATCTAGATGACATCAGGAACCTTAGGACCACGTCTAGATTCCAGCCTGGAGTAGACAACCGACGTTCCTTAGAGGTCTCAAAAGACCTAAGGATGTCCTGCAGATCTTTGTTGGAGGAAAGATCCAAGCCTCTGTGGCGGAAAACCGCTGCCAACATACTTCTATAACCCTTGATCGTAGGAGCTGATAGGGATCTAACGTTCCTTAGATGTAACAGGAAGTCAGCAATTTGGGTTACAGTGGTACTGGTAGAGGAAACTGCATTGGCCCTGCACCAGCTTCGGAAGACTTCCCACTTAGATTGATAGACTCTGCGAGTGGATATCCTCCTTGCTCTGGCAATCGCTCTGGCTGCCTCCTTCGAAAAGCCTCTAGCTCTTGAGAGTCTTTCGATAGTCTGAAGGCAGTCAGACGAAGAGCGTGGAGGCTTGGGTGTACCTTCTTGACGTGAGGTTGACGCAGAAGGTCCACTCTTAGAGGGAGAGTCCTGGGAACGTCGACCAGCCATTGCAGTACCTCTGTGAACCATTCTCTTGCAGGCCAGAGGGGAGCAACCAACGTCAGCCGTGTCCCTTTGTGAGAGACGAACTTCTGAAGAACCCTGTTGATGATCTTGAACGGCGGGAATGCATACAGGTCGAGATGGGACCAATCCAGCAGAAAGGCATCCACGTGAACTGCTGCTGGGTCTGGAATCGGGGAACAGTACAATGGGAGCCTCTTGGTCATCGAGGTAGCGAACAGATCTATAGTTGGCTGACCCCACAGGGCCCAAAGTCTGTTGCAAACGTTCTTGTGAAGGGTCCACTCTGTGGGGATGACTTGACCCTTCCGGCTGAGGCGATCTGCCATGACGTTCATATCGCCCTGAATGAACCTCGTTGCCAGCGTGAGCTTTCGACTTTTTGACCAAATGAGGAGGTCCCTTGCGATCTCGAACAGCTTCCTCGAATGAGTCCCTCCCTGCTTGGAGATGTACGCCAAGGCTGTGGTGTTGTCGGAGTTCACCTCCACCACCTTGTTTAGCTGGAGGGACTTGAAGTTCATTAAGGCCAGATGAACCGCCAACAACTCCTTGCAATTGATATGAAGCGTTTTCTGTTCCTGATTCCATATCCCTGAGCATTCCTGTCCGTCCAATGTCGCGCCCCAGCCCGAGTCTGATGCGTCCGAGAAGAGATGATGGTCGGGGGTCTGAACAGCTAACGAAAGACCTTCCTTGAGAAGAATGCTGTCCTTCCACCACGTTAGAGTAGCCCTCATCTCTTTGGAAACAGGAATTGAGACCGTCTCGAGCGTCATATCCTTGTTCCAGTGAGCTGCAAGATGGTACTGAAGGGGGCGGAGGTGGAGTCTCCCTAACTCGATGAACAGGGCTAGCGATGAAAGAGTCCCTGTTAGACTCATCCACTGCCTCACCGAGCATCGGTCCCTCCTCAGCATGCTCAGGATGCACTCCAGGGCTTGGTTGATTCTTGGGGCCGACGGAAAAGCCCGAAAAGCTCGACTCTGAATCTCCATACCCAGGTAAACGATGGTCTGGGAAGGAACGAGCTGGGACTTCTTTAAATTGACCAGGAGGCCCAGTTCCCTGGTCAGATCCATAGTCCATCTGAGACTCTCCAGACAGCGACGACTTGTGGGAGCTCTTAAAAGCCAGTCGTCTAAATAAAGGGAGGCTCTGATGTTTGCCAAGTGAAGGAATTTCGCAATATTCCTCATCAGTCGCGTAAACACAAGAGGTGCCGTGGTCAGGCCAAAGCACAGGGCTTGGAACTGGTACACAACCTCTCCAAAGACGAATCTCAGAAAAGGTTGGGAGTCTGGATGGATGGGAACGTGAAAGTAGGCATCTTTCAGATCTAACGAGACCATCCAGTCCTCCTGCCTGACCGCTGCTAGGACCGACTTCGTCGTCTCCATTGTGAACGTCTGCTTGGTGACATAAGCATTGAGCGTACTGACGTCCAGCACCGGTCTCCAACCTCCTGTCTTCTTGGCCACCAGGAAGAGACGGTTGTAAAAGCCCGGGGAATGATGGTCCCGAACTATCACCACTGCCTCCTTCTGTAGCAGGAGCGACACCTCTTGTTGTAACGCTAGCCTCTTGTCCTTCTCCTTGTAGTTGGGAGAGAGGTTGATGGGAGAAGTGGTCAGAGGGGGATTGCGGCAGAACGGAATTCTGTAACCCTCCCTTAGCCACTTGACAGACTGAGCGTCTGCACCTCTGCTCTCCCAGGCTTGCCAGAAGGTCTTGAGTCTGGCTCCTACAGCTGTCTGGAGAGGAATGAAGTCAATGCTTGCTTTTCGTGGACTTGGCACCCTTCTTTGACTTGCCCCGGTTACTGTCTGCACGGGTACCTCCTCTACTGGAGGCTCTACCACGAAAGGGCGGAATGAATCTGGTAGCAGGTGTATCAGCCACAGGAGTGCGGTAAGATCTCGGCACGGAAGGTAAGGTTTTAGCCTTACGTGCTGAAGAAGCCATGAGGTCATGCGTATCTTTCTGGATAAGAGCCGCAGCCATCCCCTTGATTAACTCCTCCGGAAACAGGTACTTGGAGAGAGGAGCAAACAGCAACTCTGACCTCTGACAAGGGGTGATACCAGTCGATAAGTAGGAGCATAGATGTTCCCTTTTCTTGAGGACTCCTGAGACAAAAATAGACGCAAGTTCGCCAGAACCATCGCGAATTGCTTTATCCATACTGGACATGAGTAGCATGGCCGAGTCTTTGTCAGAAGGAGCAGTCTTCCTGCTTAAAGACCCCAGGCACCAATCGAGGAAGTTAAAAATTTCGAAGGCGCAAAAGACTCCCTTCATCAAGTGGTCCAGTTCAGAAAAGGACCAGCATACCTTCGAGCGTCTCATAGCCGACCTGCGGGGAGAGTCAACCAAACTTGAGAAGTCGGCCTGGGCAGAGGCAGGAACCCCCAAGCCAGGTTCCTCTCCCGTGGCATACCAGACGCCCGACTTAGAAGCCAGCTTAGGAGGAGGAAACACAAAAGAGGTCCTTCCCAGTTGCTGCTTGGACTGCAACCAATCCCCTAAAACCCTCAAAGCTCTCCTTGATGATCTGGCGAGGACAAGCTTGGTGTAGGCAGGCGTAGTAGACTGCATGCCTAGAGAAAACTCGGAGGGAGGAGAACGAGGGGTTGCAGACACGAAGTGTTCAGGGTACAACTCTCTGAACAGAGCCAGGACCTTGCGAAAGTCTAAGGAAGGCGGTGAAGACTTGTGTCCTTCCACATCAGATGTAGGATCATCCAGATGAGCAGCTTCATCCTCAGAAACCTCATCGCCTGAGAGTTGAGTAGCGAGAGGTAAAGGCAGAGCGGCAGGCTGAATGGCTGAATCCTGCAGAACGGGTGCATGCGTACCTGCGGATCCGTCATCATGCCTCTGCTGAATAGACTGAGGGCTGGCAATGACAAAGGCAGAGGGCTGGAGTGAGGGAGGTTCTGCGGTGGTCTGAGGAGTAAGCGAAGTGGTCAGAAGCGAATGCTGGAAGGCATGAGGCTCATGCTGCATGGTATGCGGCTCATGCTGCATGGGATGAGGCTCATGCTGCGAAGAATGCGGCTGCTGCATGGTAAGAGGCTCGTGCTGCATGCGTTGAGGAGGATGCCTCATAGCATGAGGCTCCTGCCTCAAAGGTTGCGCCTGCCTCAAGGGTTGAGGAGGTTGCTGCGCAGAGTGAGGCTCCTGCCTCAAGGGTTGAGGAGGTTGCCGCATAGCATGAGGCTGCTGCCTCATGGGTAGAGGAGGTTGCCGCATAGCATGAGGCTCCTGCCTCAAGGGTTGAGGGGGTTGCCGCATAGCATGAGGCTCCTGCCTCATGGGTAGAGGAGGTTGCTGCATAGTGCTGGAACCTGGCAACTCCCGATGCGGCAGCTCACGCATGGAAGCAGGAGGAGCCTCAAGAACATGCGTCTGGCAGGGAGGACTGCGCAGAGGTGGAGGAGCGCTCGCAGGAGGAGGGGTGTTAACCTTCTCTGCCTGATACTCCTGCATCAAAGCCGCAAGCTGAGACTGCATAGTCTGCAGCATAGACCACTTGGGGTCCACAGAAGTTGGAGCAGAGGCCTGTTGAGGCACCACTCTACCTCTCTTAGGAGGTGTGCAGTCATCAGATGACTGCGGCGAGTCCGAACTGGCCCAGTGGCTACACCTGGGCCGTTGGACTAGCTCGGAAGGGACCTTACGTTTGAGAGGTCGTGAGACCTGGGTCCACCGTTTCCTCCAGGAAACCTCTTCCGCAGACGAGGAATTTAAGGGCTCATTCGTCTGGGAGTGGAAGTGACGATCTCTATCAGATACGCCCGCAACCACTGAGGATACAACTGTGCGCCGATCAAGGCCTGCCGAACCCTTTTGCCCTTCGACGTTGCTTCTCCCCTGGGCTTGGGAGCTTGCAAGAGGTCCCGGACTGGGAGGACGACTGGCACGCACAGAAGTATCCTCATGCGCAACACTGACACTGACACTAGGCACAGCACTGGCACTAACACTTCCCACTGCACTCTTCACTTTAAGTTCCTTGACATCTGCCAAGAGAAGATTGTGGTCACTAACTAACGACTCCACCTTATCACCAAGAGCCTGAATGGCACGCAACATATCCGTCATATCAGGCTGAGCACTCGTAGCAGGTTCGGGGGTCACCACCACAGGGGAAGGAAAAGGTTGAGGGGCATGGGGGGAGGAATAAACCAAAGAGCGAGAAGAACTCCTCCTAACTCTCTCCCTCTCTAACCTAGTTGTATATTTGAGGAATTCATTAAAATCGAATTCCGAAAGCCCAGCACATTCCCCACATCGATCTTCCAATTAACAGGATTTTCCCCTACAATCGGAACAAACGGTGTGAGGATCAACAGAGGCCTTCGGAAGACGCCTATTACAAGTCCTAACACTACATCGCCTAAATTTAGGAGCTTGAGAGTGGTCGGACATCTTGAATTTAGAGAACAGTCAAGGGGGAATTCCAAAGTAAAGCAAAGATCGTTAACCAATAAACCAAATTAATTCCAAAAGCTATCTAAGCTAAGGGAAAAGCTTCCTGTACAGCGAAGGCTAAATTTTAGAGCAAATACTTCACCAAAACCGTGAACAAAGACTCCAAAACAACAGCGTATCCATGTAGGTCTTCCCGGCGGCACGACAGAGGAAAAATTGAGGTCTTGTTGACAAGAAGTACTGGAGTACCTGACCACAGATGGCGCTGGTGAGTACACCCCCACCTGTATAAGCGATCGCTGGCGTATCCCGACCGTAGATTTCTGTCGGGCAACGGAGTTGACAGCTACATGATCATCGGGTAAGATTAATATTGAAAAAAACAATTAACTACTATTCCGAGGAATTTTATGAGGGAAAAATTAAATTAAAACAACTAGGACTATACATGGTATCACTTATAAAAATCTAAATATGGTAGATTTCTTATTCATCAGAGAAGAAACATAAAAGCACCTCCCATTTCTTTAACACCTTTTTTAAGCTAAAAATATATTAAAGAAATTAGTACCAAAAACTATGAAAGAATTTCAGAATGGCCTGCTACTTACCTTCCAATGGGTTTAGTCCCAGGACACTTGAAAATGATTTGTTTACTCCATCTTCACCAGCTCCACTTTCTAAACTATAATTATCTCCCCCATTCTGGAATACAGAGAAGAAAATAATTAAATATGAAAAATATTCCCAAACATTTTAAAGAGAATCTTGATAGTAAGACATACAGCCCTTACATTTTCTTCTGCATCATAGCCATTAAGAGTAATATGAGTACTACATCATTAACATTATACATAAGGAAACTCACAAAACATGAAATGATAATGATGATAAAAGTTTTTTATCATTTTATTACATATGTAGTTTTAATTCAATTTCACAAGAATTAGAGACCCTGGTGTAAGTTAGGGTTTTTATATGTTTTGGATTTAACAGATTCATTTGTGACATTCACATGTAAACATGATATTTTCAATTTAAAATAAATTTTTTAATATACTTACCCAGTGGATAGATATGTAGCTAACGTCTCCGACGGTCGACAGATTCCAAAAACTTGCGAGCGATGGCCATGGTGGTTGCTGGGTGTGAACACCAGCACCAACTGCCGGCAGGATACCGCATATATTTCCCCAGGAATTCAGTTCTTCTCAGTCCATAGGGTCTCTATCGGGGAGGAAGGGGGGGACCTTTAATTATATATATCCACCGGGTAAGTATATTCAAAAATTTATTTTAAATTTCAAATATCATATTTAAATATTTAACTTAGCCGGTGGATATATATGTAGCTGATTCACACCCATGGTGGAGGGTAGAGACCAGTATTAAACATTAAAGGAATATAAGCTCAAGAGTTTTTGAAAATTATCCAAAAAACAAACTTAAGTATAGGTACCTGATAAGGAAGCTGACTCTGATGATACTCTGCCTCATTAGTCCGCTATCCTTACGAAGCCCAGCGTTCCACTCAGGGTGCTGAAAGACTTCTAGGAGCTGTTATATTTAGGGTGAAAACCCCTATAACAGGACCTCATCAATACCCTTGTTCTGGGCGCTCTCAAGAAACAAGTTTGACCACCCGCCAAATCAAAAGATTGCGGAAGACTTCTTAGTCTCCACATACAACCCAAAAATAAGATTAAAAGTTTCAAGAGAAGAAAAAAGGATATTGGGATTAAGGGAATGTAGTGGTAGAACCTTCACCCACTACTGCACACGCTGCTATGAATGGTCCTAACGTGTAGCAGTCCTCATAATGAGTCTGGACATCTTTTAAATAATGTGAAGCAAACACAGATCTGCTCCTCCAAAAGGTTGCCTCTCTAATTAAAAGTCTAATAAAATAAGATAACGCATTCTTTGACATAGGTAAAGAGGGCTTTTTAACTGAACACCATAAAGCCTCTGAATTACCTCGCAGCAATTCAGAGGCACAGGGCACAGGACTCTTTCAACTTCGTTCCCAACAATTTCAGATAGACTGGGAAGTTCAAACGATTTAGGCCATGGACGAGATGGTCGTTCATTTTTGGCTAAAAAACCAAGCTGAAGCGAGCATACTGCTTTATTAGCGCAGAAGCCGATATTTTTGCTGAAAGCATGTACCTCACTAACTCTTTTTGCGGTAGCCAAACTCACTAAAAAGAGAGTTTTGAGTGTAAGACCTTTGAGTGAGGTTGAATTCAACGGCTCAAACCTATCAGACATAAGGAACTTCAGGACCATGTCCAAGTTCCAAGCAGGAGTAGAAATCTGACGCTCCTTGGAAGTCTCGAAAGACTTGAGAAGGTCTTGAAGATATTTATTATTAGACAGATCCAAATTTTTATGTCTAAAAACTAAAGCTAACATGCTTCTGTAGCCTTTAATGGTAGAGGCAGAAAGGGTGCAACCATTTCTAAGATAAAGTAGAAAGTCTGCAATCTGTGCTACAGTGGTACGGGAAGAGGAAATAGAGGAGGACTTGCACCAGTCTCTAAATACCTCCCATTTAGATTGGTATATCCTGATGGTAGAGGATCTTCTAGCCCTCGCGATCGCTCTAGCTGCCTCCTTCGAAAACCCTCAAGCTCTAGAGAGTCTTTCGATAGTCTGAAGGCAGTTAGACGAAGCGCGGGGAGACTTTGATGAAATCTTTTTACATGGTGTTGACGCAGGAGATCCATCCGTAACGGTAAACTTCTTGGGATGTCCACCAGCCATAGAAGTACCTCTGTGAACCATTCTCTCGACGGCCAGAGGGGAGCAACCAACGTCAACCTGGTCCCTTCGTGAGAGGCAAACTTCTGAAACACCTTGTTTAGGATCTTGAATGGTGGGAAGGCATAGATGTCTAGGTGAGACCAGTCCAGCAGGAAAGTGTCTATGTGGGCCGCCTCTGGATCTGGAACTGGAGAGCAGTAAGTCGGGAGCCTCTTTGTCAGTGAAGTCGCAAACAGATCTATGGTGGGTTGACCCCATGTCACCCATAGCTTCTCACACACATCCTTGTGTAACGTCCACTCCAAGGAGATGACTTGTCCTCTTCTGCTGAGGCAGTCCGCTAAGACATTCATTTCTCCTTGCACCAATCTCGTCAAAAGAGAGATGTTTCGAGCCTTTGACCAAATGAGAAGGTCCCTTGCGATAACGAAAAGGGAGTGGGAGTGAGTGCCTCCTTGTTTTGAGATGTACGTCAAGGCCGTGGTATTGTCTGCATTCACCTCTACCACTTTGTTCTGAACCAGACTCTCGAAACTCTTTAAAGCTAGATGGACTGCCAGAAGTTCTTTGCAGTTTATGTGGAGTCTCTTCTGATCTGTGGACCAAAGACCCGAGCATTCCAGATTGTCCAGTGTTGCTCCCCAACCCAAATCCGATGCGTCTGAATACAACACATGGTTTGGGTTCTTGATCGCAAGAGAAAGACCTTCTCGAAGTCTGATGTTACTGTCCCACCAAGTCAGACATGCCTTAATTGAGTTGGAGATCGGAATAGAAATCGTCTCTAAGCCCTTCTCCTTGTTCCAATGGTGGTTTAGGTGAAACTGGAGAGGGCGAGGGTTGAGTCGCCCCCAGAGAGATAAACTGTTCCAGCGATGAAAGAGTTCCCACGAGGCTCATCCAAACTCCTACAGAGCAACTGCTTTTCTCTTGCAAGTGACGGACTTTGAGCAGAGCTTGCTCCATTCTTGTGGGAGACGGAAAAGCCAGAAAAACTCGACTCTGTATCTCCATCCCCATATAAAGAATTGTCTGGGATGGAGTAAGTTGCGACTTTTCTATGTTCACAAGGAGACCTAACTCTTTGGTTAGGTCTAATGTCCATTTGAGGTCCTCCAGACAGCGATTTAATGACGACGCCCTGAGTAACCAGTCGTCCAAATAAAGGGAGGCTCTGATCCCTGACAAATGTAGAAAGCTCGTTACATTTAGCATGAGCCTTGTAAAAACAAGAGGAGCAGGGCTGAGGCCGAAGCACAGTGCTCGGAACTGATACACTACTTTCCCGTACACAAACCTCAGATATTGTTGAAAGTTTGGGTGAATCGGAATGTGGAAGTATGCATCCTGAAGGTCGAGAGAGACAAGCAGTCACCTTCCCTTACAGCTGCTAAAACAGATTTGGTAGTCTCCATCGTGAATTTTGTCTTTACAATAAATACATTGAGAGCACTTACATCTAGCACTGGCCTCCAACCTCCTGTGTTCTTCGGAACCAGGAAGAGACGGTTGTAAAAGTCTGGGGATTGAAGGTCCGAGACTTTCACCACCGCCCCCTTTTCTAACAAAAGAGACACTTGATGTCGCAAAGCCTGTCTCTTTGTCTCCTCTCGATACCTGGGAGAGAGGTCTATCGGAAAATTTACTAGAGGAGGTCTCCGTACAAAAGGTATTTTGTAACCCTCCTTCAGTAACAGAACTGACTCCCGGTCTGCTCCCCTTCTCTCCCAGGCCTGCCAGAAGTTCGTCAGTCTGGCACTTACAGCTGTCTGAAGCCGTGGGCAGTCAGACTCTGCCACGGGAGGATCTGGATCCTCTTCTCTTACCTCGTTTGTTATCCGGACGAGAGGTTCCCCTGCTGGGGGCTCTGCCACGAAAGGGAGGAATAAATCTTGTAGCTGGCGTATCAAATTTGGGTTTGTTGGCATAAGAAGAAGGTAAAACCTTGCGCGCTGTCTTGGCCACTAAATCGTGCGTGTCCTTCAGAGCAAGAGACGACGCAATATCTTTAATAAGATGTTGAGGGAACAGAGTACTTGACAAAGGTGCAAAAAGAAGCTCTGACTTCTGACAAGGGGTAACCCCTACAGAAAGAAAAGAACACAAGGTTTCTCTTTTCTTAAGAACTCCTGCAGTGAACGTAGCTGCCAGTTCATTGGAGCCATCCCTTATGGCCATGTTCATGCATGACATTATTTGAACAGCAATATCATTGTCCGATGGAGAGACCTTCTTACTTAAGGCTCCCAGGGACCAATCCAAAAAATTAAACACCTCGAACGCACGAAAAACTTTAAGGAGATGATCCAGTTCTGAGGATGACCAGAAAATCTTCGAGCGTCTCATGGCTAGACGACGAGGAGAGTCTACTAGGCTTGAGAAGTCTCCCTGGGCAGAGGCAGGAACTCCCAAGCCGAGAACTTCTCCTGTGTCATACCAGACGCTCGAGCGAGAGGCCAATTTAAAAAGGGGAAAAGCAAAGGAAAACTTTCCTAAACTTCTCCTGGTTTCCAACCAGTCTCCCAGTAAGCGCATGGCTCATTTGGAAGAGCGAGAGAGAACTAACTTCGTAAATGAAGGAGTCGAAGAAGCCATGCCTAGAGTAAATTCAGACGGAGGCGAACGTGGAGCAGCCGTTATAACATGAGTAGGAAAAATTTCCCTAAAGATGTTTATAATCTTTTTAAAATCAAGGGATTGTTGGACAACCCTAGGTTCCTCCTCTTCTGAATGAATCCCCAAAGGTACATTAGAGGAAAGGGGATCATCCACTTCTTCTTCAGAAGACACATCATCTGACAAAGCTAAAGTCTTGCGAGAAGGAGAAAATTCAGAATGACGTGAAGGAAAAGCCTGACAGGCTACATCAATTTGTATATGAGCAG
>NC_090725.1:247079238-247161738 GCF_036898095.1 Palaemon carinicauda | reverse complement strand
ACGATTAAATACTGCCACTGAGTAAATGAGTTAAGAGGTGACCTGAACAGAACAATAACCCTTAAACTACCTATTTTCTTCCTTCTATAGCCAAGTTTTGAAAACTTCCTCTATATCCATTTTCCATGTCTTCTTCAATCTTTTATCCTTCTCGAGTCCTTCAGTTATTTTTCTGTGGGACAAGAACCACTAATTTTCTCATTTGTGTCTGCATTTTGCCAGGTTGGATAATGACACCAACTTACCCACCCATTTAGTATTCACCCTAAAATAGTAACATGTATGGCTTTGCATAAAATTTACAGTTTGCTTATTTATTTTAACATTACTAAGTTTAAAGAATGAAATAAGAGAAGGAAAATTCACTTGATAAAATAATCAAAGTAAAGCTAAAAACTTACCCTGACACTGCCCTGTCCTAAAAAGTATGGTTTTGACATTGTACAAACTCTTGACTGTTTATGAAGATACACTGGCATTCCAGAATTATGGGTCACTTGAACCCAGCCTTCAGGTAAGACTTCAAAATGATTGTTTCCCTTCTCTGAAATAATAGATACAGCTATTTATCATAGATATCAAACTACAAAAGTAATTTGTATTTACTTCAAATGGATCTGCTTATCGGGCTGAAAAGAAATTACATCAACAATGATATCTATTATATGGAGAAATATCTAAAAAAAAATTAAACGTAATGACCATCAGTTCTGTATAAGCAGTAATTCTACTAATACCTGTAGATAGGCAAGATTGGTAAGAATGTTCAACTTGAATGCAGTGGGAACATGAAAAATTGAGTTACTCACTTGAATTATCAAATTTTTTCAAGGCCTATCATGCATTATTAATATATTTTCATAGATATTATGAGAATGAAAACTCATCAAGTCTCTTGATAATTAAATAAACTTAGCTTTCCTTGGATCCCATTTAGTTACCTTCCTATTCCCAGTCAATACACGGTATCTAAAATATTTTGTTATAATTACAGTGGAGTAAAGAGAGCCAAATTTTGTGAGACTACATATGGGTAGCAAATCTTATTCAATATCATAGTATAAAAATTCATTCAAAAACCAAATTTTCATTAAGGTTCCTCTTTACGTTTCCGATTCATAATTGTATCAAGTGGGACCGTGTATTTTAGTTCTGTCAGAACACACAGCAAATGTCTAATTATAAACAATGATGTATTGTCAAGAGAAATAATGAAAAGCATAAAATTCTACAAAAAAAAAATTTGTTTCTTTTACTGCAATATTCTTGCTCCTCTATTACAATAATACCTCTAGATAGGAAACTAAATTGTTCAAGAGTGGCTTTAGTATCAAGATTTTTTTGTATACTGCATCTCATACATCGTAGGTCATAGGTAAAGTTTCAGACCTACCGAACCCTGTGTCTTATACATCGTAGGTAAAGTTTGAGATCTACCGTAGACTTAGGTTAATCTAACCCAGCTTACGCTAGGTACTTTTACCTGCACTAAACTCCAGGCATCCTTATTTCATTTTCATTGCTGGTATTATTGTATTATTACTGGTGCTCTAAAAATTAACTCGTTAAAATGAAAGCAATCTAAACTGAAATGCTGTGACTTACATTTATAAACATCAGTTGACAAAATGTAAACATCGAGTTATGGTTGCGTTTTCAGCAATCTTTGAACTTTCTCTTTCCTTAGCTTCGATAACTTTAATGCATCGTTAATAAAGGTAGTAATCAAATTTAGATTAGCATATTTATTTCTCATTGAAAATCCCCCATGATTCGAATTATCCTCACTCTAAGATACAAGAATATGATAGAAAGGCCTCTTTTGTCTTTATTGGTGATTTCAATGCTCACCATAGGGAGTGGTTAAATTCTGTTTCTCCTACCAATCGCCATGGCTTAAGAGCTTAGACTTTGCCTCTGAATCAGGCTATGAGCAGATCATAAGTGAAGCTACTCACAGGTCTGGTAACTGCTTGGACCTCGTATACACTGACTCCCCTTCTGTTGGCCACCTGTAAAGGATAAGATGAAGTCCTCCCCGGGTTTCAAGACTACTGTACTCTGCGATCCCTCGGGACTTCCTCAATGAGCAAAGGCTGGAAAGAGTTGGCTAAGGACTCTTCCCTATAAGAGAACTCAGTCTGAACTGATGGAGAAGTGGACCAGGCAACGCTTGACCTTACCTAGGACACCATGACGGGAAATCGGGATCGAACTCTAGCTTCTTCAAATGAAATGCCAGGTTTCTTCCAACCAAGCTATCAGAGGCTCTTGTTTTCGTGGCCACTTAGCAGTCGGAGAATGCTCCCAAGCAGTTACACGTCGATGCGTTGCTAATGTGGACTGCCGCTTGCCTGCCGATTGTTTAGTGGATTGGATCGGCACAATGGAGAACGGCGAGCAGCGAGGAGCTGGTGTCGTTTGCCTTCCGATCTCTCTGGGGAACGTCGGGTAGAGGGTGACTGGCGAGTAGTTGAAGGCTGCTGGTGGGCTACCAAGCGGTGAACTGACGGTGAATGGCGAACTGCCAGTGAATGGCATGCTATTGGCGATTGACGGGATGGCGATCGGTGAATCGGCAATCAGCGAGCCAAAGATAAGCAGCGAACTGTAGGGGAGCGGTGAATGGCAAACAGTTGGTGAGCGGCAAACAGCTAACCGTTAGCGAGTGCCAAATGGCTATCCGTTGGCGAGCAGCGAACGGCTAATCATTAGTGAGCAGCAAATGGCTTACCACTGTTAAACATCGAACAGATGGTGACTGATAAGCAGTCGAAGGCTGCCTGGTCAGTTGGTGAGCGGTGATCTGCTGTCGATTGGTGGGGGTGAGCGATGAACCGCTAGATAAGTCGGCGAGCAGCTAACCATTGCCGAATGGTGAACAGCTGCATGCCAACGGGTCATCGAAGGATGAGCGACCAGATGGCTGGAACCAGCTAGAGTCACAAACTCGAGTTCATTGATGAGCAGGTGGCAAGGAGAGTTGGTCTGACAAGAGCCGTAAGGCTGGCGAATGACAAGACTGAGGAGAGTTAAGGTCACAGGCGAAAGGCAATCAGTGAGATCCCTATTGGCAATCGGTGATAGGCAAGCTGGAGATTGATTGGAGAAAGCACGAGCAGACAATCGGCGACTGGCATGGTGTTCAGCGAGCGGCGACCGCTGACTTACGATTGGCGGTTGTTGAGTTTCTAATTGTCAAGCTGGTAAGGTAAGCTAGTGATCAGCGTGCTGACGATCAGCGTGCTAACGATCGGAGCGCTACAAAATAGGCGAGCTGGCGGATGATCGCATAAGCTGAGGAACAGCAATATGGTTCGACAATTGACTAGATGGCAATCAGCGAGCCAGAGATTGGCGATCAGCGCTCGGAGATCTGAGACGATGCTCGGAGTAATGGCGATCGACAAACGGATGATTTAAGTAAAATTCGACGATTGGAGAGTTAAGCCAAAGATCGGTGATCAGCGAGCTAGGATTAGGTGACTATCAGGGATCAGCGATCGGAGGGCTAGCGATTGGCTATTGCTGAGCTAGAGATCAGCGACCGGCAGGACTGGAGGTCAACGATTGGAGAAAGACGAGCTAGCATTCGGCGATCGGCGAGCTAGCAATAAGCAAGCTGATGATGAATGGCTATCGATGAGATGGATATCATCAATCGGCGAGACCAGAGGTCGACAATCGGATAATGACAAGCTAGGAATCGGTGATTGGCGAGCTAGAAGTCGGCAGTCAGTGAGCTGGTAATTGGCGAGCTGGCAATCAGCGATTGGCAACCTAACGATCGGCAAGACTTGCGGTCAATGATTGGAGGAAGACCAACTAGCAATCAACAAGCTGACGATCGAGGATCGCAAGGATATTGGCAATCGGTGAACTGGCAATCCAGAAATGACGATTGCTATCGGTGAGCTGGAGATCAGCGATCGGGGAGACTGGATGTCGATGATCGGTGAAAGACAAGCTTGCAGTAGGTTGGAGCAGCTGTTCGGTGAACAGCCAAACGATAATCTGAAGACGGGCTGTGCCCTTTGGAAGGGTAAACCTCCCCAAGAGGGGATCGTGAACGACATCTCAACGGTACGTCACAAACTGGGTTTCATTGACGAGCAGGTGAGTCCGAAGAAACAGGTGAAGATCGGGAACCAGCAAATTCAGGACGAGAAGGCTCCTCCAAGGCGGAGAGCTGCATTGACGAGGCTGAAGAGCTGAAGAGGCGTCTTTTCGGCAAAGGCAAAAGAGCACCTCTAAGGCGAAGTGGCGGAGGAGTACAGTGGGGTCAACGACCAAGGTGATGAGCCCCCGAAGGAACAGGAAGATCAGCAGCAGCAAGCCTCTGAAGAGGAGTCTCTATAAGTGACCTCTCGTGAACGAGAGGTGAAAACTCGCAGGAGAGACTTGCCTCGGACTTTGCTCCGCTCCTGACGAAAGAGTCGACTCAGCATGGGGGGAGGCGTAGTCTTTGGCAAACAAAAAGCAACAGCAATTGGCGATTGGTGCAATTAGAAGTAGAAGATGAAGAGAAGTTCTCCCTCGGAAGGGAAGACAACCCAACATCTGGGGACGATAACTCTCCCTCGAAAGGGAAAGTAGTCCAACTCCTAGAGGCGGAACCCCGGGCAGCGCTCTTTGCTTCCCATCAATAAGCCTTGTTCAAGTTGAAGGTCTGCAACGAGCGCTAGTTGAAAGAACGTAGCCAGAGCTAGTTCCTTGAAGACGATGTGCTGATTAGGAGCTGCTACAGGCACAAGAGAACAGGAAAGTGATGGCGCAGTGATAGCAGACTCCCCAGGAACAAACGGCACTGCTCTTCTATGTCAGCTATCTAAGCCGAACGAAGAACAGCATTGCTGAGAAAAAAATAAAACAAATTATGTAACAAAGAACTCCCTCGGGAGGAGCACCTAGTCCGTGGACAGGAAAGGTGTCCACCGAGAAAACAGACACAAATTAAGGACTGCCCACTCCCTTCCTTTATCGACGGGTGAAGCAGAGTGGTAGCATAAAAAAAACTGTAAGAAAACAATAATTACAATGAATTAATTCAGCTGAGAAAATTAACTACTCAGGAGAACCACTCGACCCTCTGGTGGGAAGGGGGTTCCCCGTAGAGACGAAGCTGAAAAGTTAAATAAAAAAGTTATAATTTCACTAAATGAGGAAAACCATTTTGAAGTGCAACCATAACCGGCGAACGGAAAATGTGCTCCCCAAAAGAGTATACTGCCGGCCACCCACGAAAAGTGAGCGGCGATGACCTTAAAAAAGAGCAAGACCGAAGTCAAGCTCTGAAAGGGCCACACTCCCTTCCCTGAGCAGATTCCTTCTAAGAGCATGTAGAGGGAAAGGCGACGACAAAAGCTGAAAGGATGAGTATCCAAACGATGACGATTCCCCTGCAGCGGCGGCAGAGTTACAGGGAAGGCTATCCACCAACGGGATAACCAAAGTCCAAGGGAGAAAGGTCGGAAGGGAAGGTTCTCCGTCCTCGAGAACCTGCCGTACTATGCTGTCACACAAACAGCAACATTCACTGTAAAGAACGCTTACAACATATATAAAAAAATATTAAGAATGTTTTCATATACAGTATATGAAAGAAAAAACATAAGTTTTAAAAAGACAAAGACTAATGGCAGTCCAAAATAGGCGATGAGGAAAAGTGGCAAACAACCGCTCTCCCTCCGAGCCAAAAGTAAATTGAAGCACAGTCACAGATGTGCGAGTGAGAGGGTAGCTGTCTACCCCCTTACCCCAAGGAATGGGTAGTTAACCCTTGCTAAATTCTAATAGCTCATCATTTCAGTTTCGTAAAAGTAATAACCCTATAAATAGCGTTGGTTTGTATTCCAGTAACAAAACAAATGAAGCTTAAATAGTCAGCTATTAGCAAAACAGAATATAAAAGAAGAAATGTAAGCAAACAACTTTTCACCAAACACAGAAACAAAACACCCCACGAGTGAACTACTCTGACCAACATACAAAGCAATTATAGAAGAGGATAACCACCAATAATATTTAAACAGATAAAAACAAGTACACTTAATTCACTGCAGAACCAGTTCCAAATAACCACTATTAAAAATGTTATTTTTATTAGTAAAATAAATTTTTGAATATACTTACCCGATAATCATGTAGCTGTCAACTCCGTTGCCCGACAGAATTCTACGGGAGGGATACGCCAGCTATCACAATACTAGAAGGGGGTGTACTCACCAGCGCCACCTGTGGCCAGGTACTACAGTACTTCTTGTTGACACCTCCTCAATTTTTCCTCGGTCCACTGGTTCTCTATGGGGAGGAAGGGAGGGTCAATTAAATCATGATTATCGGGTAAGTATATTCAAAAATTTATTTTACTAATAAAAATAACATTTTTCAATATTAAACTTACCCGATAATCATGTAGCTGATTCACACCCAGGGGGGTGGGTGAAAACCAGTGTACAAGATTAAAGGATAGCTAAGTATCCCGTATTTCATATAATCAGTTATCCCAAAATAACAATGAAATAATAAGTACCTGGTAAGGAAGTCGACTTGAACCGTTACTCTGCCTTTTTTTAAGTTCGTCTTCCTTACTGAGCGCAGCGTTCCTCTTAGGAGGCTGAATCAACTCAAAGGTGCTAAAGTATATAGGGCTGCAACCCCTACTAAAGGACCTCTACACAACCTCTAACCCAGGCGCTTCTCAAGAATGAATTGACCACCCGCCAAATCAAAAGGATGCGGAAGGCTTCTTAGCCTACCGTAACAACCATAAAAAACAACAATAAAAGCATTCAAGAGAAAGGTTAAAAAAAAGGTTATGGGATTAAGGGAATGTAGTGGCTGAGCCCTCACCTACTACTGCACTCGCTGCTACGAATGGTCCCAGGGTGTAGCAGTTCTCGTAAAGAGACTGGACATCTTTAAGATAAAATGATGCAAACACTGACTTGCTCCTCCAATAGGTTGCATCCATTATGCTCTGCAGAGAACGGTTTTTATTAAAGGCCATCGAAGTAGCTACGGCTCTCACTTCGTGGGTCCTTACCTTCAGCAAAGCAAGGTCTTCCTCCTTTAAGTGAGAATGGGCTTCTCTAATCAGAAGCCTTATATAATACGAAACCCCATTCTTGGACATGGGCCTCGAAGGGTTCTTGATTGCACACCATAAGGCTTCTGATTGTCCTCGAATAGGTTTTGACCTATTAAGATAAAATTTCAGAGCTCTGACAGGGCAAAGAACTCTTTCTAGCTCGTTACCTACCATGTTGGAGAGGCTAGGTATCTCAAACGATCTAGGCCAAGGACGTGAAGGAAGTTCATTCTTAGCTAAGAATCCAAGCTGTAAAGAACATGTTGTAGATTCGGATGTGAACCCAATGTTCTTGCTGAAGGCATGAACCTCACTGACTCTCTTAGCTGTTGCAAGGCAGACGAGAAAAAGAGTCTTGAGGGTAAGGTCCTTGAAGGAAGCTGACTGGAGAGGTTCGAACCTAGGTGACATAAGGAACCTTAAGACTACGTCTAGATTCCAGCCTGGAGTGGGTAGACGACGTTCTTTAGTAGTCTCAAAAGACTTAAGGATGTCTTGAAGGTCCTTGTTGGAAGAAAGGTCCAAACCTCTGTGGCGGAGAACTGAAGCCAACATACTCCTGTACCCTTTAATCGTAGGAGCTGAAAGGGATCTCTCATTCCTAAGATGTAATAGGAAGTCAGCTATTTGGGTCACAGAGGTATTGGTAGAGGAAACTGCATTGGCTCTACACCAGCTCCGGAAGACTTCCCACTTGGATTGGTAGACTCTACGAGTGGATACCCTCCTTGCTCTGGCAATCGCACTGGCTGCCTCCTTCGAAAAGCCTCTAGCTCTAGCGAATCTTTCGACAGTCTGAAGGCAGTCAGCCGAAGAGCGTGGAGGTTTGGGTGCAACCTGTCTACGTGAGGTTGACGTAGAAGGTCCACTCTTAGAGGGAGAGTCCTGGGGACGTCGACCAGCCATTGTAGTACCTCTGTGAACCATTCTCTTGCAGGCCAAAGGGGAGCAACCAGCGTCAGCCGTGTCCCTTCGTGCGAGATGAACTTCTGAAGGACTTTGTTTATGATCTTGAACGGTGGGAATGCGTAAAGGTCGAGATGGGACCAGTTCAGCAGAAAAGCATCCACATGAACTGCTGCTGGGTCTGGAACTGGGGAACAGTACAAAGGAAGTCTCTTGGTCATGGCGGTGGCAAACAGATCTATTGTCGGCTGACCCCACAAGGTCCAAAGTCTGTTGCACACGCTCTTGTGGAGGGTCCATTCCGTGGGGATGACCTGATCCCTTCTGCTTAGGCGATCTGCTGAGACGTTCATGTTGCCCTGAATGAACCTCGTAACTAGGGTGATGTTTAGACCTCTTGACCAAATGAGGAGGTCCCTTGCTATCTCGTATAGGCTCCTCGAATGGGTCCCTCCTTGCTTGGAGATGTAAGCCAAGGCTGTGGTGTTGTCGGAGTTCACCTCCACCACCTTGCCTAGCAGGAGGGACTTGAAGTTCAATAGGGCTAAATGAACTGCTAGTAGCTCCTTGCAGTTGATGTGGAGCGTTTCCTGTTCCTCGTTCCACGTTCCCGAGCACTCCCGTCCGTTCAAGGTCGCGCCCCAGCCCGAGTCCGATGCATCCGAGAAGAGATGAAGATTGGGGGTCTGAATCGCCAACGATAAGCCCTCCCTGAGAAGGAGATTGGTCTTCCACCACAAGAGAGTGGTCTTCATCTCTTCGGTGACTGGGATAGAGACTGCTTCGAGAGTCAAACCCTTGTCCCAATGAGCTGCAAGATGGAATTGAAGAGGGCGGAGGTGGAGTCTCCCTAGCTCGACGAACAGGGCCAACGATGAAAGGGTCCCTGTGAGACTCATCCACTGTCTCACCGAGCAACTGCTCCTCTTCAGCATGCTCAGGATGCAATCTAGGGCTTGGCTTATCCTTGGGGCCGATGGAAAAGCCCGAAAATCCTGACTCCGAATCTCCATTCCCAGGTACACAATGGATTGGGAGGGAATGAGTTGGGACTTTTCTAGATTGACTAACAGACCCAGTTCTTTGGTCAAGTCTAAAGTCCAGTTGAGACTCTCCAGACAGCGACGACTCGTGGAGGCTCTCAACAGCCAGTCGTCTAAGTAAAGGGAGGCTCTGATGTCCGATAAGTGGAGGAATTTTGCTATATTCCTCATCAGATGCGTAAACACCATAGGAGCTGTGCTTAGGCCAAAACACAGGGCTTGGAATTGGTAGACAACCTTTCCAAAAACGAATCTCAGGAAAGGTTGGGAGTCTGGATGAATAGGAACGTGAAAGTAAGCATCTTTCAGGTCCAACGAGACCATCCAGTCCTCCTGCCTGACCGCTGCTAGGACCGACTTCGTCGTCTCCATCGTGAACGTCTGCTTGGTGACATAAGCATTGAGCGCGCTGACGTCCAGCACCGGTCTCCAACCTCCTGTCTTCTTGGCCACCAGAAAGAGACGGTTGTAGAAGCCCGGGGATTGATGGTCCCGGACTATAACCACTGCCTTCTTCTGTAACAGGAGCGACACCTCCTGGTGCAATGCTAGCCTCTTGTCCTTTTCTTTGTAGTTGGGAGAGAGGTTGATGGGAGATGTGGTCAGAGGGGGTTTGCGGCAGAATGGTATCCTGTAACCCTCCCTCAGCCAACTGACAGACTGTGCGTCTGCACCTCTCTTTTCCCAGGCTTGCCAGAAGATCTTGAGTCTGGCGCCTACTGCTGTCTGGAGAGGAGGAGAGTCAGTTTTTGCCTTTAGAAGCCTTGGAACCTTTCCTAGACTTGCTCCTAGAAGAGTCTGGACGGGAGCTTCCACGGCTGGGGGCTCTACCACGAAAGGGCGGAATAAACCTCGTAGCAGGAGTATCAGCCACTGGGGTGCGATAAGTCCTGGGGACTGAGGTAGCAACCTTAGTCTTACGAGCCGATGAGGCCACAAGATCATGGGTGTCCTTTTGTATCAGGGCCGCAGACAAGTCCTTAACAAGCTCTTCAGGAAACAGGAACTTAGAGAGCGGAGCGAAAAGGAGTTGAGACCTTTGACAAGGTGTGATGCTGGAGGAAAGGAATGAACAAAGCTGCTCCCTTTTCTTAAGCACTCCTGACACAAACATCGAAGCAAGCTCGCCAGATCCATCCCTAATAGCCTTATCCATGCAGGACATTAAGAGCATGGCTGAGTCCTTGTCCGCAGGGGAGGTCTTCTTGCTAAGGGCCCCCAGGCACCAGTCTAGGAAATTGAACATCTCAAATGCTCTAAATACACCCTTTAGGAAGTGATCAAGATCGGAGAAGGTCCAGCAAACCTTAGAGCGCCTCATTGCTGTTCTACGAGGAGAGTCTACCAAGCTTGAGAAGTCGGCCTGGGCAGAGGCAGGTACTCCCAAGCCTGGTTCCTCTCCTGTGGCATACCAAACGCCCGCTTTGGAAGTGAGCTTAGTCGGAGGAAACATAAAGGAAGTCTTTCCTAGTTGTTGCTTAGACTGCAACCACTCCCCTAAAATTCTTAACGCTCTCTTAGAGGACCTTGTAAAGACGAGCTTAGTATAAGATGACTTGGCTGGCTGCATGCCCAGCGAAAACTCAGATGGCGGAGAGCGGGGGGTAGCAGAGACAAAATGGTCTGGGTATACCTCTCTGAAAAGAGCCAAGACCTTGCGAAAGTCAATAGGAGGCGGAGAAGACTTGGATTCATCCACGTCTGATGAGGGGTCCAGGTGTGCAGCCTCATCATCAGAAACCTCATCACCAGAGTGTAGCGAAGTGAGAGGTAAGGTATGCTGAACAGCAAAATCTGCACGAGCTGGAGCAAAAACGCTTGTGGTTTCCTCCTCAAGTCTCTGTTGAGGGAACACCTGAGGCTCAGGTTGCAAAGGCTGGTCAAAAGCAGTAGCAGAAGGTAGGCGCATGGGTGGAGGAGGCTGAGTCCTGGCATGAGTGTCTTGCCTCAAGGGTTGCGCTTGCTGTAAGGTGAGCGGATGCGCAGTAGCAAGTTCCTGAGGAACGAGTTGAGGTTCCTGAGGTGTGAGCTGCGAGAGTTGGGGTAGAGGCTGCGCAGAACGCATAACTTGTCTCGCGAGTTGAGGTTCCTGAGGCGCAAGGCTAAGGTGTTGAGGCTCTCGCCTTGAGGAGGGTTGAGATCACTGCAGCGAGAGCTGAGGTGTCTGCCTCATGGATGGGAGAGGTTGTTGTACCTCAAGAGAGGGTTGCCTCACTGGTGGAACCGCAAGTGGAAGCGGAGGAAGTAAGGTATAAGCTTCCTGTTCCCATTGCTGAGGTTGCCTTAAGGAAGGCGGAGGTAGCTGCACACCACCAGAAACTGGAAACTCAGAACGTGGTAAGGTATCCTGAGGAGCCTCAACATCGTACGCCTGGCAGGCAGGACTGCGGTTAGGCGGAGCAATCGCAGGAGGAGGTGGAACCTTCTCAGCCTGACACTCACGCATCAAGACCGCAAGTTGTGACTGCATGGACTGCAGTAGAGTCAACTTGGGGTCGGCAGACACTAAGGTCTGCTGAGGCAAAGCCTTAACAGAAGAGATCTGTTGCGGCAGCACCTTACTCCTCTTAGGAGGAGTGCCTTCAACTGATGACTGCGGCGAGTCAGAGCTGATCCAATGACTGCAGCCAGGTTGTAGAGCTCTTGAGGTTTGGACTCTGCGTTTGAGAGGTCTTGAGACCTGAGTCCAACGTTTCCTCCCTGACAATTCTTCAGCAGACGAGTAAAAGACGGGCTCAATCGTCTGCGGGTGGGAGTGACGGTCTCTGGAAGACACGCCCGCAACCACCGAGGATACTTCTGTGCGCCGATCAAGGCCTGCCGAACCCTTTTGCCCTTCGACATTGCTTCTCCCCTGGGCTTGGGAGCTTGCAAGAGGTCCCGGACTGGGAGGACGACTGGCACGCACAGAAGTACCCTCACGCACCACACTGACACTGACACTAGCACTTGGCACTGCACTGACACTAGCACTCGTCACAGCACTGGCACTATCACCACCCACTGCACTCTTGACCTTAAGTTCCTTGACTTCGGCCATAAGAGACTTATGATCACTAACCACCGACTCCACCTTGTCACCTAAAGCCTGAATGGCACGCAAAACAACAGACATATCAGGTTGAGGGCAAATAGTAGGTTCGGGGGTAGCCACTACAGGGGGAGGAAAAGGTAGGGGATCATGAGGTGAGGAAAAAAGTGAAGAGCGAGAAGAACTTCTCCTAACTCTCTCTCTCTCTAACTTGGTTGAATACTTAAGAAATCGGACAAAATCAAGTTCCGAAAGTCCGGCGCATTCCTCACATCGATCTTCCAACTGACAGGGTCTTTCCCTACAGTCAGAACAAGCGGTGTGAGGATCTACCGAGGCCTTCGGAATACGCCTATTACAAGACCTACATCGTCTATGGGGTGGGGCTTGTGAAATGTCAGACATCTTGAATCAAAGAGTTAGCCAAGTGGGGATTCCAAATCAAGCAAAAAGATCGTTAACCATTAATCAGAACTAAATAATAGCTATCTAAGCTAATATAGAAGTTTTCCAGTAAAGCGACAGCCGAAATCTGAGAGAAATACTTCACCAAAAGCCGTGAAAATACTCCAAGATCATAAGCGTATCCCAGAACGTCTTGCCGGAAGCACGACAGAGGAAAAATTGAGGAGGTGTCAACAAGAAGTACTGTAGTACCTGGCCACAGGTGGCGCTGGTGAGTACACCCCCTTCTAGTATTGTGATAGCTGGCGTATCCCTCCCGTAGAATTCTGTCGGGCAACGGAGTTGACAGCTACATGATTATCGGGTAAGTTTAATATTGAAAAACGTAATTAAAAAGTTAATCATTAGTTGATAATGAGGGCCCTTGTAAACACTTAATTAAATTATATTACAGCACTTCAGTTCTCAGCTTGTAATTTCGAAAACCACATTTGGGGGATATGTTAGAAAATCTAAGATTTCTAAAAGCTTTTGGAAACTCCTACTTGGGTAAAAATTGTCTGTGAGGAATGGTGAGACAAGAGAGACTGATTTGGGTTACCGTTAGCCACCGTATGTTGCCTTAGTGGGAAAGAGGCCTGGCCTCTTGACGAGAAGAAAACATGATTATATTTAAGTTTTTGGGGCAACATCGATATTGAGTCAGCTTCAATGACAAAGCAATACGAATATCAGGGGAAGTTCATGAAAATAAATTAGAACAACATTACTAACCTATTAACACCAATTTTTCTCTCTCATCATATGGGGCTTCCTCTCCTTCAATAATGGCATCTCTCTTCCTTTTTCTGGGTCCTTTCATTTCTTCGGGAAGTCCCTCTTCAAGGAGTGCATCAATCTCTTCTTCAGGCACTTCAGAATCATAGTCGTAATCATCTTCAGTATCCTGACCATCTGAAAGAAAGTTACTGTAATTACAATAGTGAAGTGTAAAGCTAAAGTAATCTTTACTTAAGTGAATAAAGAATTCCTATTAGTAAAGTTCCCAGAACAAACTGAATCTATGCTTTTAGATTCTAGCTAATGTATACAGTACTACGTACAGCCAATAGTCCTTCTTATCAAAGTAAATAGTGTATTTGTAAAAGTTAAGTGTAATTTTTCCTTTACCTACCCATACACTGAATAGTCTGGACTATTCTTTCCACATTACCCTCCTTCCTCATACACATGACAACAATGAGATTACCGAACAAGTCTTCTTCGCTCAAGGGATTAACTATTGCACTGTAATTGATCAGTGGCCACTTTTTTCTTGGTAAGGGTAGAAGAGACTCTTTATCTATGATAAGCAGCTCTTCTAGAAGAAGGATACTCCAAATTCAAACCATTTTTCTCTAGTCTTGGGTAGTGCCATAGCCTCTGTACCATGGTCTTCTAGTCTTTGGTTAGAGTTCTCTTGCTTGAGTGTACATTCAGGCACAGTATTCTATCTAATTTTTCTTCTTGTTTTTTCTTTTTTTGAAGTTTTAATAGTTTAAATCTGAAAGATCTAATTTAATGTTGTTACTGTTCATAAAATATATCATTTTAATTATACATACTTCTTGCAGTTTATTTAATTCATTTCCTTTCCTCACTGCGCTGGTTTTTCCCTGTTGGAGCCCTTGAGCTTATAGCATCCAACTTTTCCAACTGAAATGTAGTGCTGTAGCTTAGCTTGTAATAATAATAATAATAATAATAATAATAATAATAATAATAATAATAATAATACGAAAATTAAATAAATTTGAATAATTCCTTTTATCCAATAATGTATAAAAAGAGCTTCTGAAAACTTTCAAATTTGCTTTCTTCCTTATCCTTTAGTGTAATGTACTAATGGCCACAAGTATTTTATACACCTTATTTGATCTCGTGACACTTACAACTATTTGATCTCATGACACTTACACCCCAAATGTAGGCTATCCTTTGTTACCTCACCTCAGTTTATTTTCACAAACTTGTAGGTATTTACTTATCTTGATGGAACAACTTTGAATACTGAAATTTATTCCTAGATTCAGGTAAGCTTTTTAGACTCATTACTTGGTACAAACTGTGTTGTCAATCATTTTCTATCGAACATCAAGAAGAGACACATTCATACCTCAAAACATTAATGAAAAGGCAAGTATTTCCTAATTTTAATTAGCTGTGTTTCGATTTTCATTATCTATTTCCTTTAGGCAAAGTGCCCATTGCCTTTTAAAACTTTAGGGTTTATGTGTAGGGGAAAGAAGGGAGCTCCATATGGGAAATGGGGAATTTAGGGGAAGGTTCCATCGATTACCAAAGGAAAGGTAGAGTGTATTTTTTCTGTACTGTAGTTGGAGAGGAAAGGAACCCAGCAAAATCGAACTGTTATACCTTTTAGGCCAATAATTAAAAGCCACTCTAAAATATTTAAAACTAAAGGGTTACTAGAATTAGAACCTTATAAAGCTTGAAGGACACTTCTTGAATCACTATAAATGGTAAAATTGTCCTCTTTTAACGCTATTTTCTCAATAGCGGTTAGTATGCTATATAATTCAGCAGTAAATATGGAAGATATTGGAAGACGTGCCCCTCTATAGTTAAAATAACTACTATATACTCCAAATCCAACGCCAGCATCGGATTTGGAGCCATCGATATATATAAAAGTTGATTCCTATGTTCTTCAACATGATCCATAAAAAGAGATCCAGCTTCTAATTCAGTCATGTTCTTTTTAACACCAATAAAATATTTACAGAAAGATATCTTTGGTAATTTCCACGGAGGGGTTGATGGTATCTTAAAGGGAAGTACCTTACCTCTAATTTTATCAAGATTGTTTAATAACTGTTTTACTTGAAAGCCATAAGGTTGAGGAGATTTTGGGTGCAACTCAAAGTATGTTGAGTTCCTTACAAGGCTTGCAGTCTGAAAAGCTAAAGAGTCTTTGTAACCTAAACCAATACCGAATAATGGAAGACACACGATAATGGTCTAGAGGTAACTCTCCAGCATCAACAAGGAGACTTGGGATAGGCGAAGTTCTAAACGTTCCAGTGGACAATCTTATACCAGCATGATGTATTGAATCTAATATCTTTAATCGGCTTGGGGTGGGGGAGGAGTATATTTCACATCCATAACTAATTTTGGAAAAAATTAAGGCCTTGTATAATTTCAAAATAGTTTTACGGTCTGCCCCCCTGATGTATGGGACAATACTTTTAAAAGATTCAGAGCCCCAAGACATTTAGCTTTTAACGCCTTTAAATGTGGAACCCATGTCAACCTACAATCGAAAATCAATCCTAGGAATTTAGCTTCACCTACACATGGGATCCGTTGACCATTCATGTATATATCCGGGTCTGGATGTACTCCCCGGATATGACAGAAATGTAAAATAGTAGTTTTGCTTGTTGAAAACTTAAACCCATTCATATCAGCCCACTGAATAATTTTGTCCATTGCGAGTTGTAGTTTTCTCTCAACCATTGTCATTTTCATTCTTGCTCCAGCAAATGATATAGAGATATCATCCACAAATAGTGTTGAGAGAACATCCCGGGAATGACTGAGGATATCCCATTAATTGCTAGAGCGATGACGTCACAATCAGAGGATTCAAAGACCATTCGGAGCCCCCTACCTGAGTCGCTCTGCTCAGATTGTCTGCGAGCACATTCCTCTTGCTTGGAATGAAGTGAGCCCATAGGGACACCAAATGTTCTTCTGACCATCTGAGATTCTCTACTGTAAGAAGGCATAGAGGCTGCGAAAAGGTACCACCTTGTTTATTTATGTAAGCCACTACTGTGGTGTTGTCACTCATCAACACCACGGAGTGACCTGCCAACAACCGATGGAACTGATGAAGACCCAGGTATGTTGCTCCTATCTCCAAGAGGTTTACATGCTGGTACCTTTTCGACTCTGACCAAAGGCCGGAGATTGTGTGATGCAACAAGTGGGCCCTCCAACCATTCTTTTGATGCATCTGTATAAAGCATCAAGTCCAGAGGAGGGGCGAGACGATCTTGACCTCTGCAAAGGTTCTCGTCTGCCATCCACCAAAGTGATCAGTTATCTGTTCCTGAGTGATTGGAATTAGTGTGTCCAGCAGATCTGAGAGTTGGTTTCACACGGACTCCAGCTGCCACTGCAGGGATCTAATCCTGAGGTGGCCGTTTGGAACTAGAAGGAAGAGAGAGGTTAGGTGACCTAGCAGACGTCTGAGGAAGGGTGGTGCCACTTCTCTCAGCCTGTGTACTCTTTCGTTTCATGGGAAGATTTTCTGATGGATGTTGTCTATGATCATACTGAGGTATACCAGTCTCTGAGTGGGAAGCAGTGATGACTTCTCAAGATTTATCAAGATCCCCAGATCCTGACTAAACTCTAAAAGCATATCTCAGTGATGAAGAAGGGTTATTTCTGAGTCTGCTAGAAGCAACATGTCGTCAAGATACCAGAGGAGATGAATGCCATTGTTGTGAGACCAAGATGACACTAAGCCGAACACCCTAGTAAAGACCTGAGGTGATGTCGCGAGATCGAAACAGAGAACCTTGAACTGGTATATCCGGTCCTCGTGTATAAATCTGAGATGCTTCCTAAAAGACAGATGGATTGGGATATGGAAGTATGCATCCTTGAGATGTAGTGTATACATAAAGTCCCTTGGTTAAACTGCCTGGTTGACTGTCTGCCATCTCCCTCCTGAACAGAGACTCTTGAACAAACTTGTTCAGGGGAGAGAGATCAATGACGGTTCTCTAGAATCCAGAGGCCTCTTTCACAACAAAAATTCGACTGTAAAAGCCTGGAGACCCGTCCATGACCTCTTGGAGAGCGCCCTTCTGCAGCAAGGTCTGGACTCAGCTCCTTTGCAGATCCCTTCGCATAGAAGCTTAACGGGACTTGATCCTGAGTCAAAGGAGGGAGAGATTGAATGAACGGGACGCAATACCCAACAGTGATCACCTCGATTGTCCAAGGATCTTCCCCGTGATGCTGCCACCTATGCCAGAGGTGCTGCAGGCATCCCCCCAGGTGGTCGGTGATGAGGATTGCCGTTTTTAGAGGGAGTGACCATCCTGGCCATTCCCTGTAGCTTCTTTCCCCTGAAGCACTTGCTCCCTTTCTTGTCTTTGGTTGGAAAGGGGTGCTTGGAGACCTTGGAAGATCCAGAGAACCTAGAAGAGGAGGTGGTAGAGGTAGCCTGCTGACTACGAGAAGACTAGAACGGTCTTCCATAGGACCTGGATGTCATAGCCCTATGGAGGTTAGAATCGTTCGACGATTTCCTCCATCTTTCAGCAGCCCTCTCAATCTCCTCGGGAACAAAGAGAGAGTAACCTTCAAGCATGGAATTCCTCAAGCATGATACTTCCACTTTCGGCACCTGCTTGTGGAATTTTCCTATGATGGCATCCCTCCTCTTGAGGATGGCATTTGCCCACAAGTTATGACGTGGTGAAATAGAAACTCAGGAGTTTAAGTACCCAACAATAGGAAGGATTCCAAGTACTTCCTTGTGGACTCCTATAAAAGATTGTAGGAGCACATAATGTAGCCCAGGGACCCCAACCATAGGTCGAACCATGAAGCAGCCTTTATGGCATACTTCACACCTCGATCCATGTTGAGGAGCTGAACTGCCGAGAGGGAGGCTCTCAAAGCGGAGAGGGTTTGGGTCGGAAGACTCTTCGTCAGAGACTCCAACAAAAGGTCGAGGGACATGGTGGAATGTGGTTCCTTCTCGGTCTCATAGTACTTCCTTTGTAGCATAAAAGGAAGTGATAAGATCGCGGGCAGGAACATGCCCACAAGGAACTGGATGCTCCAGCTATCTGAGCAACAGCTTTCCTTCTGGCAGCTGTCAGGTGGTGGTACCAGAAGTAGACAGCTTATTGATGACCCTCATGCAAGAGAGGACCTGCTAGAAGATATGCTCCAACTTTTGTTTCAAGTGAAAGTTCGGATTGGCTGCCCTCGGAGATATTCTTCACCTTTGTCGATTGAATTATCTACCTCCATCCTGAGCGTTTGCAAACATTGGCAAGCGCTTGAACGCTAGCAAGAACCAGGGAACGCCATCCGATACTAGCAAACACTGGCGAGTGTCCACAAAGCACTAGCAATTACCCACGAATAACAGCGAGAATCCTGGAAAGGGAATTATAAAGCGCCAGCAATCTCTTTTCCAGCTAGACCCAGTAGCATATGCTACTCTAGCTATGGTGAGAAGAGTTCACAAACTCGCTATGGGTACTAAGGCGAGGATCTCGCAAAGCCTAGCCTCAGGCAAACCTACCATAGATATATACTGAGGTGAGGCGAGGGTTTCGAACGAGAAGAGAATTCCCTCGCATCTCCTCTTAGTACTCCTACCTCCCAAAAAAGGGGGAGGCGAGTAGCCTTGTCATTCTCTCAGAAGGGAACAAAAAAGGCTGTGTTGGACTTGAAGATCGGCTGTTTCTCCTTCGTTAGAGTTAGAAACTATGAGGCGCAAGTCCCGAAGAGCCTGGCCTCACGAAGCTCTAAGAGCTTTGTTGTGTCCAAAGGCACAATGTGACAATAACCCCAAAGAGTTAAGGCATACGAGACTCGACAATGGGGGAGGAGGCAGCCGGCAGTCTTCACCATCTGCAGCAATTATTTCAAATGAAAAATGGAACGAGACTTGTTTCGTACGGCGGCGATGAGTAGGAATTGATAAGCAATCACCTAACTCAAAAGTCTATAAGATCCGAAGAGCATGGATGAATCCAAGTTCCGCTGCGAGTCCAATACCTTTCGGCAGGACCCTCATGGAGGAGACCACTCGGGAGAAAATATTTCTTCTCATAAGCGAGAAGATCGATCAACACCTCTTCCTCTCGATGGCGCATTGCCTTGCGTACAAGGGAGCTGCCGCTCAGAGGAGAGTGTTGCAAAAGATCACTTCTCTCATAAGAGAATTGACCAACTCCTCCTTCCTATGGCACATCGCCTCGTGGACAAGGGGGCTGCCGCTCAGAGGGGTGTTGGAGAAGATCTCTCCTCTCGCAAATGAGAGGATCGATCAACTTCTCCTTCCTATGGCACACTGACTCGCGGACGAGTGAGCTGCCGCTCAGAAGGGAGTGTTGGAGAAAATCTCTCCTCTCGCAATAGAGGGGATTGATCAACTCCTCCTTCCTATGGCGAATCGCCTCACGGACGAGGAAGCTGCCGGTCGGAAGGGTGTTGTACCGTCCTTCCTCGGAAGGTCGGACTACACAACACCTGGAGGTGAACCTCCCGGTCGTACAGATTTTATCTCCTCCCTTCGGGTGAGCCGGGCTAAAGGAACAACAGCCTGTACAACCTCAAGCCAAAACTCGTTCCCGAGACCTCACGGTCCCATGACGTCACTCCTAGGAATTCCTGTCAGTCACCGCTCACGCCCGCCCGCCGATGCAGAGCCAACGTTGGGTGAGCAGCAGAGGTAGAGGCCGAAGGCCTCTTGTTACCTTCCTTGCCCGGGGTACCCGTGTAAGGAAGGCAGGTCAAAAGGAAATTTAAAAACATTAGGCCAGTTGCTTTTAGCCATAATCAGTTATAAGGGGGTTGCCGGTAGAGAAAGACTACGTCTTTACTCTACCAAGCCAAAAAAAAAAGGAGCAGTTAGTCGCTAGTACTAGTGTGAGCGGGAGGATTAGCCTACCCTGCTCTCGCCTCCGCTAACTAGAGGTGGGTAGTTACACCATGACAAAAAGCTTATCGGCTGGTTTCAGCTTCGCCGAGATAATACTCCTCAGTAAAGAGTGGAGGGTTCGTATTTTGCACAGAAACAAACAGCTTTAAAAAATGACAGCATTACATTTAAGAAAAAAATTGAAATGAGTAATCACAAAATTGAGATTACGCTGTGATGTTTAAATTTTCTATAAATCTGCAAAACATTCAGGATTTTGAGTACTGATGAATTCTGTAACTTCCAACAAGATTACATTTACATAATTCAGTACTTACCAGCATCATTCTCCTCATCATCCTCATCATTGTCATCCTCATGTACTTCATCAAGTAGTTGAAAGTCTGCATATCTTTCATCAGATAAAACACTGATTCCACCAGAGGCTCTGGTTCCACTACCTATAAATATAACATCTAGAAATAAAATCTTGTGTAAATTACCTAACATAAATTATGCAAATGGGAAATTTAAACTCAATCTTTCTTATTTCCTGTGAATATTAACACATCTTATGTAAAGCAGTTAGCCAGGAGCTGTATTTCATAGTATTCACAAAAAACTAAAATAAATATGAATGAACTAACTATCCCTAACATTATCAAATGTCTTCACAAATCTCATGCAATGCAAATGACTTCAAGTAACAATAAAACCTAACCTCACTCATATAATCTTCATACATGAGAAATCATACAAAAGACAGGAAGCTTCAAATTAACTTTTGGTTTATTTATGAAAAGATAAAAATAAATTCTTTTAAAGTAATTTGTACTATTCCTAGTTATACAAAGCTGAGTCCTTTAAAATAGGGATTGTCTTAGGCGGATCTGTAATGGACAATGAATTTGTTAAAAAGAGATAGTTGCCAACAAGTGGTGAACGTGGGAAAGTAGCTCCGCCAATTTCCCGTTAAAGACTGCACTTTTGACTTTTGGCTCATGACTGAGAGGCAGTTGAGGTGGTAAGTTTAATTTTTAAGGACTCAGGTTTATATGGCTAGGAAAAATCCAAACATTTGGAAGCAATTTATATTTTCTTATTATTAGGAATATGACTCCAGTGAAACTTGAGCATCTTAAAAATTTAACTAGGTAGTTATAACTACCAGCAAGTGGTGGGGATGCCCCACCCACACGTCAGTCAGCTAGACTCTCACTTTGGCCTGGAAATTGAGGGGCAGTCGAGGTGGGTGGTGCAATTTAAAGGACTCAGGTTTGTATAGATAATAATACAAATGAATTTATTTTTCTTTTTATTAATTCCTACAAGAAAGCAAACTCTCATCCTTTAATAAAAGATTTATCCTAAGCGGGACAAAGTCCCTAAAAATCAAGATATGTCAAATTCGTAGATACTCTATTTTTCCATAACCAATACAAACCAGTTATTTATATATAGATATATCTTTTGGCAAAGCTGGAAGGTAGCCAATTAAACTTTTTGGTGTGAGGTGGCAACCGTACCCAGAGCCTGGGTAGGAGGTGGCTAGTGGTACCAGCCACCTGTATATATACTCACAGAGTGATGAACTAGTCACTTTTTCTTTGCAGGCAGGACTTATTGGGGGACAGGTGATGGCGGGACAATTTGTATAACTCCAGGTTTGTATTAGTTAGGGAAAAATACAAATTATCTATGAATTTGTTATTTGTTCGCCAAACTAACAAACCTTCCGTTATTTACATATTAATGACTCACCCATAGGTGGGTGGATAAGTCCGACTACTGGCATAGTCATTGACCCAGGGTTGCCTAGTACAGTATTAAGACTGTAATCGAGGAAAACCTTGCCACCTCTCTTATTAATAAAAAATGGAATGATAGCAGCCTGAGCAAAATGGATGTAAGATATAGCATATGAATGTCTAGGTAAGAATGTTCTAAACAGAAATCTTACACAAAAAATAGAAGTGTTCTAATGTTTACCTCGTGAAAAACGTTGTGGACATGCACAAGTATATTAATATGACAAATTCGGAGGTAATTTGTATTTTTCCTAACTATACAAACCTTAGCTATTTAATATGGGTTATTACTTTCGGCGTAGCTGAAATGACAAGCCATTAGAATTTTAACGAGGGTTTACTACCCCACCGCTAGTGGGGCTAGGGAGGGTAGCTTGCTAACCCCCCCCCCCCCCCCCACACACACACACACACACCTGTGCTTGAGCTCACTTTACTTAGAGGTAGGACTTCAAGGGGGATAGGGCTGGAGGACAAGTTTGATTAAATAGCTAAGGTTTGTATAGTTAGGAAAAATACAAATTACCTCCGAATTTGTCATTTGTTCCGTAACTGACATACAAACCCCGCTATTTAATATGGGTGACTCACTCGTTAGGAGGGGTGGAAAGTCCCAGCCAGTACTGGCTTTTGGCTTTGCCCAGGGACTCAGTACAGGTATCTGTGTGTGTCAGCACTCAACAATAAGGACTCCCTGCACCTCGCTAGAACCTTGCTATGCAAGGGCCGCGGCCTACATAAGCTGTGTGTGAAGGTATGAAGTGTGACTCGTCCTAGGAAGTTGACCTGTAGTCCTTTAGATGGAAACTTTAGGCTAGGACTCTCCCAATACCACCTCGTCAGGGTATGGGGACGTGACAGTATTAGCTTAATACTAAGAACACAATGAAACATGGTTTACCTGCAGTGGTTTGAGGTCAGCTGTGCAGAGAACCCAGGATGCTGCTTTCCCCAAGAGAGGGGAGGATGAAGAAAAAGAATAAGGGCCAGACATACCTTTTCATTCATGCAGACTAAGACCGGGTAACAATGCCCTCAACCTTCTGCTACTTGTCCATTAAGGAGCCTGAGGTTTTAAACCAGCTGTTGTGCAGCCACCACAGGGCCGATAGAAATCGTATCGAGCCTCCTGTGGGTCACATCTTGCAGGTAGTGGGCTGTGAAGATCGTCTGACGCTTCCACACTCCAGCTTGGAGCACCTGCAGCACAGAAAAGTTTTTCTTGAAGGCCAGGGACGTAGCTACGCCCGACATCATGTGCTCTAGGGCGACGTGACGGAGGAGGGTCTGGATTCAGGGACAGATGGATCACCCTACGAATCCATGCCGAGATGGTATTCTTGGTAACCCTCCTCTTAGTCCTCCCAGTGCTCACAAACAATGCCTGCACCTGGGGACGTACTGCAGCCGTTCTTTTGAGATATAGCCTCAGACTCCTTACTGGACACAGTAGGAGATGGTCTGGGTCATCTGTTACGGAACGAAGACTCGAAATCTGGAAGGAGTCGAACCGAGGGTCCGGCACTCCCGGATTCCGAGTCTTAGCAATAAACTCAGGGACGAATTTGAACATTACCTCCCCCCATCCCCTTGAATGGGCAATGTCATACGAGAGACCATGAAGTTCACTGACTCGCTTGGCCGAGGCCAAAGCTAGTAGGAACACCGTTTTCCAAGTTAGGTGGCAATCTGAAGCCTGGCGTAATGGTTCGTAGGGAGGTCTCTTAAGAGACCTGAGAACTCGAACCACGTTCCATGGAGGAGGTCTCACTTCCGACTGAGGGCAGGTAAGTTCATAACTTCGTATGAGTAGGGAAAGTTCCAGCGAGGAAGAAATGTCCACTCCTTTGAGCCTGAAGGCTAGACTTAAGGCTGAGCAATAGCCTTTCACCGCCGAGACTGAAAGGCGCATTTCTTCCCGCAAATACACGAAGAACTCCGCTATTGCTGGAATAGTGGCATCGAGTGGAGAGATACCCCTTCCACGACACCAACCACAAAAGACTCCTCACTTTGCCTGGTAGACAGATGCGGATGACCTTCTCAGGTGTCCAGACATCCTGACCGCAACTTGTTGCGAAAATCCTCTCTCAGCGAGGAGATGCTGGATAGTCTCCAGGCGTGAAGTCGTAGCGAAGCTACGGCTTTGTGAAAGATGTTGGCGTGTGGTTGTTTGAGTAGCTCGTGTCACGGAGGGAGTTCTCTCGGAAGTTCCGTTAGGAGTTGCAGAAGGTCCGAAAACCATTTTGCGTGATGCCATAGCGGAGCTATAAGGGTCATCGAAAGATTGACCGATATTCTGGTCTTGTTGAGCACCCTCCTCATCAGACAGAACGGGGGAAAGGCGTATACGTCGATGTTGTCCCACCGTTGTTGGAAGGCATCTTGCTAGAGCGCCTTGGGATTCGGGACTGGGGAGCGGTACAGCAGAAGCTTGAAGTTCAGCGCTGTAGCGAACAGATCCACAGTCGGGGAACCCCACAAAGTCAGGACTTTGTTGGCTACTAGATGATCCAAACACCACTCGGTACTCACTATCTGAGACGCTCTGCTCAAACTGTCGGCAAGCACATTCCTCTTGCCTTGAATGAAGTGTGCTGATAGTGGAATCAAGTGGGTTTCGGTCCATCTCAGTATCTCTACTGCGAGATGGGATAGCCGCTTTGAAAAGGTACCTCCTTGCTTGTTGATGTAAGCCACTACTGTGGTGTTGTCGCTCAACACCACCACAGAGTGACCCGCCAGGTATTGTTGGAACTGTTGAAGGGCCAGGAATACGGCCTTCATTTCTAGCAGATTTATATGGAGGCACTTTCCTGATTCTGACCTCAGGCCTGAGGTTCTGTGTTGCAGAACGTGGGCCCCCCACCCTTTCTTTGAGGCGTCCAAAAACAGCATCAAATCCAGGGGGAGGACGAGAAGATCCACTCCTCTTCATAGGTACTCGTCTGTCACCCACCACTGAAGGTCCGTCTGTTCCGCAGGACCCATAGGGATCATGACGTCCGGGGAATCGTAACCCTGATTCCACCGAGACTTGAGTCGCCATTGGAGGGATCTCATCCTGAGGCGACCGTTGGGAACTAGACGAGCCAAGGATGATAGGTGACTGAGGAGACGTAACCATGATTGGGCTGGAAGCTCTTCTCGTCTCAGGAAAGGGCTTGCGACCCTCCTCAGCCTTGCTATCCTGTCGTCTGATGGGAAGGCTTTGTGGAGATTGGTGTCTATTATCATGCTTAGATATACCAGTCTCTGAGTGGGAAGCAGAGAGGACTTCTCGAGATTTACCATGATCCCCAGATCTTGGCAAAGTCCCAGAAGTTTGTCTCGGTGTCGAAGAAGGGTTGACTCCGAGTCTGCTAGGATCAGCCAGTCGTCCAGATAACGGAGGAGACGGATGCCGATCCTGTGTGCCCACGACGATATAAGGGTGAAAACACTGGTGAAAACCTGTGGTGTTGTGGAGAGACCGAAACACAGCACCTTGAACTGGTACACTTTGTTGTCTAGGCTGAATCTTAAGTACTTCCTTGAAGACGGATGGACTGGGATCTGGAAGTACGCGTCCTTCAGGTCCAGTGTACACATGAAGTCTTGCGGTCTCACTGCAAGTCTGACCGTGTCTGTAGTCTCCATGCTGAACAGAGTTTGCTTGACAAACCTGTTCAGAGCTGAGAGGTCAATGACTGATCTCCAGCCTCCAGACGCCTTCTTTACAAGAAAGTGTCGACTGAAGAAGCCTGGGGACCCGACGAGGACCTCTTGGAGAGCGCCCTTCTTCAACATGGTCTGGACTTCTGCCTGAAGGGCTTGCCCCCTTGCCAATCCCATGGCAAGGGAGCTCAACGACATGGGATCCGCTGTCAGGGGAGGTAGAGATGTTGTGAACGGGACGCGATTTCCTTGACTGATTACGGAAATCATCCAGGAATTGGCCCCGAGTTGCTGCCACCTGTTCGCGCAACTTTGTAGGCATCCCCCCACTGGTGGACATGCAGGGGGACTGCCAATCCTAGCGTTTGCGGCCTCGGCCGCTCCCTCTAGGATTCTTTCCTCCCCTGGAGGACTTTTTGCCTTTCTTGTCCTTGACAGGAAAGGGCCTAGACACCGTCGTCTTCGCTGCAGCTGCCGGTTTCGTGGTCTTGGTAGGACGTGGTTGCTGGGGTGCTGGAGGTTTATAGGGCTTCGATGTTAGAGCCCTATGTAGGAGAGAGTCTTGGTTGGACTTCCTCCACCTCTCAGCCGCCTCCTCCATGTCCTTAGGCTCGAACAAGTTCTTCCCCATAACGGAAGAATGTCTGAGCCTGCTGATCTCGGTATTGGGGACCTTTTTGTGGAATCTCTCAGACACCGCATCTCGACGTTTCAAGATGGTAATAGCCCACAAGTTCGAGACTTGGTGGGCTAGAAACTCGATCGTGCGAGTGCCCGAGAGTAAAAAGGTCTCTATGGCCTTCCCGGTACTTTCTTTGGACAAGTCCTCTGAACGTAGCAGGATGCCTAGGGACCCTAGCCAGATGTCCAGCCCCAAAGTTGCCTGCATGGCACACTTCGCTACCTACTCCTGGTTAAGGATCTCCGTTGCCGAGAACGAGAACTGCCGGTTGGAGAGTGTCTCTAGAGGGACTCCCCTGGTAAGCTCTTCCAAGGAGTGGTGTAGGGGAAGAGCTAAACAAATCTCCTCAACGATGTCAAAGTACCTCCTCTGTTGGACACGAGGAGGTGGGAGGAGTTTGTTGCCGGCGCTGGTCGGCTGGAGGAGGCAAGCTCGGAGAGCTGGGATTCAACCTTGTCCCTGGCACTCTTAACCCCTTGAGACCAGGGCAAAGCCGCACTGGCCTTCGAGGGTTTTTGAGTCCCAAAGACTCGGTCCAAGACCGTGTCTTTGCCCTCACGAGGGGAATCTCTGGATCCGCAAACCCATTGAGATTCCTCATAAGGGTCAGAACCTGACAGAACGCACGCTCTGACTCCTGCAGCTCTCCTCCTGAAGGGCTAGCAGCGAAGTCTCCTGTCCCCAAAGGCTCTTCTTGGGGGGACTCGTGGACGTTTTCCGAGTGCTTGGCTGGCTCCGGTCTAAGCCTTGAAGATGACTTCGGCACAGTCTTAAGAGTCCTTCGACTCCCTCCTAGGAGGGATGCAGGACTCCAACAACGATGGTGGAAGCTCTTCTCCACCCCTACCCGAGAAGACTTTCCAGCGCGAGGTGGGGTTTCCCTCATTGGTGCGATGGGGGAACACCTCACTTCACGTGACTCTCCTAAGGACGGGAAATCTTCGTCCGAAGGGGAGGGAGTGAAAGTCTGGGGGGGTGAGGAGGCCTTCCTCAAGGACTTACGAGGAGTCAGCATTGCCCTCGGAGAAGTTACCACGTTCGACACTCCTCTCTTCCTCTTCATGGGAGTAGAGGCTGCCAGTGATTTGTGGCCCAGCTCAGAGAGAATGGGGGGGGCGGCGACGATGATGACCTGGCCGCGTGTTGTCCTGCAGCCTCGCGCGTGGGGGGTTGAGGTTCGCGCTGGGGAGCGTGCTGGCGCTTACGCGATGGGAAATGCCTTGGGTCGCGCGCGGGCGAGGGTGCGGGCGGGCGCGCGAGGGCGAGGGTGCGGGCGGGCGCGCGAGGGCGAGGGTGCGGGCGGGCGCGCGAGGGCGAGGGTGCGGGCGGGCGCGCGAGGGCGAGGGTGCGGGCGGGCGGGCGGGCGCGCGAGGGCGAGGGTGCGGGCGGGCGCGGGCGGGCGCGCGAGGGCGAGGGTGCGGGCGGCCGCGCGAGGGCGAGGGCGAGGGCGAGGGTGCGGGCGGCCGCGCGAGGGCGAGGGTGCGGGCGGGCGCGCGAGGGCGAGGGTGCGGGCGGGCGCGCGAGGGCGAGGGTGCAGGCGCGCAAGGGCGAGGGTGCAGGCGGGCGAGGGTGCAGGCGGGCGAGGGTGCAGGCGCGCAAGGGCGAGGGTGCAGGCGCGCAAGGGCGAGGGTGCGGACGCGCGAGGGTGCACGCGGGAGACTGTTGGCGAGGGCGAGGGTGGGCGTGGGCGAGCGATGGCGCGCAGGGGTACGAGCTGGAGAAGGCAGAGGGTGCGCTGAAGGATGGATAAGCGCTCGCGCGCGCGTGGGCACGCAGGGTCTGGCCGAAGAGCCCGTGTGGGCGATACCGTTGGGCGCGAGCGTGCAGGAGACACATCTCTTGCGCTCGCGTGCGCATGAGAGCGCACATCAGGCTGTGGCGATGGGCGTGGGCGCGCGTGCGCAACCTCATGAGCGTGCGAAGGCGTGCTGGCGATGGATGGCGTGCAGGCGGGGAACGATGGCGCATTGGCGATCGCTGGCGCGCTGGTGAGTGCTAGCGAGCAGGGGAAGAAGTTAGCTTCCCAACTGTGCCCAGATCAGAAGATCGTGGGCGCGCAGATCATTGGCGCGCAGATCATTGGCGCGGAGAGCGCGGGCGCGCAGGCGAGCACTAGCGCGCAGGCGAGCGCTGGCGCGTAGGCGAGCGCTGGCGCGTAGGCGAGCGCTGGCGCGTAGGCGAGCGCTGGCGCGTAGGCGAGCGCTGGCGCGTAGTAGCGCACTAGCGATCTGGGGTGCGCTGGCGCGCAGGAGAGCGCTGGCGCACAGGTGAGCGCTAGCGCGCTTTAACAGAAACATCTTCTGCTGATGAGCGCTTGCGCGCAGCTGAGCGTTGGCGCGCAGGAGAGTGCTGGCGCGTAAGGGTCGTATGCACTATCGTGCGCATACGCCCTTGATGCCCCAAAGGGACCGTTCCCGTTTTACAACAGGATGCGTTGGTGCCCACAGCGCGTCAGCAGCCAGGAACGGCGACGGCAGGTCAGCAGGTCTGACGGGTGGAAGGTCGGCGTGTCCTTTGTAAGGACGACCTTCCACCGAAGGAGATTGCGAACGATCTGCAGAGAGGTCCAGGGTTGTAGCTGGGAGAGTCGGAGAACGACGAGGTTCCTCTGCGGCGGACTGCGGAGACGATGAACCGAAGAGGCGCCTCCTAAAATCCTTGTGAGGTGAAGGAAGGCGGGCTTTACGCCTTATATGTCCTCTAGGGGTCGTTGGGTCAGCGGGCTGACCATCAGCAGTCCTCCGAAGAGGAGTCTCTGTGAGTGAACTCCCCAGAGGGGGAGAATCACCGGCAGGAGAGACCGTTGGACTTAGTTCCTCCCTCGAAGGATGTGCAAAGGGAGGAACTACGCCTTCAGCTACAGCAGGATCATCACGAGCAGAGGTTTGAGATAACGCATCGGAAGCCTCTGCCACGACAACGTCGACGATAGACAGAGGATCAACCTCTGCTAAAGTCGGCGATTGTTTGACAGCGGCCCCCAACCGGATCATGTCAAACATGAATATTTAAATCCTCCCCCGGGGGAAGAGGAGGAGCTGCCTCGCTATAGGAGGCAACTCCCTCTCCCAAACCCCGAGATCGGGCAACAGAACTATGGCCTACGCTACCAAAAGAAACTGTCGAGTGGGAGCTTTGGAAGAGGTTTGGGCCACGGAAGAAGAGCCCTTGGGATTTTCTCCTTTCAAAGAAACCTTCGAAGGAGAAATATCCCGCTTGGACTTCTTCTTCCGGCGCCGAGAAAACCTCTTCCACTGGGAGGTAGACCACTCCCTACACTCACCATACACTTTATTTCTATCACACCGCTGGCCCCTACAATAAGGACAAAGGGTGTGAGGGTCCGTATCGACCGCCGACATAAACGTGCCACAAGGGCGGTCGGGTAATCCAGGACACTTTCGCATAGCAGAGGCCAACTTCACGCACACCTGTCAAAGGAAAAGCAAAAAGCATTAAATGGCTGTCAAAGAAGGTGATGGTGAAAGCTGACACGTCCGACTACCACCCGAGCCGAGAGCAAAGTGAGCTCAAGCACAGGTGTGTGTGAGGGAGGTAGCAAGCTACCCTCCCTACCCACTGCTAACCCTTGTTAAAATTCTAATGGCTCGTCATTTAAGCTACGCCGAAAGTAATAACGCATATTAAATAGCGTGGTTTGTATGTCAGTTACGGAACAAATATATCATACTAGGTTACACAAGGAAAAGGGTTATTATCTGCAGTAGCTGAAGCCAGCTTGCAGAGGGATTCATGGTGCTGTACCCCAAGCGAGGGGAAGATGAAGAAAGGAAAAGGCCAGACATACATACATTCATCCCAGACTCAACCCAAGTAACCAATGCCTTCAACCAACTGCTACTCGTCCAATAAGGAGCCCTTGGTACTTTAAACCACTTGTTGAGCAGCCACCAAAGGACCAATAGAAAACGTATCGAGTCTCCTGTTGGTCACATTTTGTAGATAGTGTGATGTGAACGTAGTTTGATATTTCCAAACAGCTGCTTGTAAAATTTGCAACGCGGAGAAATTGAGTTTGAATGCCAGGGATGTACTGATACCCGACATCATGAGCTCTAGTTTTTCGAGCCACAGGATGTTTACAATTGATAGTCCGGTCAATGTCCTTGTGTATTCAAGCTGAAATGGAGTTTTTTTTTATCCTCCATTTAGTTCTACCCAAACTAACAAATCATGATGTTAGTCAGGGCTGGGTTGCTGCTGTACGTTCAAGGTAGTACCTAAAACTCCTTACTGGGCATAGTAACAATTAATCTGGATCATTGGTTAAAGAACGTAGATTCTTAATCTGAGAGGGCCTGAATCTAGGGTCCAGTACACCCGGATTTTTAGTCTTTGCAATATACTCAGGGACGAAGCCGACAGTCACTTCCCCCCCTCCCTTTCAATGGGTAAAGTTGTACGAGAGACAATGTAGTTCACTAACTCTCTTAGCTGACACTAAAGCTAGTAAGAACGACGTACTCAGAGTGACATTATGGTCTGTTACATGGCGTAATGATTCCTAGGGAGGTCCTTTCAAGGACCTCGACGCGAACCATGATCAAAAGAGGTGGTCTTATCTTCAACAGGGGGCAAGAGATCTCATAATTCTGTATGAGTTATGAAAATTCCAACGAAGAGGAAAGGTCTACTCCATTCAATCTAAAGACTAGGCTTAAAGCTGAGCTTTTAACCACCAAGACGGGAAGGTGTTTTTCCTCCCAAAGATGCCTCTTTTCTTCAGGAATAGAGGAATCAAGGGGAGAGATATCCCGTCCACGACACCAACCACAATAGAATTTCCATTTTGCCTGGTATGCTGAGGCAGAGGACTGACATATGTGACTGGACATTCGTTTGCAGCCTATTATGAAAATCCTCTCTCAGAGAGGGGATGCTGGATAGTCATCAGGCGTGAAGCCGTAGAGAAGGAACTGTCCTGTGAAAGATGTTCGCATGTGGTTATTCGAGTAGAACGGGTCGTGGGGGTACCTCTCTCAGGAGATCTACTAAAAGATGCAGAAGGTCCGGGAACCATTCTCCTTGATGCCAAAGCAAAGTTATGAGGGTCATCATTAGGGTGTTGGATGCTTTGATTATGTAGGAAGACTCAATGACTGGATATGACTCAGTAGGTCCCAGTCAGGAATGAAGTCCTGATGAGCTCCCTTTGACCCTCTAGGGTTGGAGAAACGTGCTGTAACCTTGGGCCGAGCTAATGCCCAGTCCCTCCTGGGGACAAGTCCTCTCACAACTTTGTATGAGTAGAGAAAATTCCAACGACGAAGAAGTATCTATTAATTTCAGTTTAAAGGTGAGACCTAAGGCTGAAAAGAAGCCTTTGACTGCCAAAACTTAGAGAAGCATTTCTTCCCAAAAGTATACCAGGAACTCCACTATTGTTAGAATAGAGTCATCAAGGGGAGTGATACCTCATCCACAACACCAGTCACAAAAAGCCAACTACTTGGCCTGGAAGACTGACGCTGAAAAACGTCTGAGGTGTCTAGACATCCTTTCCACAACTCATTGCGAAAAGCATCTCTAAGAGAGGAGTTGCTGGATAGTTTTCAAGCTTGAAGTCGAAGCGAAGCTAGAGCTTTGTGGAAGAAGTTGTCATGAGTCTGTTTGAGTAGATCATGTCGTGGAGAGAGTTCCCTCGGACGCTCTGTTGGGAGCTGCAGAAGGTTCGAGAACCATTCTGTGTGATGCTATTAAGAAGATATTGGAATCATAAGTTCTTGCTCATCTTGACTTGGTTGAGAACTTTCTCATCGGATAGAACAAGGGAAATGCGTACACACCTATGCTGTCTCACCGTTGTTGGAATGCACCTTGCCAAAGAGCCTGGGGATCGAGACCCGGGGAACAGTATAGTGGGAGCCTGAGGTTCAAGGATGTTGCGAACAGGTCCACAGTCGGGGAACCCCACAAAGTTAAGACTTTGTTGGCTACTAAATGATTCAAAGACACTCGGAGCCCACTACCTAAGTCGCTCTGCTCAGATTGTCTGTAAGCACATTCCTGTTGCCAGGAATAATGCAACCGGATAGGTACACCTAGTTGCCTGCTGTCCACCTGAGTATTTCTACTGCCAGATGGTTCTCTAAAAGATTTATATGTTGTTACCTACCTGATTTGGACCCAAGGATGGATGTGGATTGGTGCGGCATATGACCCCCCCCCCCCACACCACATTCTTTTGAAGCTTCCAAAAAGAGTATCAGTTTCAGAGTGGAGGGGGGGGGGACGAGAAGGTTAGACTCTTTGTGGAAGTTCTCATCTGCCACTCACTATCTCAAGGGATAGGCGATTGGTGAGCTTCGAGCTGACGATCGGGAATCGGCAAACCAACAATCAGGGATCGGCGAACTGGTAATTGGCAATCAGAGCTGAAGGGAGGTCAGTGATCGGGGTTCAGATTGGAGATCAGCAATCAATGATTGGTGATTGAGGATCAGAGATCGACGATCTAAGATCAGTGATCGGAAATCAATGGTTGACATCCGGCATTGACAATCGGCAATTGTCAAACTAGCGACCAGCGATCAGGTGTTGAACGATCAACAACATGGTGATGTGATCTGCTGATCACTGAACTAGTATTGACGATCGGCAATCATACAGCCGACAAACGGCAATGGTGAGGTGACGATTTGTGATCAAAGAGCAGTCGATCGGAGATCAACAATCTGGCGCTTGGCGATCAGAGTGATAGACTACTTTGTAAGGAAGAGTAATGCCTCGCGATCGTAAACGTTTTGCCATCGGTCGGGTTGGCGAAAAGAGTGTACCCTTACCCTGTAGGGTTGTCAACAATACCCGTTGTGATTGTTATTCTCATCCTTAAGGGCTAGCAATTTCCCTTAAAGGTTTAAAGGTTGCTCAGAAATGGCAGAGGCAAGGGACAGTGACAGTGCCCTACCAAGTAGGATAATGCCCTAGAGACAGACCATATATACATATGATCAACACCCAAGCCCCATGTCCACCCAAGCTATGGCCAAAGAGGGCCAGGCAATGGCTGCTGATGACTCAGCACATATACCTATACGCTTCCCCAAACCCCCTTCCTTAGCTCACAGGGATGGTGAGGTTGCAGTGACCAAAGGAACTAACGAGTTTGAGCGGGACTCTAAACCCAGTCTGGCGTTCAGAAGAAGGGACTTTACCACATCGGCCATCACAACCCTTAAAGTGGCACTGGCTCTCAAGTGAGTCAATGCTCCTCCGTTTGTCCTGAGAGGTCGAGAGATTGCATAGTAAGAGAACATCTCGAGTTAATGTCAAGACGTGCAACTGATTGCACACTGCTCTGAAGGGGGGGGGGGGGATCTTGTCCTCTCTCCAACTGCCACCAGCCTAGTGGAAGTTGGCCAAGTAAGAGTGATATAAATCGGTAAATAAGGTAACCAGTACTGATTGTGTTATTACTGCCAATCTCCTCAGAGATCCCTTTCGGACAACAGACTGAGTCAGTAACTACTGAATGTACCCAACTACTTCCAACAGATATGATTGAGACCTATCTTCAATCTATTGTTGGTCGGGTAATATATGCATAAGTCTATTTACAGACCAGTAACACAGACCAAGGGGCGGAACGAACATACGAGAGTACTTTGAATTATAGTCATATCCGGAACTCGGTTGGAGAAACGAACTGAGTTTGTATATTTCGTCTCTAATCAGTAAACAAAAACACGCATAAGTATTGAATGGTTACTTCTAAGAGACGGATTCGCTTATGTAAAGTTTTCGGTCGAAGTATTCCTAAAAAACTAAGACCTTCGATCGGAAAGAAATGAAGGAAATGTCTATGAGGGGAGATCCCATATGCAGTATGCTTGGTTATGGGAAGGTTGAAGTAATAAGCTGGTTTTAGACGAGTAGTGTATAACCTGGTTTCTCGTCAGGGATATAGCCATTATAACTCATTAGAATGGAGTTCTAATTATAAGATGGTCTATAGCCCTTGTAGACAAAAAGATCGCTTGCAAATATATGAACCTGCCCTCTGTGGTAACACATGCGTAATCCTTGCCTCTGGGTAAAAGTTTGAAAATGAATTAGGGCCTGATTAAGGAAATAAAGTATGTGCAACGAATCACTACATTATTTTCCAAGGAATTTTTTGATCGATGACTAGCTGTGGTATTTTAAATATGTGAGGGCATACGCCCACAAGCAAAACATACTGTACAGTTATTGTAGCAATCCTTCCTCAGTAGATTTGCCTACCCTTCTTGTGGAAGGATGTTGCCAATGTTCAAACATTGTCAAAGTTGTCTGACCCTATTGTGGGCGGGGTTTATAACTTTCATAAACTTGAAAGAGAAGTTGACAAAGTTCGTTGCTATCATTCATAAACGTAAGCTAACACTGCTCCTTGAGACTAAAGGCTTGAGACAGAAACCCTACAAGGTTAAAATGAATAAAATATCTCCAAAGTCTATCGTTGTAAAAACGAGAATTCATTGTGCCCTGGGACACAATGATGTCATGCAGATGACTCCAACAATCGGTAGAAACCGTGTTTGTGGCAATAACCTTAAGGTTTTCTTAGAGAGAGGGCATGCACCCCAGAAGGAGATCCTTTGGCTTTTGGGAATTTTAACGAATGCCTGTCAAAATTATGTAAAACTTCTTAGGAACAAGATTTTCCCATAAAAGGGTGTAGTCTCATATGTGAAGGCTCAACAAACCCATACATAAGGCAGGTCCATATGGAGTTAACATCAACCGCTTTCTCGTATGGGGTTGCCTTCTAATGCTTTTTCGCTAGCGCGGAAAAAAACTACTGTCTAATGCAAACAATAACCGCCAGAAGGAATTGAACTGTAATATAAAAATTCTTTCTGCTCTGCTTCCATTGATAAGAATTTGGAGATTGTTTAGCTGTTGGAAAACGGCGATTAGCATCTGATGAATTAGAGATATGCCAAATCGGAGTACCGGTGACCCACAAGGGTTGTTGGCAAGAAAAACGTTGAGAATATCCTGCTCGCGAACGTGAGCGTCCCGTTCCTGATCCTAAATATTAACGGCTAACTCGTACACGTGTGCGTCGGGAACATCTAGAGTGCCTTCCACATGAACGTGAACAGAGCCCTTTGCCATCATGAATGGAGCCCTCGCGATCGTGAACGCCACCCTCGTGAAAGCGAGAAGAACGCTAAGAATGTCCTGCTCGTGAACGTGAGCGTTCCATTCATGATCATGAGGGCACTGTTCACGAGGAAGGCACTCTAGACGTTCCCGACCCTCATGTCCACGAGTTAGCCGTTTAACGTTTAGGATCAGGAACGAGACGCTCATGTTCGCAAGCAGGATAATCTCAACGTTTTTCTTCCCAACAACCCTTGTGTGACACCAGTGCTCCGATTCGGCAGATCTCTAATTCGTAGATTCTAATCACCATTTTTCAACAGCTAAAAGATCTCCGAATTCTTATCAACGGAAGCACAGCAGAAAGAATTTTTACATTACAGTTCAATTCCTTCTAGCAGTTATTGTCTGCATTAGACTGTAGTTTTTTCATGCTAGAAAAAAAGCAATAGATGGCAACCCCCTTACGAGAAAGCGGTCAATGGCAACTCCATACGGACCTGCCTAATGTATGGGTTTGTTGAGCCCTCACATATGAGAGTACACCCTTTTATGGGAAAATCTCATTCCTAAGAAGTTTTACATAACTTCTACAGGCATTAGTTAAAACTCCCAAAAGCCATAGGATCTCCTTCTGGGGTGCATACCCTCTCTTCAAGCCAGGCCTTAAGGTTATTGCCACAAACACAGTTTCTACCGATTGTTGGAGTCATCTGCATGCCATCATTGTGCCTCTGGGCACAACGAATTCTCGTTTTTACAACGATAGACTTCGGAGATATTTTATTCATTTTAACTTTGTTGGGTTAGTGTCTCAAGCCTTTAGTCCCAAGGAGCAGTGTTAGCTTACGTTTACGAATGATAGCAACAAACGTTGTCAACTTCTCTTTTAAGTTTATGAAAGTTACAAACCCCGCCCACAAGGACTAAACGGCTTTCCTTTGATTCTACTAGAATCAACGAGTCATCCAAGTAATGGAGTAACCCGATTCCACTGCTGTGAGACCAAGACAATATCAGTTTGAAAACTCTAGTAAAAACCTGTGGAGCAGTGGATAGACCTAAGCAGAGGGCCTTGAGTTGAAATACATTCCCACTGACCACTACTAGAAGCTATTTCCTGAAAAACATGAACTGGTATCTGAAAATAAGTGCCCCTGAGCTCCAGCGTTATCAGGAAGTCCTCTAGTCTAATTGCCTGAATGACTGTGGCTGGTGCTTCCATTTTGAATGTGGTCCGTTGAATGAACTCGTTCAGGGCTGAGAGATCAATGACTGGACTCCAGCCTCCAGAAGTCGGGAGATCCATCGACCATAAATGACTATGTCGCTGGAGGAGTAATCAGAGGAAGGGGCAAGCTGATGAAAGGAAGGAGGTATCCTAAGTGTAGAACTTGAACAGTCCAGTCCTCCCCCCTGTGAAACCACCACCTCCTCCAATTCCTTTGTAGGCAATCCCCCACTGGTGGTAAGGTAGAGGGAATGCCTATCCTAATGCAACCATCTTCATTTACCTTTTTCCTTCCTTGTCTGCAACCTTGGCTCTGACAAGAAGGGAAAGACTGTGCTGACATCTTGAGGATAGACTGCTGAGGTTGCATCTTCCTCTCTATACAGTACTCGAAAGGACACAGCTCTCTGCATTAAGGAGTCCTAGGTTTCCTTCCTACAGTTATCTGTTGTTGATGCTACTTCCTCAGGCGGAAACAGAAATGAAGTCTTCAGTCAGGAGTTATTGAGATCCAGTATCTCTCGGTGGTCAATGTGTTTATGCATCTTGGAGGTCACAGCTTCACGTGTTTGAGAACCCAATTTGTACCCTGGTTGGCAACCTGGTGCATAAAGTACCCAACCTCCCTTCCGACCATTTGCACGATGTCCTTTAATGCCTGCTTCATCTTCGGGTATGTTAAGTTCTCGGTGTTTGCTAGGTAGCCGACAGTGCCTGAGTAGTCAAGCCAGGAAACAGCCCGGCAGATTTTCATTGTTGTGACCTCCACGAAAGATGCCTCTGCTCGAGAGATAGAGACTGGGACTGATGATAGCCTCTCTGAGGAACAGCCTGGCATGATGACGGTAACTTTCGAATCGAGGGGTAGCGGAGATGAAAGCGCTCCCGCGATAGGTAATAATTCTACTTTGGAAGAGGAGTGGCCACTAAAAATGAAGACTTGTCTGACGTCAGTGAGTCTTTGTCCCCGGAAACTTGTTATTTTACCTTTTCTAGAACTTCCTTGGCTAAGGAAGACCAAGGAATACCTAGTAGAGTCTTGTGTTTGAAGGGGAGCGGCATCGAAGATCAATGGAAGCCCTCCTGCCCTTAGCAGGAGAGACCATTCACAGTACTAATACTCCTCAGCATCTTGAAGAATATAGATTCTGACTCCTGTTTTATGGTAACCAAATACCAAAAAAAGTGACCAAAAAGATTAGAGACAGGGAGCAGAGGAGGTGATCTAATTGCTAACCCATATGGCACTTCAGCACACTAGTAGTAGTAGTAGTGGTCCGATGAATGATCGTGAGGGACGAATATTCATGAGAGCTGACAAGAATCGGTGAGCCGATGAAGAAGTTTGCGTATCCGCATGCGCAGTCCCTTAACCATCTGCATGACCTCTTGAACTGTGATGAGAGCCAAAGCTCATATAGAGAAGTTGTAATTGCACAGGGAATCTGATCCAATGAACTTGTGTGAAAACAACAAGTTCCAGTGGACTAGTGAGGTATTAAGCACCAAGAATGACACTTGTGCTGTATCCCTCCCATCGCTGGCGAGTGCTCGGTATGTCGAGGTAAGCGTTAACAAGGTAGCGCGAACCGAGAAACCGTAGGTTGAAGTTCTGAGTGCTGATGCCATCGAGAGAGCACTGAAGTAGCACACACTTGTGTGCTATTGTGGACATGAGATGTGAGAGCTATCGTTGATGAAGTAGCTCTAGCTCTTGGTCTGAAAAAAGTCTAGCGTGTGTCGTCTAGATGAGGAGATTTGCTCGGAGACTCGAAAAGCAAATGTTAAAGCAATAGTACTAAAGCTCTATTAAGGATGACAAGAAGAGAGGAAGGAGTCTCTCTCGGAAGAGAAATGTGCTTGCTTGCAGTGAGGATCATAGATGGTAGAGCTCTGTGATCCCCGCCAGAGAACTTCTTTGTCGAACAAAGTCAGAAAAAAGCACCCAAAAAGGCAAGGCTTCAGAGATTCTTTGGCAGCTGTCTGGCAATTTTACACCCAAGTGGGAAGAGCTGATCATTAAAGGCAGAGGGCAATTTTACCAAGTAAGAAAAAGTCACGAGCTTTGCAGCGCTGTGACACTGAAAGGTGGTCACTATCTAGAAGTTATAACAAGCTGACTTGTAGAGGTATGCTGGAAACTCAAGACGCGAGCTGGGGACTAGACACGAGCAGACTGGACACGAGCAGGAAACTGTTTACAAGTTGGTCTGCGTTGACTCGTTGTAGGTCCTGACGTGCTGAAGAAAACAGAAGAAAGGCAATCATGAGAAAAGGAAAATGTCAGGCACTGGAAGAGGTTGCTGGAACATCAGAAACCTGGAAAAGAGCTGACGAGCGATCACGCGCTGACAGGCAATCGCAAGTCAACAGGCGATCACGAGCTGACAGGAGATCGGGAGCTGATGGGCGATTGCGAGGTGATGGGAGATCGCTTGCTGACGAGCGGTCGAGGGCTGACGAATGATCGAGGGAGATCACGAGCTGACGGGTGATTATGGGCAATCGTGTAGCTACAGTAGGACTGGGTGAGGCGAGATCGAGCATAACGAGTCTACAAGACAGCAGACTCGTCTCGGGTGAGACGAGTCTTCTCGGGTGAGAGGAGTCTTCTCGGGTGAGACGAGTCTTCTCGGGCGAGACGAGTCTTCTCGGGTGAGACAAGTCTTCTCAGGCGAGACAAGTGTGCTGGGTGACGAGTCTGCTACTAGTAAAAGTAACATCTACATGATCTGACGGGCCACACTCCTAGGGATTAGAAGGCATGCACAAGTCCAAAAGGCCCACTAAATCCCATGTGGCAAAGATTACTTGGGGAAAGCTGTCGTCAGCAATGATCAGGAACTGACACAGCAACTTCTTAAGGAAACAAAAACATGATTCAGACTTTGCAGTCCACACTCCCTCTGCCGGCTACCATTGCAGAACGAAGCTGTGCGTCGTCGTCAGCTCTGAAGAAAATCCACTCAGGACAAAACCTAACCTCTGGACAGGAAAAGTGTCCCACAAGAGGCGCAGGAACATGCTTCACACTTTGCACTCCCTCCACAGACTGTCATCGCAGAACGAGAGTACGTCGTCATCAGCGCTGAAGAAGACACCGCTCAAGAGGAAAGCCTAACCCACGAATGGGAAAGGTTCACCCTAACAGGCGCAGGAACAAGCTTCCTGTAGTAGCACTCACATGGAGCGAGGAACATCAAGAACGGTGAAGGTGCATCAACACGGAGAACGACTTCCCTTTGGAGGAGGACAGAGCAGCTTTGCATGGGAAGCGGAGGAGGACAGAGCCGGTTTGCATGGGAAGTGGAGGAGACGCCCTAGCCTAATAATGAAACTAATGATAATAATAATAATAATAATAAAAATGATAATAACATCAAAGGGAGAAAAGATCATAAGAAACTTTCATCCGCCCTCGAGAAAATACTGCGCTACTCTGTCTCCTAAACAGCAACTCAAACCTGTAATAATAAATGAATATATAAATACATAAATATATATGTATGATATAAACAAGATGATAATGTTGATATACAAGAAAACCAGAAAAAAGTCAAAGGCCAGTTGGGCAAAAAGATACAAACGTCTTCTCTCATCGAGTCAGAAGTAAATGGATGATAGAGCACAGGTGTGTGTATGAGCGGGGTAACCGTCCTCACACCACACAAACCAGCGGTGGGGTAATTACACCTTATAGCTAGTTTCAGCTTCACTGAAAGTATAATCAATAATAAAGAGCAAAACGGTTTGTATTTACTATTGGAACAAAAAAAAGTTGAACTTGTATTTTGAATTTCTAAGTTCATGTAACTACCATGGACAAAAAGAAGGCCTTTTCCTTGTTAATAGTGAATATCCTAATAAATAAAAAACTAATTTCGCCATTTCAATACTTACTTCTAGACCCAGACCATGGGAACGGACATTGTTCGTCAGTTTCCATGGTCTGAGCTGTATCTGAATTGTTAGACTTCCCTTCTTCTGTATCAGACTCTAATCGAGCTTGTTTCTTTGGTGGCCCTTCTTCCATGTTATTTCACTTCTTTTTAATACTGCAGCTATAAATCTGAAATAAAAATCAATCTCATTAGAAATCTAAATGAAAACCCAAATATTTACCTAAAAGAAATTTCATGTGCTAGTTTGATTTTGAATTAAACAATATTTGAATCATGTAAGCTATTCAATATTACTTATAGCTTTTTCTTTTGAAAAATGACAAATTCGTAGATAATTTGTGTTTTTCCCTAACTAATACAAACCTGCAGTTATCTATATATGGATACATCTTTTCAGCAAAGCTGGAAGGTAGCTAATTACACTTATAGTACGAGGTGGCAACCCTACCCAGTACCAGCCATCTCTATATATACTCATGGAGTGATGAACTAGTCCCTTTTTCTATTTGGCTTGTAGAGAGCAGATGTCTCCTCTCTCTCCTCCTCCTCCTCAAGGTTGCCATAAGCATTGACGAACATTATTGTTTTGCGCTTAATTTACACTTACTTTCTCCTTTTCAGGTGTGATTGTGCTTGGTTGATGATCCCTGGTTACAAAGGTCATTTTAATGGGACATTCATGTTGTCGGTGGACACGACAACATTCTTTGTTTCAGACATGTAGAGGACGTCGTTGCGAGCAAGACTCTCCTTGTAACGAGTATAGGGAGTGATCTGCCTACCTAGATGAAGTTTGGGAGACGCAGGAAGAAGGTTAAGCGTGATTGCTCTCTCTCAGAGTCTTAATCGGAGATGAAGCGATAGCTAGTTTCTTCTGCTTTGCGCACTCTTACACCTCTTTCCAAAGCTCATTCTTGGCCGTCTTCCTATGGGAAACAACCGAGTAGGAATGCAGTCCCTTTAACTTCTGGGTGATCTCACGGACTTGGGGGTGTTGTTGATTCCTCTAGAGAAACAGCTTCTCCTTCTGAAACTGAGATGGCCTTCTCTATTTCAGATGTCTTGCAGGCTTGGCCATCCATTGGTTTCCATCTTCCCCTTTGAAGGAAGCACTTCTTCGTATCCTTCAACGCGGGGCTGAGAAAGATTCTTTGCCTGTTGCCAACTTCGCCCTGGGCATTTGCGAGGTTTTACTTTCACCCTCCAGACAACCTCCTACTGACGACAAGCTCGGTAGCCATCCAGTGGCTGCGTTGTCTCATAATTTACAGATCTTTATTTCTCCCATTAGGAATGTTTCCAGCTCGCAGGCTATCCTTCTTTCTACTGGTGCTGCAGACGGTCTTCTGGTGGACGACACTGCATCTGTTCATCGATTGCAGGGATGAGACTTATCACATTGTCTTCCTAGTCAGTCAGGATGTCGTTCGCAGCAATCCAATGACGAGATTGGAATTTATTCTGATCAACAATCGCAGGGGCGAGATTCAATCACTTCTTCCTGGTCGGTCAGGATGTGGTTCGCGACAATCCCATGTTAACACAAAAGATCAAAGGTTATCATGATCTCAACACACTTCTTCACGAAGGCGTTTTAACTCTAGGGATTCAAGCTCACCAGACAGAAGGTTATCTCAGTCTCGGCGTTCTTCTTTCCGAAGTCGTTATTATAAGAGTTCAAGATTATGTGCTATACGCCCACAATCACAAGATTTAAGCTCATGTTCACGAGATTCACCCTTGCGTTTAAGAGTTCAGTAATCTCAGTCTCAATCTAGACGTTCACCTTCACGATCACAGGGACAACACTCACTTGTTCCGTAACCGAAATACAAACCACGCTATTTACAAAGGGTATTACTTTTAGCGCAGCTGAAATGACGAGCCAATAGTTTTTAACGAGGGTTAATTACCCCCGCGCTAGTTAGCGGGGGGTGGGGAAGGGTAGCTTGCTACCCCTCCCCCCTCCACACACCGGTGACTTGCTTCACTTCACTTTTGGCTCGGCGGTGATCAGACGTGTCTGCTCATCGCCTTCGTGACAGCCTTTAATTTTCTGCTTTTTCTTTTCAGCGTGTGTGTTGGTTGGAAGTTGACCTTCAGTTATTTTCTTTACTATGCGTACATGCCCTGGAGTTGCCGGCCGTCCTTGTGGGACTTTCATGTCGGACGTTAATACGGATCCACACACCCTCTGCCCTCAATGTCGGGGCCGACGGTGTGACCAGGATAACATGTGCCGTGAGTGCAGGGAGTGGTCTGCCTCCCAGTGGGAGAGGTTTGGCCGTCGGCGTAAGAAGAAGTCCAAGAGAGACCGTTCTCCTCCGGGGTTAGCCTTGAAGGAGGAAGGTTCTCGGGACTCTTCTTCCGCCGCCCAAACCTCCTCCGAAGCTCCCCCTCGGCCGCCTCCTAAGGAGAGTCGTCCGAGTGGGAGCGCAGGCCCTTGTTCTGTTTCCCTACCTTCGGTGGGGGGAGAGGGCGTCGCCTCCCATAGCGAGGCGGTTCCCCCTCCTCCTCCGGGGGAGGTTACTGTATTAATAATGCCTTATCCAGTGATGATCTTTTACAGATTTGGTCGTCCCTGGGTCTTAAGGGCTTGCCCTCCAGGGTCGCTCTTATTGACCTTGTCTCGTTGGGGGCCGCTGTTAAGCAGTCGCCGGTGGTAGCAGAGGTAGACCCTCTGTCTATTGTCGACGTCGTGGTGACAGAGGCCTCCGACGTGGCTGGGCCTTCCGCCGCAGGTGCTGTTGCTGGTGATGGTGCTCAAGGCTCTCCTCCTCCTTCCGTACATCCTTCGAAGGGGGAAGTGAGGCCTTCGGTCTCAACTGCTGCTCAGCTTCCTTCTGAGGGAAGTGTTTTGACGGAGACTCCCCTTCGGAGGACCGATGGTCCCGACGATCTCCCCCGAGGCCGCCTCCGCCGTAAGGCTCACCGCCCTCTACGCCACAAGAGCCTCCCTTCCCCTTACAGGGGAACTAAGAGACGCCTTTTTGGGTCTTCGTCCTCCGGAGGGGACTCTCCTCGTCAGCCTCAACCTACTGCTCCGCCCTCCTTGAACCTCTCTGCAGACCGCTCACCATCTCCTGCCGGATCTTCGCCTTCTGGAGAACTCGTCACCCGACGGGCAACGGTCCCTTCGGGGCTAAGGGATTCTTCCCTTACGCGAGCAGTGCTAGCGCACAAGCGCTCTTCTGCTCGCCAGCGCTCTCCTGCTCGCCAGCGCTCACCTGTTCGCCAGCGATCTCCTGCTCACCAGCGCTCTCCTGCTCGTTGACGATCTCCTGCTCGCCGACGCTCACCTGCTCGTCGGCTCTCTCCTGATGTTCGCCCCCCTCGCCAGCGCTCTCCTGCTCGTCAGCTCTCTTCCGAGCGTCAGCGCTCATTTGAGGACCATCGCCCTGCGGTCTCTGACCACTCTTTAGTTCCTGCTGAACTCCGTGCTCACCATCTGCCTGGTCCTGTGGCTACGCAACATCGTGCTGCGCGTGTGTCAGAAACACATGTTCGCCAACGCGCCAGCGATCTTCCCGTTCCTGCTCGTGAACGCGCCGCACCACCTGTCCTTTCACAGGACACGCGTCGACCTTCTGCTCGCCAGCGATCACCAGCTCACCAGCGATCACCTACGCGCCAGCGATTACCTCCTCGCCAGCGTTCACCTGCTTGCCAGCGCGCACAGGCGATCTTAGTATCGCCTATTCAACAGCGACAACTAACGCGCCGACGTTCGCCAACGCTCCTGAAGGAACATGGTTCGCCAGCTTCTAGCTCGCCATCGCGCGATCGCCCGCCTGCACATGCCGCTCGCCATCGCTCGCCTTTGCACGATCGCCCTCCTGCGCATGCTGCTCGCCATCGCACGACCCTGCACGATCGCCCGCTTACGCATGCTGCTCCTCATCGCACAACCCTGAACGATCGCCCTCCTGCGGATGCTGATCACCATCGCACCCCATCACGCGATCATTCACCTGCGCATGCTGCTCGCCATCGCACAACCCTGAACGATCGCCCGCTTACGCATGCTGCTCCTCATCGCACAACCCTGAACGATCGCCCTCCTGCGGATGCTGATCACCATCGAACCCTATCACGCGATCATTCACCTGCGCATGCTGCTCGCCATCGCTTACCATTACGCGGTCATTCACCTGCGCATGCTGCTCACCATCGCACACCAGTGCGTCGACATACCACATCGCGCCATCGCCAACTTGAGCGACTGCACTCACCAGCTCGTCATCGATCGCCTGTGGATCTACATCGCCAGCGATCTTCCTCACCTACGCGGCAGCACGATCCCTCGCCGTCGCGCCAACGCTTGCGTTCGTCGCCTCGGACACGTGTTCATTTACCTGGCCACCCTCGCGCCCACTCGCCTGCGCGCCCGCGCGATCGCTCGCCTGCGCGATCGCTCGCCTGCGCGCCCGCGCGACCGCGCGACCACTCGCCTGCGCGCCCGCGCGACCGCTCGCCTGTGCGCCCGCGCGATCATCCACCTGCGCGCCCGCGCGATCATCCACCTGCGCGCCCGCGCGACCATTCGCCCTCGCGCGACCATCGTTCGCGGCGAATTCCACAGCCGGTGGTAGCAGCAGGGACGCGTGCTCCTAGACGGCACTCGGGATCACCTCCATCCAAGCACAGGTTGGTAGTGCAGGACGAAGACAGGTCAGTACAGCATTCTTCCCCACCTTCTTTTCAGGCAGGTACCATCGTGTCCACTCCAAAGGATCGCCCGATCCCTTTCTCTTTAGCGAGGATTTCGGACTCTGTGTCCTTGGAGCAGCAGACTTGGTTTGGTCCGCTGGCACGGGCGTTAGTGAGGGTTATGAAACCAGCACTCGCCGGCCAGGGTAACAAACCAGCGGCTGTCTCTCCTACGCTGAAGAGAAAGAGAGGAGTGGACTTCGTGGTGACTTCCCCTAGGGCGAAGTTGGTTCCCAAGAGGTCGGTCTCGAAGGTCCCTTCTCCTGCACGAGCACTCTCTCCTTCTCCTGTGGACGAGGCCTTTCCGTCCTCAGGTGAGTCCAGTGGGGCGGTAGTCTTCCCCTCGGCACCAGGGGGGGAGACTTCGCTTCAGGCAGGAGAATCGTCTCGTGAGGAAGGGGCCCCTCGAACCTCGTTGTTGGGATCCTGTATCCCTCCCAGGAGGGAACCCAAGGATTCCAAGACCGTTCCTAAATCCTCTGCAAGGATTCGTCAGGAACCCACGACTACCCAGGGGAATGTCCACGTATCACCCCAGGAAGAGATTCCTGGGGCAAGAGACTTAGCTGCCAGCCCGCAGGGAGGAGAACAGCAAGAGTCCGACATGCCTTCTGGCAGGTCCTAAGACTGATAAGGACACTTAACAGACTTACGGATCCAGTCATCGGCCCCCGTGAAGGCAGACACGATTCTGGATGAAGTGTTTGACGTTCGGAAGGCCCCTAAGACCAGTGCAGCTCTGCCCTGGTCTCGGGTGCTGAAGAGTGCCAGAGCTAGGGCCAACGCTCAGCTCGCACTTCTTGCCTCCTCCAGTCGTTCCACTGCCGGGAACAAGCTTATCCCTCCTCCTCGCCTTCAGCAGAGGAGGTATTTCGAGATCCTGGGTGAGCACAACCTCGCTCTTCCTCTCCATCACTCTGTGGAGGAGCTGGCGAAGGGAGTTCCCCTGGAGAAACTCTCTGCCCGGCAGGTGTCGTTCTCGGCGGCAGAGATCCTTAACCACGAGAGGGTCGCTAAGTGTGGCAGGCCACTTCGTGGCTGGACTTCTGGCTAGGATCTCTGGGCATCCTATTGCGATCGGAGGACTTGTCCAAGGAGACCAATAGGAAGGCCCTAGAGACCTTCTTGCTCTCGGGCACCCGCTCCATCGAGTTTTTGGCGCACCAGGTTACCACCCTGTGGGCCAACTCGGTGTTGAAGCGTCGCGATGCTGTGTCCGAGAGATTCCATCCGAAGGTCCCCGCCGTAGATGTGTGTAGGCTCCGACCTGCTTCCCTTCTGGGGGAGAGCCTGTTTGAGCCTCAAGACTTGGAGCGAACGGCTGAGAGGTGGAGGAAATCCAGCACGGACTCCCTCCTCCACAGGACCCTTACAACTCGGCCCTATAAGCCTCCAGCCCCGCCACAACAGCAGCAACAGCCTCGTAAGGCTCCCAAACAGGCACCGGCAGCTAAGAAAGTGGTGTCTAAGCCCCAGCCCTTTCCAGCCAAGATCAAGAGGGGCGGTAAGTCCTCCAGGGGCGGTAAGTCCTCCTGGGGAGGCAAGACTCTTAGGGGTGCCGGCCGCGGCCGCAAGCCCTAGGGGTGGCAGTCCCCCTGCGTGTCCACCTGTGGGGGGATGCCTTCAGCGTTGCGTCCGCAGGTGGCAGCAACACGGGGCCGATGCTTGGACGGTCTCAGTGATCGGCCAAGGTTATCGCGTCCCGTTCACGTCATCTCAACCTCCCCTGACAGCGAATCCAGTGTCGTTGAGCTCCTATGCCATGGGATCGGCAAAGGGGCTGGCCCTTCAGGCCGAAGTCGAGACCATGTTCGAGAAGGGTGCTCTCCAGGAGGTCGTGGACGGCTCCCCAGGCTTCTTCAGTCGACTCTTTCTTGTAAAGAAGGCTACTGGAGGCTGGAGACCCGTCATCGATCTCTCAGCTCTGAACAGGTTTGTCAAACAAACCCGGTTCAGCATGGAGACAGCAGACACGGTCAGACTTGCGGTGAGACCACAAGACTTCATGTGTACACTGGATCTAAAGGACGCGTACTTCCAGATCCCAATCCATCCGTCTTCCAGGAAGTACCTGAGATTCTGCCTAGACAACAAGATCTACCAGTTCAAGGTGCTGTGTTTCGGTCTCTCCACAGCTCCTCAGGTGTTCACCAGTGTGTTCACCCTGATTTCATCTTGGGCGCACAGGAACGGCATTCGTCTCCTTCGTTACCTAGACGATTGGCTGATCCTAGCAGACTCGGAGTCGACCCTTCTTCGGCACCGAGACAGGCTTCTGGATCTTTGCCAGGATCTGGGGATCGTGGTAAACCTCGAGAAGTCCTCTCTGCAGCCGTCCCAAGGACTGGTTTATCTAGGCATGCTAATAGACACCAATCTCCACAAAGCCTTTCCATCAGACGACCGGATAGCAAGGCTGAGGAGGGTGGCGGAGCCTTTCCTCAGGCGAAAAGAACTCCCCGCCCAATCGTGGTTGCGTCTCTTAGGCCACCTATCCTCCTTGGCCCGTCTGGTTCCAAACAGCCGCCTCAGGATGAGATCCCTTCAATGGCGGCTCAAGTCCCGGTGGAATCAAGGATCCGATTCCCCGGACATTCTGATCCCAATCGGGTCTCTGGAACAGACGGACTTGCGGTGGTGGCTGGCCGACGAGAACCTGCGGAAGGGAGTGAGTCTTCTCGTCCTCCCCCCGGAATTGACTCTGTTTTCGGACGCGTCAAAAGAAGGGTGGGGGGCGCACGTTCTGAACCAGAGGGCCTCAGGCCTTTGGTCAGAATCAGAAAAGTGCCTACACATCAACCTGCTAGAATTGAAGGCCGTCTTTCTGGCTCTTCAGCAGTTCCAACGGTCCCTGGCGGGTCACTCCGTGGTGGTGATGAGCGACAACACCACGGTAGTGGCTTATATCAACAAGCAGGGAGGCACTTTTTTGCAACAGCTATCCCATCTTGCAGTAGAGACTCTGAGGTGGACCGAAACCCACTCGATAACACTATCAGCTCGCTTCATTCCTGGCAAGAGGAATGTGCTCGCCGACAGTCTGAGCAGGGCTTCGCAGATAGTGAGTACCGAGTGGTCTTTGGATCCTCAGATAGCCAACAAAGTCCTGACTTTGTGGGGTTCCCCGACGGTGGACTTGTTCGCGACAGCCTTGAACTTCAAGCTGCCCCTGTACTGCTCACCAGTCCCGGACCCCAAGGCACTCTGGCAAGATGCTTTCCAGCAACGGTGGGACAACATCGACGTGTACGCCTTCCCACCATTCTGTCTGATGAGAAGGGTGCTCAACAGGACCAGACTATCGGTCAACTGTTCCATGACTCTAGTAGCTCCGCTATGGCATCACGCGGAATGGTTTCCGGACCTTCTGCAACTCCTGACGGAACTCCAAGGGAGCTTCCTCCACGACACGAGCTTCTCAGACAACCCCACTCCGGTGTCCCTCACAGGGCCGTAGCCTCGCTTCGGCTTCACGCCTGGAGACTATTGAGCGTCTCCTCGCGGAGAGAGGCTTTTCGCAACAGGTTGCGGAGAGAATGTCTCGGCACCTGCGAAGGTCCTCTGAGGGAGTCTACCAAGCGAAGTGGAGAGTCTTTTGTGGTTGGTGTCGTGGAAGGGGTATCTCTCCACTCGATGCCACTATTCCAGCAATAGCGGACTTCCTCGTGTATCTGCGAGAAGAAATGCGCCTTTCTGTCTCGGCGGTGAAAGGCTATCGCTCAGCCTTAAGCTTGGCCTTCAGATTGAAGGGCGTGGATATTTCTTCGTCGCTAGAACTCTCTTTACTCATACGTAGCTATGAGCTTACCTGCCCCCAGTCGGAAGTGAGACCCCCTCCTTGGAACGTGGTTGGAGTCCTCAGGTCTCTCAAGAGACCTCGCTTCGAGCCATTACGCCAGGCCTCCGATCGCCACCTGTCTTGGAAGACGGCTTTCCTACTCGCCTTGGCCTCGGCCAAGCGAGTTAGTGAACTTCATGGTCTCTCGTACGACATCGCCCATTCAAGGGGATGGGGGGAGGTAACGCTCAGGTTCATCCCTGAGTTTGTGGCCAAGACTCAGAATCCTGGAGTGCCGGATCCTCGGTTCGACTCTTTCAGGATCGCGAGTCTCCGTTCTGTAACAAACGACCCAGACTAGCTGCTACTATGCCCAGTGAGGTGTCTGAGGTACTACTTGAAGAGAACGGCTGCAGTCCGTCCTCATGTGCGAGCTTTGTTTGTGAGCACATGCAGGACAAAGAGGAGGGTCACCAGGAACACCATCTCAGCTTGGATTCGAAGGGTTATCCACCATGCCCTGAATCCTGACCCTCCTCCGTCACGTCGCCCTCGGGCCCACGATGTCAGGGGTATTGCTACATCCCTGGCCTTCAAGAGAAACTTCTCTGTGACGCAGGTACTTCAAGCTGGGGTCTGAAAGCGTCAAACGACCTTCACAGCCCACTACCTGCAGGACGTGACCCACAGGAGCCTCGATACGTTCTCTATCGGCCCTGTGGTGGCTGCACAACAGCTGGTCTAACCTCAGGCTTCTTTTTGGACAAGTAGCAGTAGGTTGAGGGCGTTGTTACCCGGTCTTAGTCTGCGTGAATGAAAGAGTATGTCTGACCCTTACTTCTCTCTTCATTCTCCCCTCTCTTGGGGAAGCAGCATCCTGGTCCTCGCATAGCTGACCTCGACCTCTGCAGGTAACCCATGCTTCTTTGTGCTCCTAGTATTAAGCTTAATACTGTTGCGTCTCCCATACCCTGACGAGGTGGTATGGGGAACGTCCTATCCTAGAATTCCTATCTGAAGGTCTCAAGGTCAACTTCATAGGACGAGTCACACTCTCCTCCTCACACTGCTTATGTAGGCCACTCGTTCCTAGCGATGCTAGGAACCTGTGAGGTACAGGGGCTCCCTCTCTCTAGTGCTGCTCACTGAGGGATCGAGCCCCCGGGCAAGCCGAAGTCAGTAAGGCTGGGGACTTTCCACCCTTCCTAAGAGGTAAGTCACCCTTTGTAAATAGCGTGGTTTGTATTTCGGTTACGGAACAAATGACAAATTCGAAGATAATTTGTATTTTTCCTAACCATACAAACCTTAGCTATTTACACATATGTGCCCGCCATCCCTGACCCCCAAGTCAAGTCCTACCTCTAAGTGAAGTGAAGCAAGTCACCGGTGTGTGGAGGGGGGAGGGGTAGCAAGCTACCCTTCCTTGCTAGAGAGAATGGTTTGCATTCCTCTAGAGTTGGGCAGGATTTGCCCCCTTCGACTGCCTTGATGAAAAAGTCTAGAGCTTTCTCCGAAAATGGGAAAGAGATGGAGGAAGGAGCAATAAAGGTGGGATGCCTCTTGCTCAGTGCTGAGACTTTGGAGTTGGTGTATCCAGTTCCTTTCAAGGACTTTAAAAGGATGGCTTGCGCCTTGTCATGTTCGAAGACAATGACTTCCTTCGGTACATGCATCCCCCTTTCCTCCACCCACATCACACACTTGAAACATTTCAAGATCTTCTTAGATTTGTATTTATGAAAGATATCCATATTAACAACATCCAAAACAAGTAGCCATTTTCCTTTACGAGGAAATGTTATGGGAGTGCTTAGTGCTATTTGGAACGGTTTGGATGTTTGTTAATCGTTGGAAACATGATATTTTTATTTTAAAATAAATTTTTAGATATACTTACCTGGTAGTTACTTATATATAGCTTAATCCCGCCGATTCGTCGCACGCACGGCAGAAATTCAAATTTCACGGCAATCGCCGACCAGGTGGCCAGGTGGTCATACCTGTGCGCCCTCTAACTAGGTAACCGAAACCATTCCCATAAGTCCTCAGAAATTTCATGCCCCTGTTTTCAGAGGGGAGGAGGGAGGGACCTTTTATATATGTAACTACCAGGTAAGTATATTTAAAAATTTATTTTAAAATAAAAATATTCTTAAATATGTAACTTCCCTGGTAGTTACATATATATAGCTGATTGACACCATTGTTGGCGGGTTAGAAAACCTCAACCCCGTAGGGAATTCGTATAATTATTAATAGCTACAAATTAGTAATACCAATAATCTGGTTCGTATCTGATAAGGAAGCTGGCTTCATAGTTATCGTGCCTCATTGCCTGCATTCCTTACGAGACTCGGCGATCCACCAAGGGGGCTGTAAAAGTCTCTGTGAGGCTGCCACAAGGTCCTCGACCTTAACATGGCTAGACCTCCACCCTTGCTATCCTGGCATACCTAATAAGGAAGCTGGCTTCATAGGTTTTTATGCTTCATTTGCCTGCATTCCTTGAGAGACACAGCGATCCACCCAGGGGGCTGTAGAAAGTCTCTGTGGGGCTGTCACACAATCCTTGACCTGAACATGACTAGACCACCACCCTTGCCATCCTGGCATAGCCATGGACAATGACCTAACCTAGACTTGCATCCCAGGCTGTGGAAGGTTGCAACAACCTTCATAGATGACTTATGAGAACAAGTTCAAGAAAAGGTAAGGGTAAAAACAAGGTTATAGGTTAGAGGCAATAGTACCTTCTCCAAGTACGGCGCCAGAAGCAACGTACCGACTCAGGGAACAACAATCCTCATATTGGGTCTTCCTATTCAGGTAACAATCTGCGAAGATTGATTTACTTCGCCAAAATATCGCTTCCAAAATCGTTTTTATAGACTTGTGTCTATAAGCCATCAAAGTTGCCACAGCTTTTACTTCGTGAGCTTTGACTTTGAGGAATGGGAAGCTTTCCTCATCACAACTCTGGTGAGCTTCCCTTATTAAATTTTTGATAAAGAACGCCAGTGCATTCTTTGACAAGGGTAGCAAAGGCTTCTTTACCGAGCACCAGAGGTTATCTGCCTGTCCTCTGCAGATAAAACTTTTTAGGGCTCTTACTGGACAAAGGTCTCTCCTTTTCCCATCCTACTAAATGAGATAACCCTGGAATGGTCAAGGATCTGGGCCATGGTTGCTAAGGATTCTCGTTCTTGGGGAGAAAACCTTGTCGTAGAGAGCAGATTGCATTTTCTCCATGGAAGCCCATCTTTTTGCTAATGGCTTGCAATTCTTCTATTCTCTTGGCTGTTGCCAACGCAACCAGGAATAGGCTCTTCTTAGTAAGATCCTTCCATGGAGCCTTGTCAAGAGGTTAAAACCTGCTCGAGGTTAAAAACATTAGGACTACATCCAAATTCCAAGATAGGGTTGGGTTGTCTCCTTCCTCTAAGCGGTCTCAAAGAATCTTATAAGGTCCGAGAGATCCTTGTCTCCTGACACGTCAATATGTCTGTGACGGAAGACGGATGCTAGCATGCTGCGGTATCCCTTGATGGTTGATACTGCTAGCTTCTTTGTATTGTTAAAAGTAGCAGAAAATCTGCCAATTGAGTTAGAGAGGTCTTGGAGGAGGAAATGTTATTAACTCTGCACCATTCTCTGAACACGTCCCACTAGATTGGTACACCTTGATTGTGGGCATTCTCCTCGCTCCGGCGATTGCTCTTGTAGCTTTCCTCGAAAAGCCCTTCGCTCTTGCCAGTTTTTCCAATAATCGAAAGGCAGTTAGATGAGAGCGAGGAGATTTGGAGGAATCTCTATATTTGTGCCTGTCTGAGAAAAACGTTCCGACAGGATAACGACATAGAGATGTCTACTAGCCACTCCATCACTTCTGTGATCCAGGGACTCATGGGCCAACAAAAAAACGGAGCTATCATGGTCATGTGGGCGTTGTTTGACTCCCTGAACTTCTTCATGACTCTGTCTAGGATCCTGAATGGGGGGAAAGGCGTACGTGTCTAGTCCTTCCCACTCCATGAAGAAGGCGCCCACTGCCACTGCTTCCTGGTCTGGGACTGGAAAGCAGTAAACAGGTAACCTCCTGTTCTCTGCGTCGCAAAGAGGTCTATTGACGGTTCTCCCCACAGATTCCAAAGCCTGTTGCACACCTCGTGAAGCATGGTCTATTCTGTTGTGAGAAACTGTCTTCCACTACTGAGAAGATCCGTTCTGACATTCTTCTCTCCCTCTATGAAGCAGGTTATCAGAAATATATTGTTCGCTTTTGCCCACAGCAGGAGATCTTACTGCCTCGTAAAGGGAATCCAAATGAGTGCCTCCCTGTTTTCTGATGTAGGCCAACGCTGAGGTGTTGTCTGCGTTGACCTTTACTAACTTGTTTTGGACCTCCTCCTGGAAGTGTATTAGCGCTAGAAGAATGGCCACCAGTTCCTTCACGTTTATGTGCCATTTCTTCTGATGGTCTTCCCATAGACCCGAGATCTCGCCCTTCCCCAGCGTTGTATCCCACCCCACGTCTGATGCGTCTGAATACAACACTAGGTCGGGGTTCTTCTGATGAAATTTGAAGCCTTCAAGTAACTTGTTGGGGTAGTACCATTAACTCCCTTGATTCCTGATTCCCAGAGAGATCGGAATCCACGTCTCTAGGTCTTGGTCTCTTTTCCAATAACTAGACAGATGGAATTAAAGTGGACGTAGATGTAGTCACATGTAGATCTTCTAGACACTTTCCTACAACCTGGCTCTGATTAGCCTATTCCAGGTACATCGAAACTCGTACCCTTTCCAGATGTAACCAGAGAGCCATGTTCGATACCCCTCGTGTGAAAACGTAAGGGGCTGTGCTTAGTCCAAAACAAAAGTGCTCTGAACTGAAAAATTGTAGTGTGATGTACAAATTTCAGATATTTCCTGTAGTTCGGGTGAATTGAGACAAGAAATACCGCGTCCTTCTATCGACACCATCCAGTCACCTAGTGTGGTGTCTGCTAGGACTGACGCAGATGTCTCCATAGCAAACTTGACTTTGCTCACGCACTAGTTCAGTAGACTTACGTCCAGAACGGGTCTCCAATCTCCCGAGTTCTTGGGTGCCAGAAAAAGTCTGTTGTAAAATCCCTCTGACGAGGGGTCTTCTACCATTTCTATTGCTGCTTTTGACAGCATCTTGTTTACCTGCTCTTGAAGAGCTGCTGCCAGTAGTGGGATACTTGTGTCTGGAGACTGAGTTCACTTTTTGGGTTTCGGTTGCTGTTTGGGGTTACGAAGTTGCCCTCCAGCAGCCATTCTCTGTCCTCTTCTAGAAAGGCTCTCCCACGAAAGGGATGACGCGTGGGAGGAGCTTCCTTCTCCTTTCTGGTTAAAAAGTTAGCCGGAAGAACTTTCCTCGCAGTCCTTGTAATCAGATCTTGCGTTACTTGTGCGTAAGAGCTGCCGATAAGTCCTTCACTAGCTCTGAAGGGAAGAGGTATTTGGTCAAGGGAGCATACAAGAGCTCTGCTCTCTGAGCGAGAGTCAATCCTGACGACAGGAAAGAAACAGCATAGATCTTTCTTAATAATACCTGCTGTGAAAAAGGGGCGTCAGTTCGACCGAACCGTCCCTCACGGCTTTATCGAGACAGGCAAAAAGGTGCATCTGCGTCTCGTTCTTATCGTCTGTGATGTCTGCAAGGACTCCTAGAGTCCAATCCATCAAGCTGAAGACATCGATTGTTCTGAAGATGCCCTTCAGCAAGTGATCCATCTCCGACGTGGACCACATCACCTTAGCCTTAGTCATGGCTGATCTACGCGAGGCGTCAACGAGTTGGAGAAGTCTCCCTGGGAGGAGGTAGGAACTTCCAAACCGAGAACCTCCCCAGTCTCGTACCACACTGGATCTAGAAGCCAATCTCGTAGGGGGGAAGGAAAAGGTTATGTTCTTGTTCCTTCTCTTGAGAATCCAATCGTTCAGAGTCGAAAAAGCCCTCTAGACCGATCTGGTTAACACTGTTTCCTTGAAAGAGGAAGATTCCTGGGGTCTACCCTTCAAAAACTGCGAGGGCAGGCTCCGAGGTACAGCCTGTAAGGGTTGTGTTATCACTCGCCCTTTGCAAAAGTACTTAGTACGTCTTTGAGTTTCTTAGATTGTCTGAAAAGTTCTCCGGATATAAGTTCGCCAGAACTGCAAGTAATCTTTTAAGATCTGCTGCATGAAGAGTTTTCTGTATTTCCTCCTCTGAGATCTCCTCTAAAGGGTTAGCGATCTCCGATGTAGAACAAGTGAGAGAAAACACACGCCTCGTCTTGTCTGCTTGCGTCCCGCATGCGTCCAGCATGTTGCGAGGGAGCATCATGTGTGCGTCCAGATCGCTGCAAGGGAGCATCCATGAGCGCTGCAGCTCGCGTGCGTCCTTGCCGCGAGACCGCGCTCGGAACTATGACGTTCGCGATCTTGACGCGGGAAAGCGTCTCGCTCGCATGTGTCCAGTAAGCTGCGAGTCAGCATCCTGCTCGCGTGCGTCCAGCATGCTGTGAGGGAGCGTCAAGATCCTTGCCGCCTCCCGTAATGCGTCCAGATCGCTGCGAGGAAGCGTCCATGAGCGCTGCAACTCGCGTGCGTCCTTGCCGCGAGACAGCGCTCGGAACTATGACGATCGCGATCTCGACGCTCGGTTCCATGACGAGCAACTCTCTTCTTGACTAGCAGGAAGGGAAAAACATAAAACGCCAGCCTCGTCTGGGAGCTGTGTCAACTGACGGCGAGGATAACACTTTTACCTCGCCTTTCCAATGGCGAGGGCAAGCGACCTGGGAAGCGTCAACAGGTACGCTCAAGGGGACGACTGCTCGGAAGCTAACGCCTCTCACCTCCGTTCGCTTGTCGACTTTCCTTCTCCCAGGGGTTGGGTAGCATGGAGGAGGTCCAAGGCTAGGAGAACGACAGGTCCGAGTAGCCGTACCCTCCACTGCACTGCGTCATGTTTGCGTGCCACTGAACACTAGCACTTTTAACTATTTCACATCAGAACATAATTAGATCTGCCCCTTGAGAGAGATTATACTCTTTCGCCAAGGGCTAGAATGAAAATACAATAGGCTATACGATTAATATCAGTATTCTCAATATCAAAATATTAAATAACGATACTAAGTATTGTGAAACTGTAACGATCATCAAGAGTACTACGTAGCTTAAATTGACTGTACGCTAGTGAAATCTCTATATAAATCAATGATTAACTAAAGGAAGTATACTAATAGGATAAATATTTACTTAAAAATAATATATTTCCCTACATTATAAAAATTAAAATACAAATGTTACCTCGCCTTAGTAAGTTAGTATTTTTTACATTTCTTGCAAGAAAAAGAAAAGAATTTACATATTTGCAAGTCATACTAAGTAGTTTACGTCACGATTTGTGACGTCATAGCGATGGCGGAATGATTTCCTTCAAGGCATTCAGGTCTTGCCCTGCTAAGAGTTTACGTCACATGATTGTGACGTCATTAGAGTCTTTCCTTCCACCATCATATCTTTAAGAGTTGTTCCTTAGTTTTTTAAAGTAGGGGGAAAAATTCCTCGATCCTATCCATTTCAAGCTTATGAACATAGCGATCATATTCCAAAAGAAAAATACACATATGCCCTCTGCATTCATACATACTGTGTGGAGCATCAAGAGCAGCTTTTGGAAGCCAGTCTTGACAGCCCTACACACAAAATCTAACAACAGAGGAGCCATCTTGAAAATCAAGTTGAATTAAACTGTCCAAGTTGGACCAACAAAAAAACTATCTTATTCGTGTGTAAAAGAAAGGAAAAATATATTTCCCTATCCAATATCAGCGAAAGCCATCAAAAACAAAGCAATGGGTACTTCACCAATTTGTAGTTAAGCAAACCCAAACAAAGTAGAGCGAATTTCCGACGTGTTGTCTCGAACAACGGCATGGAATTTCTGAGGACTTATGGGAATGGTTCCGGTTACCTAGTTAGAGGGCACAAAGGTATGACCACCTGGTCGGCGATTGCAGCGAAATTTGAATTTCTGCCGTGCACGCGAAGAATCGGCGGGATTAAGCCATATATATATATATATATATATGTAACTACCAGGGAAAAATATTTATAAAACATGCTTTTCAAGTTTTACGGATGGGATACATTAGGATATACATCTGATGAACGACGTTTCAGAAGTGAAGCCAGTAAGGATGGAAGAGAGTTGAGACTTAGTCTTGGGGCAAGATATGGATACAATGGTCTAAGGGGCAACCGCCCTCCCCATTGTTGGTAAGTAGCTAAGGATATGGCTCCTAGGTTAGGTTAAGTGGGAAACCTTTATGATAGTGCTCTTGTGTCTGTTTCCCTTTTAAAATGTGGTTTGTCAGTCATAACTTGTGGAATTTTAAAGTGACTATAATTTGAAAAATACAATTTCCCCCAATTAATTGCATCAAAATTATGTTATTTTCATTAGTAAAATAAATTTTTGAATATACTTACCCGATAATCATGTAGCTGTCAACTCTGTTGCCGACAGAAATCTACGGTCGGGATACGCCAGCGATCGCTATACAGGTGGGGGTGAACACCACAGCGCCATCTGTGGTCAGGTACTCTAGTACTTCTTGTCAACACCACCTCAATTTTTTCCTCGGTCCACTGGTTCTCTATGGGGAGGAAGGGTGGGTCAATTAAATCATGATTATCGGGTAAGTATATTCAAAAATTTATTTTACTAATGAAAATAACATTTTTCAATATTAATCTTACCCGATAATCATGTAGCTGATTCACACCCAGGGTGGTGGGTGGAGACCAGCATACATGTTAACATAGAAGCTAAGTATCCCGTATTTTATTTTATTAGTTATTCAAAAATAACATAAAATAAATAAGTACCTGGTAAGGAAGACGACTTGAACCATTACTCTGCCTTTATTAAGTACGTCTTTCTTACTGAGCGTAGCGGTCCTCTTAGGATGCTGAACGACTCTTAGGTGCTGAAGTATAAAGGGCTGCAACCCATACTAAAGGACCTCATCACAACCTTTAACCTCGGCGCTTCTCAAGAAAGAATTGACCACCCGCCAAATCAACAAGGATGTGGAAGGCTTCTTAGCCAACCGTACAACCCATAAAAAGTATTCAAGAGAAAGGTTAAAAAGGTTATGGGATTATGGGAATGTAGTGGCTGAGCCCCCGCCTACTACTGCATTCGTTGCTACGAATGGTCCCAGGGTGTAGCAGTTCTCGTAAAGAGACTGGACATCTTTGAGATAGAATGATGCGAACACTGACTTGCTTCTCCAATAGGTTGCATCCATAACACTGCAGAGAACGGTTCTGTTTGAGGGCCACTGAAGTAGCCACAGCTCTCACTTCATGTGTCCTTACCTTCAGCAAAGCAAGGTCTTCTTCCTTCAGATGAGAATGTGCTTCCCTAATCAGGAGCCTGAATAGGTAAGAAACTGAGTTCTTAGACCTTGGAAGAGAAGGCTTCTTGATAGCCCACCATAAGGCTTCTGATTGTCCTCGTAAAGGTTATGACCATTTTAGATAGTACCTAAGAGCTCTAACTGGGCAAAGTACTCTCTCCAGTTCGTCCCCCACCAAGTTGGACAGGCTTGGGATCTCGAACGACTTAGGCCAAGGACGTGAAGGAAGCTCGTTTTAGCAAAAAACCGAGCTGCAAGGAACATGTAGCCGTTTCAGATGTGAAAACTATGTTCCTGCTGAAGGCGTGGATCTCACTTACTCTTTTAGCTGTTGTCAAGCACACGAGGAAAAGAGTTTTTAATGTGAGGTCCTTAAAAGAGGCTGATTGGAGAGGTTCAAATCTTGATGACATAAGGAACCTTAGGACCACGTCTAGATTCCAGCCTGGAGTGGACAACCGACGTTCCTTTGAGGTCTTAAAAGACCTAAGGAGGTCCTGTAGATCTTTGTTGGTGGAAAGATCCAAGCCTCTGTGGCGGAAAACCGCTGCCAACATACTTCTGTAACCCTTAATCGTAGGAGCTGAAAGGGATCTTACGTTCCTTAGATGTAACAGGAAGTCAGCAATCTGGGTTACAGTGGTACTGGATGAGGAAACTGCATTGGCCTTGTACCAGCTTCGGAAGACTTCCCCTTTAGACTGATAGACTCTGAGAGTGGATGTCCTCCTTGCTCTGGCAATCGCTCTGGCTGCCTCCTTCGAAAAGCCCCTAGCTCTTGAGAGTCTTTCGAAAGTCTGAAGGCAGTCAGACGAAGAGCGTGGAGGTTTGGATATACCTTCTTTACGTGAGGTAGACGTAGAAGGTCCACTCCTAGAGGAAGAGTCCTGGGAATGTCGACCAGCCATTGCAGTACCTCTATGAACCATTCTCTCGCGGGCCAGAGCGGAGCCAACCAACGTCAGCCGTGTCCCTTTGCGAGAGGCGAACTTCTGAAGTACCCTGTTGACAATCTTGAACGGCGGGAATGCATACAGGTCGAGATGGGACCAATCCAGCAGAAAAGCATCCACGTGAACTGCTGCTGGGTCTGGAATCGGAGAACAATACAACGGGAGCCTCTAGGTTATCGAGGTAGCGAACAGATCTATGGTTGGCTGACCCCACAGGGCCCAAAGTCTGCTGCAAACATTCTTGTGAAGGGTCCACTCTGTGGGGATGACCTGACCCTTCCGGCTAAGGCGATCTGCCATGACATTCATATCGCCCTGAATGAACCTCGTTACCAGCGTGAGCTTTCGATCTTTTAACCAGATGAGGAGGTCCCTTGCGATCTAGAACAACTTCCACGAATGAGTCCCTCCCTGCTTGGAGATGTAAGCCAAGGCTGTGGTGTTGTCAGAGTCCACCTCCACCACCTTGTTAAGCTGGAGGGACTTGAAGTTTATCAAGGTCAGATGAACCGCCAACAGCTCCTTGCAATAGATGTGAAGTGTCCTTAGCTCCTGATTCCATGTTCCCGAGCATTCCTGTCCGTCCAAAGTCGCACCCCAGCCCGTGTCTGATGCGTCAGAGAAGAGACGGCGGTCGGGTTTCTGAACAGCCAAAGGTAGACTTCCTTGAGAAGAAAGCTGTTCTTTCACCACGTGAGAGTAGACCTCCTCTCTTCGGAAACAGGAACTGAGATCGTCTCTAGCGTCATGTCCTTTATCCAGTGAGCCGCTAGAAGATACTGAAGGGGGGGAGGTGGGGTCTCCCTAACTCGATGAACAGTGCCAGCGATGAAAGTGTCCCTGTTAGACTCATCCACTACCTGACTGAGCATCGGTTCCTTCTCAGCATGCTCTGGATGCAATCTAGGGCTTAGTATATCTTTGGGGCCGACGGAAAAGCCCGAAAAGCTCGACTCTGAAGATCCATACCCAGGTAGACAATGGTCTGGGATGGGACGAGCTGGGACTCCTCAAAATTGACCAGGAGGCCCAGTTCCTTGGTCAGATCCATAGTCCATCTGAGAATCTCCAGACAGCGACGACTTGTGGGAGCTCTTAAAAGCTAGTCGTCTGACGGAGCCGGACACAAGATCATGGTACTGCTGCACAGTCTGTGAACTGTCAACCATGGGGAAGCGAGGAAGTACAGTGACAACCCGAAGCTGTCTAGACTGTCTGGGTCGTACAGACAACTCCTTATCGGGTTGCTGAGGTTGCCGCACTGCGTCACAACAAGACACTTCTGCTGGTTGTTGAACGTCTTCCCAGTGACACACTGACTCCGTAAACAAAAAATCCTCTAACAAGGACTAAGCTTGGACTGCATGTCTTGCAACACAGCTCAAGGTCTATGGGAGCAGGTGTGGTAACAGACGGGGTTAGCGACTGAAGTGGAACCATTACCCTCCCTGGAAGCATGCTATGCTTAAATAAAAGTCCATAGGAGGCTAAGCAGCTAAAGGCTCCTCTCCAAATGACAGAGTCCTCAAGGGAAAATCAGAAGGAGGGAGAATAGCACTTTCTCATCTACAGGAACCATATCCGAGAAAAGCTAAGTTCTCTCAGTGAGGGTTTCACTGGTGCAAAAGCAGCAGACTAGAAGGCAACGTTATGAAACTGCTTGACAGTCTAGTGAGTTGGCAACAACCAAAGATGTGTGACTGAGAAGCATGCGGTAAGGTATGCAGAGCATGCTGTATGTAGAGCATGCTGTAAGGTAAGCAGAGCATGTTGCATGGCGTGCGGCTTATGCTGCATGGGATGAGGCTCATGCTGCATGGGATGAGGCTCATGCTGCATGGTATGAGACTCATGCTGCATGGGATGAGGCTCAAGCTGCAAGGGATGAGGCTTATGCCGCATGCGTTGAGGAGGATGCCGCATAGTATGAGGCTCCTGCCTCATGGGTTGAGGCGGTTGCCGCATAGCATGAGGCTTTTGCCTCATGGCTTGAGGAGGATGCCGCATAGCATGAGGCTCCTCATAAGCATGAGGCTGCCTCATGGGTAGAGGAGGATTTTTTAAAGAAATCTGAACCTGACACTAATCTAGCTGTCCGAGGATTTACCTGGTGAGACATCAGTCTCTTTACCAGCGAGTTTTACCAGATTTCCCCGGGCCACCACGTGACACAATTGGTAGTAATTCATTCAAATTACCCCTAATGAGTCAATATGGATAAATATCAACACAACATCGTGTTCAAATAGAAATAAATTTCTACCTCATACTTGGGATCGAACGCTAGCCCCTTCTAATGAAAGGCCAGGTCGAAACCAACCATGCCACGAGAGCCCATTCAAGAGTTGAGGTTCTTGCCTCAAGAGTGGAGGTGGCTGCCGCAAGAGTTGAGGTTGCTGCCTCAAGGATGGTGGAGGTTGCCGCAACGCAAGAGGTTGCTGCATAGCGCTGGTATCTGGCAACTCCCAATGCGGCAGCTCACGCGTGGAGGTAGGTTGAGGAACCTCAACATCATACGTCTGGCAGGGTGGACTGCGCAGAGGTGGAGTTGAGGTTGCTGCCTCGAGGATGGTGGAGGTTGTCGCACCGCAAGAGGTAGCTGCCTCGAGGATGGAGGAGGTAGTCGCAACGCATGAGGCTCCTACCTCAAGGGTAGAGGAGGTTGCTGCAAAGCATAAGGCTCCTGCCTCAAGTGTTGAGGAGGTTGCCGCGTGGCAAGAGGCTCCTGCCTCAAGGAAAGTGGAGGTTGCTGCACAAAGCTGGTATCTGGCAACTCCCAATGCGGCAGCTCACGCATGGAGGTAGCTTGAGGAACCTCAACATCATACGTCTGGCAGGCTGGACTGCGTAGAGGTGGAGGAGCGCTCGCAGGAGGAGGTGTGTTAACCTTCTCTGCCTGAAACTCCTGCATCAACACCGCAAGCTGAGACTGCATTGTCAGCAGCATAGACCACTAGAGTTTAAGAAAGACAACAACAAACGGAGCTACTGTCCGTTGAAACTGAGGGTCTAAAACAGCTGGTGCGGCAACAGACGGAGTTACTGTCTGTTGCGATACCACCTTGCCTCTCTGGGAGGTGTGCAGTTGTCGTACTGCAGCAAGTCCGAACTGACCCAGTGCTAATGGCACCACCTAGGAGTTGGACTTGCGCGGAAGGGACCGACTTGCACTTAAAAGCTGCAAGATTTGGTCCATGGTTTCTGCGAGAAACCTCTAACGCAGACGAGGAATAAATGGGCTCTCTCGTCTTTGTGTGGGTGGGGTGATCACGTCGGCTACGTGAGTTGGTTACACCCGAAACCACGGAGGGAAACGTCTGTTCGTCGATCAAGGCCTGCTGAACCCATAAGTCCTTCGACATTACTTCTCCCCTGGGCTTGGGAGCTTGTAAGAGGTCCCAGACTAGGCGAACAACTGGCACGAACAGACGAACCCTCGAACGCAACACTGTAACACTTTGCGCTTGTCACTTTATCACTTTTGATTTTCTGTTTGCACTTATTTCACTGAACTCGAAACTTTAAGTGGTTTTGTACCTGAAACACGCAATTCTATCCTTCATTAAAAGTTAGTAATTGCGAAAACAGTATTACAATGTAACAGAAAAACATAATGAAAGATAAATAATTCAGTGGCTGGAAAAGAGATTAAACACTAGATCAAATAAACTACGTTTAAAATCTCTCACCGCATAAAGTCTGAGAACAAGAATAAAACTCTAGAAACGTTTACCTTCTTCCCCTAAAGAGACTAGGGAGAATAGCAAAAACGATAACAACGTTACCCGCTTGAACGAAACGTTTATCCTCCTCTCTCTCCCTCCGTCTCTATCTCTCTCTCTCTCTCTCTTGACTTAGCACCTGAGAGAAGAGCCCAATTATATATATCGTTAAAACATATTATTGTTAAAGGAAAAAAACTGAAAGGTTTCCCAAATAAAAAGTTCCTTTATTAGAATAGAACCATTTAAGCTAAGAAAGAATGAACAAAACGCTAGAATCGGTTTACTCTTACTGCAACGTGACACCGTGATAGACTCTCTCTCTATCGTAACGATAGAGCGCAAGTTGAACGTTCTGAACGTCAACAACTGCAGAGACAAAACAAAACGTTAGTTCAACTTTGAAAACAGTACAAGACTATCAAAGAAATTCTTTCAAAAACATTAAAATGGCATAATATGTTAACAGGTAAAAACGAAATGACGGGCTCAAAGTTAATTAACTTCGGTTCCAAGAAAAGACCGCCTACTATTAGGAAAGGTCAAATATAAACAAATATAAAAATTAATTTTAATAAGTTTATAATAAAAGGAAGTTAATCAAAGAGGCCTATAAAAGGCGGAGAGATATAAAATAAATCTATAACTTTGTTAAGCAAAATTAAGAGAGTCTATACTCTCTTCGACACCAACACTTCCGTCTAAGGGAAGGGTCGGCCATTTAAAAGTGAAAGAGAGTTCATACTCTCTTCGTACCAAAATGTAATAAAAAATTAAATCAAATTAATTCCAAAAACTTGCTAAGCTAATGATATAGCTTCCTGAATAGCGAAGGCTAAACTCTAGAGCAAATACATCACCAAATCGTGAGCAATAACTCCAGAATCAACAGCGTATCCATGTAGGTCTAGCCGGAGGCACGACAGAGGAAAAATTGAGGTGGTGTTGACAAGAAGTACTAGAGTACCTGACCACAGATGGCGCTGTGGTGTTCACCCCCACCTGTATAGCGATCGCTGGCGTATCCCGACCGTAGATTTCTGTCGGCAACAGAGTTGACAGCTACATGATTATCGGGTAAGATTAATATTGAAAAATCAATAATTACACATTAAGCACTCATTTTCCCCATAAGAGATATTGTGCTACAGTAAAAATTACTTCCTAGCCTTAGCTTATCTATTCTAATCATATTGATAATTTAACGTTTGCTCCTGCTACCCGTGATGTCTACAGAATACTACAGTAAGTGCAAACAAGGTAACTATCCTTCTATGAAATGTGTCCTATTACAGGTAGACCTTGACCTGGGTTCAGTAAGCCTACATGGGCACTTTAACAGTGGACCACAGTACATTACTTAAAGGGGGGGTCGCACGCCTCCCCCCCCCCCATTAGGTATGTAGGTAAGGACACAGCTTGTAGGTTAGGTTAGGTTAGGTTAGGTTAGGGGGGAAAGCTTAGGTCCATTTTCAATCAACGCATGAGGAACTGGCCGCTGATGTACAAAGGCTCCCTTAGCTTCGACTCTTTTGGACAAATAGATTTCACATTCCGTTCACACACTCTACAGTACATTACCTGGACGTATATACTGTCTGTGCTTTAATGAAACTATTAAAGCTGGCTTATCATGAAATGCTGTTTGATACAAATAAATAAGTATTACAAGTTTGCATTCAAGTATATAAAATGAAATACCCACAATATAAAGTTTAATTGCGGCTCTAAATGACTCTGTTTTGGAACTTATTGCCTCCTTACCTGGTGCACTACAGTAACTTTTGAAGGCTTCTTACTCGGCCCGGGGAGCCCGACATGTAAACAAATGTCTTCATCTTCTACAATTCCTGTCAGAATAACTAGACTCTACTAGGGCAAGATGACCAACGTTGACAGTTGCAGATAATAAGTTTCAAAAAATTCAAAATTACCAACTTTCAATGTCTGTATATTCATAAGTATATATGTAACCTAACTTCCATAAAAAAATAAGATTAATGGGGTAACAGAAATTACAGAATAAGGTAGCGTTCGAAATCATAATGACGTTTCTTGTTTTTTTTTTCTTTTTAAGTCACATAGTTTATTTGAAATTTAACCTAACTCTAAATTGGTCTCCTTTTTTCTTCCAGTTTTGAGAAAACATAAATCATCAAATACTTGCTAAAGCACACCATGTTTGAATATTGGAGTATATTCAATATAAAGTTTAACCGCATATTTCATCAACAACCCAGTAAATACAAATGAAAAGAATAAATACTTTGAAATTGCAATTTAATAGACTATAACATGGAAACAACATTTAGTGAAAAGGTCTTCAACAGTTTGAATATGCGCATTTCGACTTATAAATAATTGTATCTCTAATAACGTAAAAGATAGAACAACTGCCCTCAAACTAGCACAGAGGTAAAAAGGGTATTCGGTCACAAACACGGTCGTTCAGTTGATTAGTTCGTTTAGATTAAGGACAGTAACAAACACAGCGGCACTGCCGGAAATACAAGGGCAATAACTGTTTAGAAATGTCAAAATGCAGTTGAAAATCTACTCAACCTTTCTTATTGTATCCTTTTAGTAACATTCTTGTTATTTTTTTTCTATTTTTATCAAGCAGCACTTGGAATATGAGGATCCTGTGTAATAAATAAAATTACTTGTTTATTTATTTATATGAAAACACCATAACTACTAAGAAATTACCGATAATCCCATCTTTAATTTGGCCGTAGGCTACAGTAAAAATATTCAAGTGGTCATTTTATAACTGGAAATGTTTGGGAACCTTTTCTGGTTTCCAAATTGCGCTATGAGGGACGGTAAATTTTGATATAAAAATTACGCGCCAACTCACAACACAGGTAAAATCTTACTTAATATATACCCATAAACCAGATATGAATTTGAAATTTCTGACTGAAATAAACGAAGTTACGAACTGCCTGAGATAACAAGCTTGTTTTCTAGGACAAACCAAATACCGTGTGTATAATATGAAAAATAATGGACCAAGAACACTACCCTGAGGCACATCAGATATCACACCCATATTCACCAAAGTACCCATTAACAACAACTCTTAGCAATCTATCAATTAAAATAGAAAGTTGAGTAAATCAATTCCACAGATCTCTTTCAAATCATAACTAAATACATTTTTGAAATCTTGGAAACAAAAACTAAAAACATAAAATGATCGGCAATGTAAATTGTATATTTTCATAATTAGACAGATGACCACTTTCCAATTTTTATCAGTACAAAACTGAACAAAGTTCATTATCTTACTTTCATTCTACAGTTTGATTTTCATATTTGCTGATGTACTTCAGTTTATCTATTTTTCAGCTCTATTGTTAAACATACAAAATAAAACATATACAGTACTGAGTACCAAATATCTCTACCTAAAATAAATATGTAAATGTATATGGCATAAGAAAATTTTGTTGTTAGGTAAGCGTATTAGGTTGGGGCTTGATAACATGAATAAGATATACAAATAAACACACAGCACACACACACGCACGCACACACACACACACACTCACACACACACACACACACACACACATATATATATATATATATATATATATATATATATATATATATATATATATATATATATATATATATATATATACTATCATCTCATCCTACGTCTATTGACGCAAATGATTCATTGGTTAAATTCATCAAAGGATAACCAGTTCCGAGTGATGTTCAGTGCCCATCTGAGGCAAGTGACCCTTGCCGATCCAAACTGATTCAAGTAAGATCATCCGCCAGACATTGCAAGTAGAAGCTGAAGACACATATTGTCTATCACATTAAACCCAATACGTCACCCTGCTGCCAGTGACTTCATCGAGATTTAGGGGGCATTTCCTTCACACCCGAAATTCTTGGTATTCCACCAGATTACTCTTCCGCTTATACTCGTATAACCGTTGGCAAACATGTATGTATATATATATATATATATATATATATATATATATATATATATATATATATATATATATGTGTGTGTGTGTGTGTGTGTGTGTGTGTGTGTGTGTGTACTGTATATGTATGCGTGCGTAGGTTTGATTTTATGTGAGTATATAAGTTTAAGCGTAGGGGGAGATGATATACATATATATATATATATATATATATATATATATATATATATATATATATATATATATATATATATATATATATATATATATATATAGGCCTATATATATATATAATATCATGTATGTATATATATACATTTTATGTATATGTATATATAACATATGTATGTATGTATATACACACACACACACACACAAATATATATATATATATATATATATATATATATATATATATATAATCTCCTACACTTAATGACACAAAGGGCTTCGGTTAGGTTTTGCCAGTCCTCGCTATCTTGAGATTTTAAATCTATACTTCTCCATTCATTATTTCCCTCACGCTTCATAGTTCTCAGCCATGTAGGCCTAGGTCTTCCAACTCTTTTAGTGCTTTGTGGTAGTGCAAAGAGCAGGCTCACATCATCTCCCTCTACCCCTCACTATGATCTCATCTACATATGGCACTTGAGTAATCTCTCTTATAGTTTCCTTTCTAATTCTGTTCTGCCATTTAACTCCCAATATCCTTCTGAGGACTTTGTTCTCAAATCTACAAAATCTGTTGGATATTGTTTCATTGTCATACCACGACTCATGTCCATACAGTAACATCGATCTCACTAAATTGATATATAGCCTGATTTTTACATGTAATTTCAGGCAATTTGATTTCCAAATTTTACTAAATCTAGCCGTTGTCTGAGTTGCTTTTTTTCAATCTTTCATTATACTCAAATTCTAAAGACCATGTATAAGAGATAATAGTTCGCAAGTATATAAATGATTTCACCTCATTAATTCTTTCTCCTTCCATTGATATTTCATCTTCCATTGCATATTCGTTCTTATCAACTCTGTCTTTCTTCTATTTATCTTGAGCCCAACCTCATGTCATATTTCATGCATTCTGGTAAGCAGGATTTGCAAGTCCTGTGGCATTTTGCTAATATGAACATATCCCTAACTTCTAAAAATTACAAAATCCATGAGGAAGATAAACAACATATTCCCTTGGAGTATTCCACTGTTCATTGGAAATTCATTTGATAAGACTCCATTAACATTAACTTTGCACTTCCTATGCCCATGAACAGACTTAATCAAATTTATATATTCAAGAGGAACTCCATAATAACGCAGGGTTCTCCACAAAATTGCCCGGTGCACACTATCAAAGGCTTCTTCGTAGTCTACAAATGCCATCAGAAGTGGATTTCTATATTCTACACAATGCTGTACTACATATCTTATAATGAAAATTTGGTCAGTACAACTTCTACCTTTTCGAAATCCTGCTTGTTAATCTCTCAGTTTTTCATAAATTTTTCTCTCTAGCCTCTTTAGAATGAGCATATTATATATTTTCATGACAACTGACGTAAGTGTGATGCCTTTGTATTTATTGCAATCAGACAGATCTCCTTTTTTGGCCATTTTCACCAACACTCCTAGCTCCCATTCATCAGGTTTCGCCTCTTAGTGTCGCATACTACAGAATAATCTTGTAAGTATTCTGGGAGTCACTTCATTTTCGGCCAAAATAATTTCAGCTGTTGTTCCATCGGCCCAGCCCTACAGGCCATGTTCTTAGTTACTTTCCAACACCTATAGGATCACATGGATGGTTACGCCCTTCCTCCATTCAACCCTGATCTGTCCAATATTCTACTGTGTGGGGATTTCACCTGGGCTCAGGTTGAAACTGATGGCTCCCAGATGGCCTCATACCAAATGGTATGCCATTCTCCCTTATCAAGGTCCCAAGAGAACTCACTTGGCCCTAACTCTCCCAGGGAAAATGGACCATCCTCTAAAATTTATGGTGTACAATGGATTCTTCTCCGGTCGAATCATCTCCAGCCCAGATCATGGATTACCCCATCTTCCTGATTTGCAATTTTTTAAATAAGCCACAAATACCCTTTAATATCGAATAAATAAAGGAATTTCCCTATAACCCATGGCACAGCTAATTCGATACCAAAAGGTACTTGTGGCTTATTTGAAAAATTGTAAATCAGAAGTATTAGTGATAAAATTATAAAATGGCCACGTTTTCTATACTTACCAATCAGCTGTAATGGTGGAGATAGGCTGATTTCGAGTCTAGGTATAAATCTTGTATTCGACAGGATTACATACGGCATACTCAGAATCAACTCTTACCTCTCTTTAGAGCCGAGTGGTCTAAACAGTCTAATGTTTATCCTTATTTCTATCAGTCATAAGCTCGAGTCTTTGGCCAGACACAAATATTTATCATTAAAGCAATTTCCCTATGGGTCTGAGAGCTAATGGCAGAGCGAATTCGATATTAAAGGGTATTTGTGGCTTGTGGCTTATCTGAGATAACTTTATATATATATATATATATATATATATATATATATATATATATATATATATATATGTGAGTGTGTGTGTGTGTGTGTGTGTGTATGTATATATATGTCCCATGTCAACAGATAACAAGACATTGGAATGTGGTTTTCTTGCACTTTATTACAAAAGGTTCGTGAATACACTATACACAATGAGTACCATATTGTTGTTGTGAGCGCTCGAGAGTACTGCCACTCGTTCTGAGCAAGTCCATTACAATGTTGCTCTGTCAATATTCCTGAAACTACCAGATCTGGGGAAATCTCACTGGGATGGAAATATACTCTCACCAAACGGCCTGAGACACGTAACCTATCGGAGCTACGACACATCACCTATAACATAGTTCAGTGATCTCGCACAACAATTTATGACAGTCATAGTACTCTTAAAAAGGTCATTAATCTTACTGTATAAAACACATATTTTGCATACAAGTATTGGGACATTACTCCCCTCCCCCCAAAAAGCTTCTCACTCCGGGATAAGGCGCGCACTAGCCCTCTCTAGTTTATGATATTTGGAAGATACTCCGACCCGGAATAGGGCATGGCAAGTACTAGACATAAAAGCAACATAAAATATATACATAGAAATCACTAAAAAAAAAATAACAGACATCTTCCACAAAGAAATAAAAAACATGAGATATTGCATGCAAAAATATACACAATATACTACCGCCAGAGAGTTATGGGGTCCTTTGACTGGCCAGACAGTACTACGTTGGATCCTTCTCTTTGGTTACGGTTCTTTCTCTTTGCCTACACATACGCCGAATAGTCTGGCCTATTCTTAACAGATTCTCCTCTGTCCTCACACACCTGACAACACTGAGGTTACTAAACAATTCTTCTTTGCTCAAGGGGTTAACTACTGCACTGTATTTGTTCTGTGGCTACTTTCCTCTTAGTAAGGGTAGAAGAGACTCTTTAGCTATGGTAAGCAGCTCTTCTAGGAGAAGGACACTCCAAAATAAAACCATTGTTCTCTAGTCTTGGGTAGTGCCATAGCCTCTGTACTATGGTCTTCCACTGTCTTGGGTTAGAGTTCTCTTGCTTGAGGGTACAATCAGGCACACTATTCTATTTAATTTCTCTTCCTCTTGTTTTGTTAAAGTTTTCATAGTTTATATAGGAAATATTTATTTTAATGTTACTCTTCTTAAAATATTTAATTTTTCCTTCTTTCCTTTCCTTACTGGGCTATTTTCCCTGTTGGGGCCCCTGGGCTTATAGCATTTTGCTTTTCCAGCTAGGGTTGTAGCTTAGCAAATAATAATAATAATAATAATAATAATATAAAACAATTTCACTCATTTCTTCTTATGACCACTGCAACTAAAATACAGAATACCCAAAGTGAAAAAAAAAAATCATATCAATATCAGTATTACACAACCTCATCAATAACCTCCCTCTGGTTGCGGGCAATACGGGCCTTTTGGGCGGAATAGGGGTAAGAATAGATATTCCTTCATCCCTTGATTTTACTTGTGCGGTTTACGGCACAGTTTCGCAACACAACTCACTACCACCGTTTCGCCATTTTTAAAATCACTACTACACTTACACTTGTAATTATCAATCGGTAGCCACTAGCCATTTTCCCGAGAAAATCATTCAGTTTCCCGCCCTTCTCTTATAACTCTAAATATAAGATATTCACATCTACACCTTCTCTAACACTGCCTTTCCTCGAGGCTGAACTTTAATCCCGCAGCCACTTGCCCTTCGGGGACCACCCCAGCCTCAGCAACCAGGAATTACATAAATACATGAATAATACAGAATCCGCCTGACAGATCACATCTGACCTATCTAACCTCTCTCTATTTGTTTTTAGGTTCACTCAGCAGTATGTCATACATATTGCTACACTCGGCAAAATTATCACAACACTTTACTTATACATTAAGCACCAACATAAGAACGCATTGTTATCATCAAGTTTATTTTAAACACGTCAAAAGAAAAAATGAAGTCTGTTCAAACAACAATAACAACAACAAAGAAAAAAAAATCCTACTCATCAAATCGAGGAAGTCGCGTATACAGCGGTAAGTAGGTACACTCTGATTGACATTTTTGAAAACTACCTCTTCCAGCACCACATGTATGTGGGCCTGATGATGTTCAAACACTGCGCCATTAATAAGGTTTTGTATCACTACAGTGCTAGATTTAACCATCTTTACTCGGTACGGACCCAAATACGCTGGCACTAGTTTGTGTTTCCTAGGTTGTAACCGTTTCAAATACACATGATCGCCCACAAACACTTTTACCAGTGCGGTTTTAAACCGACCATCATACTTTGAGCTGTGTAATTCATTAGCTCTATTAACAAACTTTTCAGAGGTGTTCATTACTCTCTTTAAGAGATTTAGTAAATAGACACAGTATTGATCAGTTGAACAATTTGGCAACTGTTGCGAATTCATCAGGACCGTATATGGTAACACAGGATCCTGTCCATACACTAAAAAGAAAGGCGTGTCCCTGAGTGAGGCATTATATGCAATGTTCAAAGGTAGCTCAGCTGTAGGAAGCATGGCATGCCAATGAAGGGGGTCATAAGCCACTAAATAACGTAAAATTTGCCCCCTTTCCCTATTATGCAAAACCACTAAGCCATTAGCTGAAGGCCAATATGTGGTCACTGAAAAGTGTTCAATTTTCATCAAGTCCGTGACCAACTTCAAAACCTTACTTATAAACTCGAGACCAATATCACTTATCAAAATTTTTGGGCAACCAAAACTAGTAATGAAAGAGCACAGTGCCTGGGCTAATGAATTTGCTGATTTATCCAACATTGCGTAAGTATGAGTGTAACGAGTATATGCATCCGCAAATACACATATATACTTATGTCGTGTTATACCAGTAGGAAATGGTCTACCACATCCATATGCATCCTATAGAATTTAATAGGAATCATTGGCCATTTCACTGGCTTCAGACACAGTGGTTTTATGTTCTTTGAACCAGTTAAAAGCATAACAACATTTTACATAATTTTCTATAGATTTTTTCATTCCTAACCAAAAGAAGGATTCACGTGCTCTCCTTAACATTCTATCAATCCCTAAATGCCCTGCATACATACGGACTTGCTTGCACAATGTAAATGGCTAAATTAATTAAAGGGGGAGGAAGAACTACCCGTACATAAAATTCCCCTCCCCTCTTCTTGTAAGCACAATATTAGATATCATTCTCTATAAATAAAATTCTCACAAGGCACATTCAGAAATGATGGATAACTCTACGATTCCCTTTTAATCACTGGTCGCACTCTTTCCATCCATTCCTCTCGGACTTCCTTTATGTCCCAACCTCCCAAGTCAATCCCACCAGCATCATCAGGGAACTCATTCTGGACACCCTGGTCATGTCCTCGGCCACCCACACGTATTCACGTTTACTATTTCCATCTCTCTCTCTCTCTCTCTCTCTCTCTCTCTCTCTCTCTCTCTCGTTCGCAGATCTCATTTTCTGATTGCTCCTTTCGTGAACTCACATCCCGTTTTCTATTTTGATGATAGCCTTCAATATTTTGGTTTCGTTCTTCGATCCTCTTTTGTGCCCTAGTTGTTACTCCTATTACTGCACCTCTAGAGAGTGCATCAGTTACCTTGTTAGTTTTACCTTCTTTGTGGTGAAACCCCTTTATGTTTAACTCTGGCAATCTTTCAATCCATCTCACTTGTATAGATGTCGTCACCTTTGTAAAATAAATCACGTAAGGGGTGATGATCACTTTGCAACTCAATCGGCTGACCTAATAAAAAGAACCAATGCCTCTCTAGAACCCAAAGAATAGCCAATGTCTCTTGATCGAATGTACTATAATTCTTTTCTGCCCTTTATAATGCCCTGGAAGCAAAACAAATGGGTCGCTCTCTACCTTTATCATCTCGTTGAGAAATTACGCTACCAATAGCTATGCTATTCGGATCTGTTGCCACTAAAACGGGGCGATCGAATCTAGGATATGCTGGTTAATCATTGCTAGTTAAGGCAGCTATCAAATGGTTAAAGGACCTTTCTTCTTCCACTCCTCAATTTATTACCTTTCGTTTCTTTAAAGCATCTAAGGGTTTTGCTATTTCTCCAAAACCTCTTATGAATTTACGGTAATACCCAGCGAGCCCAAGGAACCCAGCTACTTTCTTAGGGGTACGTAGCCTGGGAAAATGTCTAATAGCTTTGACTTTACTGGGGCAGGGTTGGATACCCTCTGGGGTTATCATATGACCTAAAAGTTCGACCTGTTTACAAAAAAATGTGCACTTTGACAAATTTATTTACATACCATTACGTCGCAATGCTTCTAAAACTTTACGAATATTGTTATGTTCTTCGGCCGTTTTCCTTGTAATTATGATATCGTCTAAATAAACAAGAACATTATGTCAAATTAAGGGCGACAAAACCACCATCATTACTCTAGTGAAATGACTTGGAGCATTTTTAACACCGAAAGGAAGAAAATTAAACTGAAATAGTTGATCGTTAGCTATAAATGCTGTTTTACATTTACTGTCTTCCTGAATGGGCATTTGATAGTATCCAGATTTTAATCAATAGTTGTAAAATATTCACTATCCCGTACCTTCACAAGTAATTCTTCAAATGAGGGCAATGGAAATGCATTATCCTTGATGACTGCATTCAACTTCCTATAATCAACACACAATCTTACCGAGCCATCCTTTTTCCTAACAGCTACAATTGGAGAAGCCCAGGGAGATTTGCTCTCCTCAATTATCCTGTTTCCTCAATTTACTAATTTCCCTTTCTATCTCTCCCTGGAAATGAATGGGTACCTTATAAGGCCCTGACCTGATCGGCTCCACCTGCCCAGTTTAAATGCTAAAGGGAAATCGATCAATCCTCAAGGGTTGCTCGTCTACAATTGCAATTACATCAGAATAATTATTAACAATGTTACTAACTACAGGTTGATATTATGGCGGACATAGTTTTCGTGCTTGCATAATCAAGTTCTGAGTGCATTTGTCTGTGCGGCCTGGAGTTGTGGCTCCCAAGATCCCATTATTAGCAATTTCACATAACTAATTCACACACAGAATCACTTTATAACACAACTCTTTTATTTGACAAATTAACTATCGTTATATCAGCTCTGTTCTCTTTTATTTCTGATAAGCCCTCTAAGACTATGTGTGACCATCTGTCATGGGGTTTAACTGCGACCTTGGTTCCCTCCGGCAGGGGCTGATATGGGGTTCACTGATATGCTCGTAAGCGTCTGGGGAGGCAATACTTCTGTTTCAGGTACACCTGCTACCTTACTTAACTGTCTCTCCATTCCTGCACAAGCACTTATTCTCTCATGACTTTCTATCGGCAAAATGCACCCTCCTGCTTTTACTGTTATTCTATCTTTTTCCCCGCAGATGTATACACTATTTGATTACTAATAATAAAATCTAACCGAAGTTTAGCCTCGATTCCTGGAATTCCCAAGGAGTACGAGACAAAAAAATCATGTGTAAACTTCACAGATCCCACCTTAATGTTGACGATTGTTGTATGCCTTGCATGCAGTTTATTTCCTCCTGGCGTGTCGAGGAAGATGGATGCCGCTGACTGTAGTGGGTTTGAGGAGAACTCTTTTTCAATAGGCGAAACGCTGGCTCCTGTATCAATCAGCGCTCGAATGGACTTATCAGGTAGGTTAATCCTGACTGCTAACATTTCTAGCTGCCCATTAGGATATGTGGGGCCCGTGCCAATGACCTCGCTTGCAGTACCACTGCCCCCTGCTCCTGTCCCTAGTGCTGCGGGGGTGAGGTCAGGGGTACCAAGGGAGGTCCCAGTGACTGCTTCGCCGAGTCCATCGAAGTCAATCTCACTGCTTCCTCGGCTGCTGCTTCTGATGTCATATGGGGGGGAGGCATCGATCTCCCTCGTCTCCCCCTTCCTCTGTTTCCTTTTCCTCGGATGTTGGGTGGGGGGGGGGGTGGATGTGCCACAGCCAGCCCGCCCTCAGAGTTTTTTGAAGGGCACTCTCGTGATAGATGACCATAGGCCTGAAAAGTGTAACAGTGAGGGGATCCTTGGGTGGGGCACTCTACTCGTTGGTGCCACATTCCCCACACTGCCAACATCTGAAGACTCTTTTCACCTGCTTACTACGTTCTCCCCTCTCCTGGTTTGGGGGTTGGTGAGTGCCTCTCATGGTTACCACCTTTTTGGAATTGGGGCAGTTATTCTCAGTAATTTTTTCTTCTTGCAAACTGTCTAGAATGTTTTGTATCGCCATCACTACATCTGCTAACGAGTGATTGTCATCAAACAAATAACTACACAAATACGGGTTTACTAATCGGCGAATATGTTTATGGGCAATTGCTTTTTTATCACCTTATGGGAGATTGGCACTCCGTGTAGCAAACAAATCACAGTCCCGAAAAATGCAAGTTGCAAAACTGAGTACTTGTCTCGCCCTTTCGAATTTTGGGTTTGTAATTTTCTTTCCTGTCCCCTTTTCTCGCATCGGGTAAGGAGTATTTCTCAATTAAATGTCATTTTATTACAGTATAACTTATTAAATTGTCTTGTAGCCAACACATTACCTCCATTGACAGAGCATCTTTCAGCAACCTAATACACTTGAATTGCTTTTTCTCCTTCTGACTACCCATATGTGGCTACTTCAAAGTCTCTCAAAAACCCTTTGACCAATTGAAACCCTTCGTTAGGCCACTGATCATCAAAATGCCTAACACTTGTCAGGAGTTCTGGCAATTCTTGAACTACGACGCTTTGCGTGTTTTCACTCGACTGTGCATGTGTACTTTCACTTGCGTGCGTTTGAACTTAACTTCGTTCATATACGTTGTTCAACTAAGAATCTGTTCATTAACTCAGCTAGGTAATCTAACCTATTTTCTAAATCCTACGTTCATTGTTCTCGTCTATATTCTTCATCAACATCACTATAACCAACTACTCCTTCGTTTTCATCTTCCGCATCAGCAGTGTCTGCTATGTTAGTCCTTGGGTATCTAGGCATCTTGAACTTTTATTTTACCGGGTTAAAGAACAACTTCGTTCACAGCATACACTAACAGATGTATATTTACACCCGGCATCAGTTATGTCCCATGTCAACGGATAATGAGACGTTGGAATATGAGTTTTTTCACTTTATTACAAAAAGGATTGTGAATACACTTTACACAGCCCGATACTCTAAGATGAGTATCTATCTGTTCTTATGTGTGCTCGAGTGGTACTGCTCAACTCTTGGCAAGTAAAATGCAACGTCTCTGTCAATATGCTGAATTGTTAGATTTTGTGGAATTCTCACTGTGATGGAATATACAGTCACCAATAGGCTTTCAACACATTACCTTATTAGACTTGGTACACGTCACTTATAACAGAGTTCAGTAATCACGCACTACAATTTGTGACAGTCATAGTACTCTTAAAAAGGTTATTAATCTCACTGTACAAAACACATATTTTGCATAGAAGTATTAATATATATATATATATATATATATATATATATATATATATATATATACATATATATATATGTATATATATAAATATATATATTTACACACACACACACACACACACATATATATATATATATATATATATATATATATATATATATACACATATATATGTATGTATATATACATGTATATATACGGTATATATGTATGTATATGGTATATATATGTGTATATATATATATATATACATATGTATATATATATATATATATATATATATATATATATATATATATATATATACACATATATATGTATGTATATATACATGTATATATACGGTATATATGTATGTATATGGTATATATATGTGTATATATATATATATATATACATATGTATATATATATATATATATATATATATATATATATATATATATATATATATATATATATATATATAATATATAAATAGGATGGAGAAAAGCCAGCGTAGCATCATACATTTATTTTCCGAATTTTCGAGACTTTGGGTCTCATCATCAGGGCTGTAAAATATACAAAATATACAAATTAAAAAAGACTCAGTATTAATGTTAATATAAATAGAACAACGTAAAATTTAAATCATTTAAAAAATTGAACTAATAAAAAATATATATATATAAAATTAAAAAGTGAAGAATGCTCAAGTTTGTACCTATCTCTATGGAACTAAAAAACTGAGTGACGTTTTCTAGTTTGGAAAGGAGGACGTCAACTATGTTATATATAGAACTGTGGAAGAAGTCTGACCATTTAATGAAGGCACCAGCTGTTTGATGGTCAACGACTCCAAAACAGAGAGAGAATAGTCATTGGGCGCTTGGGTGACGATGCGAAAATCCTTATATGAAAATGATGTTTTACATTTATTGCAATGTTCTCGTATGTTAGAAAATTCTTTGGTTTTCAAAGTACATCCCGTACGGGGACTGACTCCGAGATGAGAATCGATTCTGACTTTGAGCAATCTCTTGGTGGCCCCCACGTATTTCCCGATCTTACATTTCGGGCAAGTAAAGCAATATACCACCAAAGATCGCATCAAAGCCGGAAGTTTATCTTTGTGGGAGAACAAAGAACCCAGAGTTTTAGGATTTTTTTTCTATCAACTTAAGGTTCACAGCCGGAAAAGTTTTCTGAATGACTTTCTGTATTTGCACCTTAAATGCGTTAGACTGAATTAAAGGTATAGAGGCGTACATTAATAATTTAGGCACGTTCGGTACAAGTTGACGTGGTTGAAATTTATCATTTAAAAAGTTATTGACATATTTCAAGAGTAAGGCTGGAGGATACGAATTGTTTTTAAAAAACTGAAGTAAAAACTGGATTTCGCTATGGAAGTTATGCCAGTTGGAGGATAACGTATAAGCACGGTGTAACAGTGTAGAAATACTATTTAATTTAAACATCATGGAACAACTGCTATAGAAGTTGGTACCTTGACCTGTGAACGTCTTTTTTCTAAAGACGCTTGTATTAAAACCATTTTCTGTCCTAGTAATTAAAACATCTAAAAAAGCAAGTTGGTTGTCTTGTTCATGCTCAATTGAGAAATCTATATTAGGATGTAGGCCATTGATATATTGCAAGAAAGCTTCAGCTGCTTCTCGGGACCTAAATAGAGCAATGGTGTCATCCACATATCGCTTATAAAAGAGAGGGCGATATGATAAGGGACACCCATCCAGCATCTGTTCCTCAAAAGAGCACATAAAAGCATTAGCCATAACGGGGCCAAGTGGTGATCCCATCGAAACACCATCAACTTGTTTAAAAACGTTATTGTTAAAAATAAAGTGAGTGTCCTGCACTGCAATTTCTAGAAGTTTCTTAAAATTATCCTTATTAAAACCATGATGTAAAATATTTTCCTCGTAAAAGATCTTATCTAAAATGATGTCAACCGTCGCCTGCAACGGTATGTTCGTAAAAAGAGATGCGACATCCAAACTCACCATATATAAGTCAACATCCTGTGGTAGAATATCAGGTACAAGGTTAGCAGAATTAAGTAAAACGTATTCATTATCTGCAAATGGCTGTAGCAATGATACCAAGTCATTTTTGTTTATTATCACCGTGCCTCTTCCCTTATCTGGTGATAATAAACAAAAATGACTATGTACAGAAAATGGATGATATTCTTAAAGATACCACTAAATTTGTTGAAATAGGTGTTCCAACATATCAACCTATATTTAAGGTGGAGGATAAAATCAATAGATTACTCAAAAGTCTCAAAGATCAGAACATTATAACTGAAAGCACTTACCAAGAATTATTTTGTTCAGGTTCATCCTATGGTGTGTTGTATGGACTTCCTAAAATTCATAAAGATGGTGTTCCTTTACGACCAATTCTGGCGGCTTACAATACCCCAAATTACCAGATAGCTAAATTCTTGATACCATTGCTACAGCCATTTGCAAATAATGAATACGTTTTACTTAATTCTGCTAACCTTGTACCTGATATTCTACCACAGGATGTTGACTTATATATGGTGAGTTTGGATGTCGCATCTCTTTTTACGAACATACCGTTGCAGGCGACGGTTGACATCATTTTAGATAAGATCTTTTACGAGGAAAATATTTTACATCATGGTTTTAATAAGGATAATTTTAAGAAACTTCTAGAAATTGCAGTGCAGGACACTCACTTTATTTTTAACAATAACGTTTTTAAATAAGTTGATGGTGTTTCGATGGGATCACCACTTGGCCCCGTTATGGCTAATGCTTTTATGTGCTCTTTTGAGGAACAGATGCTGGATGGGTGTCCCTTATCATATCGCCCTCTCTTTTATAAGCGATATGTGGATGACACCATTGCTCTATTTAGGTCCCGAGAAGCAGCTGAAGCTTTCTTGCAATATATCAATGGCCTACATCCTAATATAGATTTCTCAATTGAGCATGAACAAGACAACCAACTTGCTTTTTTAGATGTTTTAATTACTAGGACAGAAAATGGTTTTAATACAAGCGTCTTTAGAAAAAAGACGTTCACAGGTCAAGGTACCAACTTCTATAGCAGTTGTTCCATGATGTTTAAATTAAATAGTATTTCCACACTGTTACACCGTGCTTATACGTTATCCTCCAACTGGCATAACTTCCATAGCGAAATCCAGTTTTTACTTCAGTTTTTTAAAAACAATTCGTATCCTCCAGCCTTACTCTTGAAATATGTCAATAACTTTTTAAATGATAAATTTCAACCACGTCAACTTGTACCGAACGTGCCTAAATTATTAATGTACGCCTCTATACCTTTAATTCAGTCTAACGCATTTAAGGTGCAAATACAGAAAGTCATTCAGAAAACTTTTCCGGCTGTGAACCTTAAGTTGATAGAAAAAAAATCCTAAAACTCTGGGTTCTTTGTTCTCCCACAAAGATAAACTTCCGGCTTTGATGCGATCTTTGGTGGTATATTGCTTTACTTGCCCGAAATGTAAGATCGGGAAATACGTGGGGGCCACCAAGAGATTGCTCAAAGTCAGAATCGATTCTCATCTCGGAGTCAGTCCCCGTACGGGATGTACTTTGAAAACCAAAGACTATTCTCTCTCTGTTTTGGAGTCGTTGACCATCAAACAGCTGGTGCCTTCATTAAATGGTCAGACTTCTTCCACAGTTCTATATATAACATAGTTGACGTCCTCCTTTCCAAACTAGAAAACGTCACTCAGTTTTTTAGTTCCATAGAGATAGGTACAAACTTGAGCATTCTTCACTTTTTAATTTTATATATATATTTTTTTTATTAGGTCAATTTTTTAAATGATTTAAATTTTACGTTGTTCTATTTATATTAACATTAATACTGAGTCTTTTTTAATTTGTATATTTTGTATATTTTACAGCCCTGATGATGAGACCCAAAGTCTCTAAAATTCGGAAAATAAATGTATGATGCTACGCTGGCTTTTCTCCATCCTATTTATATTAAATCTACGGCGTTCCAGATGCCCCAACCTTCCTGTATATATATATATATATATATATATATATATATATATATATATATATATATATATATATATATATAGTATGTAAGAGGTTGGCCAGGAATATTACTACTAGAGAGTTTTTGGGTTATTGGGTCCTTTGACTTGGCCAGACAGTACTACTGTGGAGCCCTCTCTCTGGTTATGGCTCATTTTTCCTTTGCCTACACATACACCTAATAATCTGGCCTATTCTTTCCCCATTCTCCTCCGTCCTCATGCACCTGACAACACCAAAGGTTAATGAGGTCGTCCATGGCCTCAGATGTAGCTGTGTTGGAAATTTCGTCAAAATCAGGCAATTTGTTTTGACTTTATCTGACTTTCGATCTATATTATTATTATTATTATTATTATTATTATTATTATTATTATTATTATTATTATTATTATTAATTATTAATTATTAATTATCAATTATTATTTATTATTTATTAATCTATTATTAATCATTAATCATTAATGATTATTATTATTATTATTATAATTATTATTATTATTATTATTATTATTATTATTATTATTTTTATTATTATTATTAGCTAAGCTACAACCATAGTTGGAAAAACAAGATGCTATTAGCCCAAGGGCTCCAACAAGGAAAAATAGACCAGTGAGAAAAGGAAATAAGGAAACATATAAACGATATAAGAAGTAATGAACAATTAAAATAAAATATTTTAAAAACAATAACAACATTAAAACAGATATTTCATATATAAACTATAAAAGGACTTATGCCAGCCTGTTCACCCTGAAAACATTTGCTGTAAGTTTGAACTTTGGAAGCTCTACTGATTCAACTACCCGATTAAAAAGATCACTCCACAACTTGGTCACTGTTGGAATAAAACTTCTAGAGTATTGTGTAGTATTGAGCCTCGTGATGGAGAAGGCTTGACTATTAGAATTAACTGATTGCTAGTATTACGAACATGATGGAACTGTCCGGGAAGAACTGGGAGTAAACGATGGTCAGAACTATAAAAAATCTTAATGCATGTCCAGAGATTAATATCTAGATCACGAATAAGAAATTTAATAGACCATAAGTTCCTGTCCAGCAAATTAAGATGACAATCAGCAGCTGAGGACCAGACAAGAGAACAATACTCGAAACAAGTAGAATAAAAGAATTGAAACACTTTTTCAGAATAGATTGATCACCAAAAATCTTAAGACTTTCTCAATAAGCAAATTTTTTGTCCAATTGAATTAGATACAGAGCTCAAAAGTAAA
>NC_090725.1:247026738-247074238 GCF_036898095.1 Palaemon carinicauda | reverse complement strand
CAAGGCTTCAAAGAATATCATGAAGCTTATGATTCCATTTTTTGGCAGCCGGATTGACGTCAGTTCTTCAAGGATGTCACCTCTTGTTAAAAACAAGCTAGTTGTGAAACTTACACGCTCCCGTGATTTCCCTCAAAATTATAATTTTGCTCACATACTCCCAAATTTCTCCTCTTAAAAATTCTTTCGCTGGGTTTTGCAGTTTTTCTTCTCTATCTTCTATCAGTACTATATCATTTGCATATGACAACTACTACATACCATATTCATAACTTGTTTTCTCATATTACAACTGTAGCATACTTATATATACTAACCTTTCTCTTTACAATCATATTACTAATAAAAATGTTGAGCAGTTACAAAGACTTGAAAAAACCTTGCTTCACCTCTGATTCTATACAAACCAGTCACTCCGTTATCTACATATTTCAACACAGTCTAATCATCATCTGTATCACATATTTTCATATGTCTCAATATTCCTTCTATCAATTCTGTTTTAAACTTTTTCTATGTCCACACATGACACGAAGCGTTTTCCCTCTCTTATCAATACTTTCTGATAACTATAACATACACTAGATCCCTGCTTCATCTTCTTATTCTAAATCCACATCACTCTTCAATTATCCTATTTTCTGTAATTTGCCTTTCTTGAACAAAATCTTAGGGTTGTGGTGGCCTATAAGGTAACGTCCCCGACTGGTGATCGCCAGACTGGGAATCGAGTCCCGCTTAAACTCGTTAGTTCCTTTGGTCGCTGCTGTTGGGGGAGCCTATAGGTCTATCTGCTGAGTCATCAGCAGCGATTGCCCGGCCCTGCTTGGCCCTAGCTTGGGTGGAGAGGGGGCTTGGGTGATAAACATATGTACAGTATATATGGTCAGTCTCTAGGGCACTGTCCTGCTTGATAGGGCAATGTCATTGTCCCTTGGCTCTACCATTCATAAGCAGCCTTTAAACATTTACGTTATTCCCCTCTTTTTTTTCTAAACTTGCCTCTATCATCTTTGTATCACGAGAAGATAGAAAGTAAATGTTAATAACAGATAAAGTGACAATTGTGAATGGAGGCTTTAAGATGGAGCTGAGAATCAAAAAAGAAAAAAAAAATATTACATAGTAGAAGAATACATATGACTCATTTCTACAAAGTAATTGGGAATAGCAGTCATAGATGACGACAATCTCAAAATGATGAATGACTGAAAGAATAAATCCAGAAAATTTTCAGCGTTTTTTTTTTAATATATTGCCTGGCCAGGAACGGGATCTGAAAAAAAAATTGCACCTCGTAGACCTGAACGGTAATAGGCCTGCAAAACTTGATGAGGAGAAAAACTGTTTGTGGGAAAAAGCAAATAAACAAAAGTACTTAAAAATAACATTTAAATTAAAAGGGATCGAATACAGACACAGCAAAGAATCAACCAAAACATTAGAATATATCTAAAGGTAGTTAAAAGTACTATGACGTGATGTAAAGAGACAAAAGCAGATGATTCTTTTTGTTTCTTTGACGAGGCGTGAAAAAAGGAATGCCTCAATATCCAGGAGTTGAGCGTGTAACAAGGAGTGATTAGAACATTCTACTGATGGAGGTTTTATTTCGTGAATGTTTCGATATTCTGCTAATGAGGTTTAATTCTGAGAATGTGTTAATATTCTGCTAATGAGATTCTATTGTTTGAATGTGTCGACATTCTGATGAAAAGGTTTCATTGCGTAAATGTAAGTAGTAGGTTGGCCAGGTCACCAGCCATCCGTTGAGATACTACTGCTAGAAAGTTATGGGTACTTTGACTGACCATACAGTACTACATTGGATCCCTCTTTCTAGTTACGGCTCATTTTATCTTTACCTACACATACACTGAATAGTCTGGTTTATTTTTTCCACATTCTCCTCTGTCCTCATACAACTGACAACAATGATATTACCAAACAATTCTTCTTCGCTTAATGGGTTAACTACTTTACTGTAATTGTTCAGTGGCTACTTTCCTCTTGGTAACGGTAGAGGAGACTCTTTAGCCATGGTAAGCAGCTCTTCTAGGAGAAGGAATCCCCAAAATCAAACCATTGTTCTCTAGTCTTTGGTAGTGCCATAGTCTTTGTACCATAGTCTTCCACTATCTTGGGTTAGAGTTTTCTTGCTTGAGGGTACACTCAGGCACACTATTCTGTCTTATTGCTCTTCCTCTTGTTTTTCAAATTTTGAATAGCGTAAATATGAAAGATTTATACTAAGGTTGTTACTGTTCTTAAAATAATTTACTTTAATTGTTAATTACTTATCTTGTAGTTTATCCATTTCCTTATTTCCTTTCCTCTCTGGGCTACGCCCTGTTGGAGCCCTTGGGTTTATAGCATACTGCTTTTCCAACTAGGGTTATAGCTTAGCAAGTAATAATAATAATAATAATAATAATAATAATAATAATAATAATAATAATAATAATAATAATAATAATGTGTCGACACTCTGCCGAAGAGCTTTTGTTGCATGAATGAGTACACATTCTGCTGAAATAGATTTATTGCCTGAAAATGTTGACATTCTGCTATTGAGGTTTTATTGAATGAATGGGTCGACATTCTGTTCAGGAGGTTTTATTGTGTGAATGTGTCGACAATCTGCTGAAGAAGTTTTATTGTTTGAATGTATTGTCATTATTCTGCTGAAGATGCTTTACATCCTGAATGTGTCGATATTTTGTTGATAAGCTTTTATTGTTTGAATGTGTCGACATTCTATTGAAGAGGTTTTATTGCGTGAGTGAGTCGACATTACGCTGAAGAAATATTATTGCGTGAATGTGTCGACACCCTACTGGTAATCTTTTATTGCGTTAATAAGTCGACAATCTATTGTTGAGCTTTTATTGCGAAAATTTTGTTACATTCTGCTGAAGAGGTTTTACGTGAATGTGTCGACATTCTACAGATGATCTTTTATTATGTGAATGAGTCGACAATCTGTTGATGAGCTTTCATTGGGTAAGAATATAGACAATTTGCTGATGAGATTTTAGTGCGTAAATATGTAGACATTTTACTGATGAGCTTTTATTGCGTGAATGTGTCGACATTCTGCCAATAAGATTTTATCGCGTGAAAAATCGACGTTCTGCTGATGAGTTTTAATAGCGTGAATCTGTTGACGATGATGATGAGCTTTTAGCTTATAACTATATGAAGCCTATAACTAACAGACCAGGGTGTGGTCTGTTAACATTTGTTCGGACCTAATCAACATACAGTAAGTGTCAACGACTGTTTTCTTGCTGTTTTTTTCTTGAGCCACCCATTATTGGAAAAACTAATTACTCATTAATATACATGCATGTGCTGAAAGATAGCTCTGATATTCTAAATGTGCATAAAAACCAAAATTAAACAAAGTAAGACAATAAAAAAGATCTACCAGGTAAAGAGAAAGCAGAATCAGGGCCATCTTTTGCAGCCTCGAGGGGAGCAGCCAATAAATCAGCTGCTAATTTAGCATTCATTAACAATCATTGTTCCTCTGACTGGAAATTGAAAGCAATTGTTATTTCCGCTTCCAATCAAAGGCAATGATGGATATCGTAGTGAGGGGAGACGTGCCAGGAATAGCAGCATTACTTTCATTTTTTTTTTTTCGAAGAGATGGAGAATATAGAGTCGTAAATTAGGCCTAAATGTGATGAAAATGTACTGTATATTTTCCCTAGCTTTCAGTGGGCCTGAATATCTTGAAAAGATACAAAATAAAGCTGAGAGAACCTTAACATCTCTTTCACTGGAGCATCGAATGGTATAAAACATCACTAAATTCCCTCAATCCAATATGAAGAAATGACAATCCCTCCAAGACATTGTTGAAGTTAGTTTATAATTCAAATAATATTTTGCGTTAAATGAACAAAATGCTTTATTTAATCAGACATTTCTATTCTGTGCATAAAGGCAAAATGACCGTTTATTGTTATAATTTTGGACTTCGATTTAGAGTAGTTTTTATACCATGGCTCTGTAAAAATAGTTACGGCTGTACTTAAAAGGTTCGTAACGCACTCTCAATAAAGTCTCCAACCACATAAAAAAAAAAAAAAATAAAATAAAAAACTCCACCCAATGAGTATACGACACTGACACTAGACTTCACCCATTCGAAAACTGTCATATTTCCTCAAATACCGTCGTCTTAATGTCCCCCTCCCAGTACACACAAAAGAAGGAATTCCAGGACTTTGAAAAGATGAATGGAAGAAGACAGACCAGAGTATTTTTTTTCAAAAGAGAAGATGAAATGTATTCTTCCATAGCATGATTATTGATATTCTATGTACAGTACAATAGCCCGATGCAATCAGGTTCTTTTTACGTCTTGTTTTCCATTGAACAACTCAAATATATTGTATACTGGGGATATATAGAAGAAAATCTATAGACCGAATCTACACGGGAAAAAAATCATGTAAAATATGCTACATTCTTACATTTCTGAAGTATTTTATTCATTATGAATAACAATATAATACAAATATAAAAAGATATCATTTTCCATAGCTTGTTTCCTTTTTTTCGAAATTGTACTGGACCTCAAAAATGATAAGCCAAGGCAAAACCAATTATGAGTGTTTTCAGTGAAAATAACACTAAAATATCAAAACTATCACCATGAGAAAAAAATATCACCGATAATAATAATAATAATAATAATAATAATAATAATAATAATTACAAAGTGAGATACTGTATATAATACTTGGTTCAAGGTATTTCAGGCACAATTTTCTCTACACTCCAACAATACTCGGATGACAATAGGAAAACTGTAAAGGTCTTGAATCTTTGGAGCAAAGTAGCCTATACTGAAAAGCTTCTATAACAAATATCTCATACCATAAATTTTATTGAAAAATTTGTGTGACGATGTTGCCACTTCACCTCAGAAAATCAAATTTTATAAAGTCAAATGGCTTTGAAAATATTGAAGCTTAATTGCATAAAATAGGTAAACTGTAGTATTTGATTTCAAACAATGAATAAAGCTAACTTGTAGCTAGTTTCCTTAGCAATATGAGTCAAAGGGACGTGTATATATATATATATATATATATATATATATATATATATATATATATATATATATATATATACTGTATATACACACACACACACATATATATATATATATATATATATTATACGACAATAACAAAAACAAATACAACCGTCTCTAGTCCACTGAAGGAAAAAGGCCTCGGACATGTCCTTAGTCATGTCTGGGGTTTAGTCTGGTGATGGTGGGAGACTTTAGTCTGATTGGTCACAGCAAACCAATCTAGTATGGGTGGCCCTGATTACTACAGCTTTGCTGATTGTACCGCGCATGTTTCACACACACTCGTACATTGTAACGGTATTTTCTTTTTATTTTTTTATCTCACTACACCTTTCCATTAACAGAACTGGTTTAATGGTGTCTATTCTTGAATTGATCTGTTTGAATTTTGTGACCTTTTTCCACTGAAACTGTTGCTATAAAAGCTCGCTGTCTGTTGAAATAAAGCTAGTTATCACCTAACTGCCCGCTCACACACTGGTTAACCCCCGAGTGTCCAGTTCCTTCCCGCCTTACTCCCCACTGCTTTGTATTATTGTTTGATGATGACGCCTTCCGACATTGACTCTACTATCAACACCACATCCCTGAAACTTCTGTTTTTCGCCACCAGAGAAGTGTTCGCCTGGTTCCAGCATGCAGAAGTCCAGTTTTGCATCAAGGACGGTACTCAGTCAAGCACCAAAGCAGATTCTATTCTCACGGCGTTCCCCGAAACAGTTTCAGCTCTTTCAACAACCGTTGGCGAACCAAAAGACTTCACTCACTCTCAGGTAAATGACCAGTATCGCTTCCTTGCAACCTGCCGCAAACGGCTCTACTTATAAAATGAATCTACTCCGTGCCCTTTGGGTGCGGTGCCTACCCAAACCTGTACGTGCTGCTATACCCAATGTCAATATTTTGCCCACGAAGGACCTGATGACCAAAGTTGACGCCCTTATGGACAGTCATTTCACCATCTTCAAGACTTCCAGAATGTTACCACTCTTGACAAAGTGGACAACTATTCAACATCAACCGAAGCTGACGTGAATGTGGTAGGACACAGATGTCCACCCAATAACATGCTGGAGCAGCGACAATGCCGCCCACCACCCACATATACCACCCATCGTTTATGCCCCAACCAACGACCTCTCCCACCCCTTACTGACGTCCATTGGCTGCAGTTATGCTACTACCACTCCAAATCTGGGGCTGCTGCAAAGAAATTTGCGAATGGTTGTCAGAGGCCAAAAAAACTTTCAAGTAGGACATCGCTTGTGGCGATGGCCTCACCTGTCACTAATATTTTCTCTTTAAATGATGCAGGTATGGGCATGCGATTTTTGGTAGACACAGGTGCTTGCCATTCTCTTCTGCCAAGGCTACTCTCCATGACACGATGTAGTTTGTCTAAATCTGCAAATATTCACCTGGTAGCTGCCAACGGATCTGCAATACCCACCACCGGTTATGAATCCCTCACATTATCGTTTGGAAGCACCAAATATAATTGGAAGTTTCTTGTGGCTGAGATAACATCACCAATGCTCGGTGGGGACTTCCTCTCACATTTTCAACTCCTGGTAGATGTCACTCACCGTTGGTTAGTCAACTCTGATTCGTACTCCTCGACAACTTTCCAACCAGATCCCTCCGATCTCGCTCTCCACATCAGCGTACCCACGGATGCCTACACTCACCTCCTCAGGTCATACCAAGAAGTTTTCCGTCCAGAACTTTGTCAAATGCCTACGGTTTCCACAAAACTTGGTATTTATCACCATATCAAGACAATGGGACCCCCGGTGTTTGCCAGATTCAGACATCTGGCACAAGATTGTTTGGCAGCCCCTAAACAAATGTTTGCTGAAATGGAAGAAATGAGCCTTTGCCCAAAGGCCTCAAATTCATGGTTGTCACATTTACACATTGTCCTGAAGAAAGGTGGCTCTCTGCGTCTGTGTGGGGATTACAGGTGCCTAAACATGCAAACAGAAACGGATCACTAACCCCTCCAAAACATCACCAATGTGACCTCCTACATGCATAAAGTGAAGATTTTCTCTACGCTCGACCTCCTGAAGGGGTATTATCAGGTGCCCATGAATGCAAAAGACATCCCTAATACCGCCATCACCTCCTACTTCGGTACATACACCTTCGATTACTCCTATACTGGCTTTCGTAATTCTGGGGCTACTTTTCAACATCTCACCTCCCCTTCTGTGCATGTTACTTAGATGACATACTTGTGTTCTCTTCCTCCAAAGAGGAACACCTCCGCCATCTATGCATCGTGCTTGACCACCTACAACGGAATGACTTTGTAGTCCAGTATGAGAAGTGTACCTTTGGTGCCAACAAAGTATCGTTCTTAGGGCATCGCATCACTCCTGAAAAAGTCCACACCCTCTCTGATAAGGTAGCAATTGTTCAGAACTTTCCCACGCCCTCGACCGTCAAAGCACTGCAAAAATTCTTGGCATCATCACCTATTATTGCCATTTCGTTCCAGCTATCACCGTCACTCTTAGCCCCCTCTATGTCTCCCTCAAGGCAAGCCAAAAGACCTGAAGTGGGGTCCCTTTCAAGAAGTGGCCTTCTGCAAAACCAAAAATGCCCTATCAACCGTGCCATATGAACCTCTCCTTTTCTAGAAATCTCTCTCTCTCTCTCTCTCTCTCTCTCTCTCTCTCTCTCTCTCTGTCTCTCTCTCTCTCTCTCTCTCTCTCTCTCAGGGTAATCTAACAATAAAGTAATTATATCGATCATAAACAAGTATGTTTACGTATTTTCCGTCATAAAAGTACACGAAATCTGTAAATAGTAACTAAATGCGTGGTTAATTTTGTCATCTAGCTAAAAAAAAGAAGATTGACAAAACTGATGTCGAAATTAACCCTCAAGGTTAGAAGTCTTAGTCTTATTGCGTTTGAAGATAATTAACTGCAATGATTAAATCTTCTGTTGCCTCTAAAATTGGAAAACTCTGTGTCGCGTCATAATGTATTGGAAGTTACGTCGTATTTAACCCGTATTCTCATCAGAGCATTAGATGGCTACTGTATTTTACTGATGTCTCGTGAACAAGTCTATAGAGGTTTTTCATATAAACATTCATAATTCTTCACCATAAAAACTCAAACAGTTTTATAATTTGACGGTTTATTTAAAAGTCAAGTATTTCAATCGTTGTTTTAGATCATTTAATCTCAAAGCAACGATCTAGTTCTCCCATAAACATTATTTTCTTAAGTTTAAGAGCAGCTAAATGTTATTATTTATCTTGTTTTGCATCAGGCAATTTTTCTAATGAAAAAATTATAAAAATTGCCTTGCCTACACTAAATTTTGTTTCCACCCAAGCATCTCAAGATGATGCTTTCATGAAGCTAATATTAATTGCTATATCCCTGCTGATAAGGAAACTAACGCAACAGCGAGAAGAATGTCGCCTTGGATTTGTTTTGTAATATACACCCTATGATCCCAAAATTTCGAAAAAAATTAATTTTCCCTTATGAAAAATACTTTACTTCTGTAAAAGCACGAGTAAGACGCTGTTGGAGATAGGCAACATCCGCTATGAAGCAACAATTAATAAATAAAGGAGCAAGAGTGGAAGAGTCGTGTTCATTACTGGTATTGGATGTGGCCTGAAGGACCGCCTGGAAAGCTTGTCAAATTGCCGGGAAGGTTCACAAGTAATGATTAAATTGAAGTATTGGATGAAGTGTTCTTGCCTCCTGTGAGAGCAAGACCATTCATAATCCACTCTCTATCGTTCTGATGTTTGACAATAGCCTGATTCACAAGAGTCAACAGGTGAAAGAGTGGTTAAATCATCAACCACAAATGGACGTTATAGCTGGTCAGCAAAGGTGTGTGCCCTAAATCCCATCGAGAACCTACTGGAAATTATGAAAGCCTATTCAGGTATGGGAGTCTATTTGACATAACCCAAATATATGCCAAAATCTGGTTTTCAGTATATCTGGGGGTTTCCAAAAAGTTATTGATGCTGGAGGTCGATTGACATCTCGATAAAAACCGCGTTTTGTTAAAATTTTCCTTTTTTATATTCATTACGTACTTGAATAAAAAATCATTTATTTAAATTTATATTGATATTTACTACTAATTTTCATGGCTATTTCAACTTAACAAACATTAGAATACGATATAATTAATCTACTTAAACATAAAAACTAAACATATTATACATCATATTATTTTGAAAACTGAAATTAATTTGAAGTTTATAAGAATAATTATGTTGAAACTTGACATACGTCATAACTTTTATGTATAAGTATTTCTTAATTTGATTTGCAAAACAAAAGATAAAAAATGCCCAGATCAGTTCAATATCTAACCCGTATAATGTTTCTGTCAATGATATGGTATCTGTAACATTTGGAAAAAATTATAGTAATAGGAATGATAACTATCAGTGCAAGCTTCTAATGAGAAAAACGCTTCTAGAATCTATTTCTCATAAATCATTATTACCTACATCTACTGCTACCTCAGCAGGTTGATTCTGGCTTCACAACACCACCACCTGATAAGCAAGCAATCGGGCATTTCTGTATTTAAGGGCAGATTCTCTCTCTCTCTCTCTCTCTCTCTCTCTCTCTCTCTCTCTCTCTCTATGCTTAACATATAAATAGATGCATTAGTTGATCTTTACATTAATATCTGATTTGAAGGAAGTGACTACTGTGAAATAAGAGAAACCCCCTAACATTTTGAATGCTATTTATAAATCAAAATTATAAATTTTTGTTGTTGTCATAGCTTGTTATCCTATGTCCTGTCAGGGGCACAAATGCTGTTTTTTCACCTAGTGGAAAAATGACTGACTTTATAACTAATTGTTTAGATATTTTAATTTTATCCTGCAAGTACAGAACTATAGGTTATAGAAAGTAAAAAATCGAATTTTATAAATCGAATAGTAGGACAATCATGAGTCAGCCATATCCTGCTGATTGAATTCTGGAAAGATACCAATACACTTAGCACTACCAATAGTAACTTCAAAGGGTCATTTTGTAGTATAATAAATTAACTTTCTTTTTTGTTTTCTTCATATTACTGTATGTTTTTTTGGACTTGAAATCACAATACAGTCTGTACAGACCAAGCCATGCTGCTAAATCAAACTTCGAACATGAACTCTCTCTCTCTCTCTCTCTCTCTCTCTCTCTCTCTCTCTCATCCATATGCAATTTGAAATTGATATTTTATATTTTCTGTATATATATAGTAAAGGAAGTTTCATAGTCAATGAGTGTAGATGTTTAGGATTATAGCAACTACTTATTTGAATTCTATGACATTGGAAGGGATCATTTTCCATGATGTCACGTTCTGGTGGTGGTCAGTGTGTCACCTTAGGTCGAATCAGGAAGGTACGCAAGGAAACGTTATTCTTATAACTAAGAAAAGTACTCGAAAACGAATAATGAATAAATGTTATATAAATATAATATACCTCTCTCTCTCTCTCTCTCTCTCTCTCTCTCTCTCTCTCTCTCTATATATATATATATATATATGTATATAAAGAGAGAGAGAGAGAGAGAAATCCGGGAAAGTTTTAAAACTTCAGGTGCCGTTCAGAGAGCTCCAGTACGATTCTAAGATTCTGTTGTGGAGTTTTTCAGAACTCCATGCTAAGTCTATGGCTATTTCTTATGAAGCCATTTGAAAATCCAGGAAAGATTTCATCTGAAGCCATTCACAGATTCTGTTCTGGAGTAATTCAGAACTCCATGCTAAGTCTATGGCTATTTCTTCTGACGCCATTTGGAGATTCGGGAAAGATTTCTTCTGAAGCCATTCAGAATTTCTGTACCGGAGTCATTCAGAATTCCATGCAGTCTATGGCTATTTTTTCTGAAGCCTTTCGGGGATCCAGGAAAGATTTCTTCCGAAGCCATCCTAGGATTCTTTTCTGGAGTCATATTGAACTTCATGCTAAATCAATGGCTATTTCTTTTGAAGCTATATGGATATCCAGGAAGATTTTCTTCCGAAGCCGTTTAGGACTCGCGAAAAATTCCTTTTCTCGTTTCAATATGCCCTAGTAACTCATCATAAGCATCATCATCATCATCATACAGTAATAATAATAATAATAGTAATAATAATAGTAATAATAATAATAATCTACGGGATTTTAATAATAATAATGAATTCTGGAGAGAGAGAGAGAGAGAGAGAGAGAGAGAGAGAGAGAGAGAGAGAGAGAGTAATAAATCATAGTAATAATTCTCTTTTTATCTTCCTATTAAGTCTCTCATCTTTTCCTTCACACTGCAAGGCCGAACGTTAAACGTCTACAGAAATTTATCATTGTTATTAAAATCACGTAGTTTATTATTATTATTATTATTATTATTATTATTATTATTATTATTATTATTATTATTACTAGTGTATGAATGATGATGATGATGATGAGTTGCTAGGGCATATTAAAACGATAGAAAAGGAATTTTTCACGAGTCCCAAACGGCTTCGGAAGAAAATCTTCCCGGATATCCGAATAGCTTCAGAAAAATAGCCATAGACTTAGAATGAAGTTCAACATGACTTCAGAACAGAATCCTTGAATGGCTTCGGAAGAAATCTTTCCTGGATCCGCAAATGGCTTCAGAAAAAATAGTAATAGACTTAGCATCTCCCCTTTTTTATAAGTGAAGCTTAAGACACTTCTCATGATCTGAAGGCAGCTATGCAAATTTACGCAATGAACACTGATATGCTGTTATTGGCCATTTTCGTATCATTATTAGGAGGAAGTATCGCTAAACATATGGCACCTCAAAATGGAGGTCAAACAAAATCTAATGCTTGAGGTTAAGTACTTCAAGATAGAGGTCCAAGCGCCGCTAATGCTAAAAGTAGGGCATCTCAAAATAGAGGTCAAAGAAAATCTGATGCCTGAAGTAAAGCACTTCAAAATGGAGATCAAAGAACCCCTAATGCTAAAAGTAGGGCATCTCAAAATAGAGGTCAAAGAAAATCTTATGCTTGAAGTAAAGTACTTCAAAATAGTGATCGAAGAACCCCTAATGCTAAAAGTAGGGCATCTCAAAATAGAGGTCAAAGAAAATCTAATGCTTGAAGTAAAGTACTTCAAAATAGAGATCAAAGAACCCCTAATGCTAAAAGAAGGGCATCTCAAAATTGAGGTCAAAGAAAATCTAATGCTTGAAGTAAAGCACTTCAAAATAGTGATCAAAGAACCCCTAATGCTAAAAGTAGGGCATCTCAAAATAGAGGTCAATGAAAATCTAATGCTTGAAGTAAAACACTTCAAAATAGTGATCAAAGAACCCCTAATGCTAAAAGTAGGGCATCTCAAAAAAGAGGTCAAACAAAATCTAATGCTTGTAGTAAAGCACTTCAAAATAGTGATCAAAGGACCCCTAATGCTAAAAGTATGGCATCTAAAAACAGACGTCAAAGAAAATCTAATGGTTGAAGTAAAGTACTTCAAAATAGAGATCAAAGAACCCCTAATGCTAAAAGTAGAGCAGCTCAAAATAGAGGTCAAAGAAAATCTAATGCTTGAAGTAAAGTACTTCAAAATAGAGATCAAAGAATCCCTAATGCTAAAAGTAGGGCATATCAAAATAGAGGTCAAAGAAAATCTAATGCTTGAAGAAAAGAACTTCAAAAAAGTGATCAAAGAACCCCTAATGCTAAAAGTATGGCATCTCAAAATAGAGGTCAAAGAAAATCTAATGCCTGAAGTAAAGCACTTCAAAATAGAGATAAAAAAACCCCTAATGCTAAAAGTAGGGCATCTAAAAATAGAAGTCAAAGAAAATCTAATGGTTGAAGTAAAGTACTTCAAAATAGAGATCAAAGAACCCCTAATGCTAAAAGTAGGGCATCTTAAAATAGAGGTCAAAGAACATCTAATGCTTGAAGTAAAGCACTTCAAAATAGTGATCAAAGAACCCCTAATGCTAAAAGTATGGCATTTCAAAATAGAGGTCAAAGAAAATCTAATGCTTGAAGTAAAGCACTTAAAAATAGATATCAAAGAATCCCTAATGCTAAAAGTATGGCATCTCAAAATAGAGGTCAAAGAAAATCTAATGCTTGAAGTAAAGCACTTCAAAATAGAGATCAAAGAACCCTTAATGCTAAAAGTAGGGCATCTCAAAACAGAGGTCAAAGAAAATCTAATGCTTGAAGTAAAGCACTTCAAAATAGTGATCAAAGAACCCCTAATACTAAAAGTAGGGCATCTCAAAATAGAGGTCAAAGAAAATCTAATGCTTGAAGTAAAACACTTCAAAATAGTGATAAAAAAACCCTAATGCTAAAAGTAGGGCATCTCAAAATAGAGGTCAAATAAAATCTAATGCTTGAGAATAAGTACTTCAAGATAGAGGTCCAAGCACCGCTAATGCTGAAAGTAGGGCATCTCAAAATAGAGGTCAAACAAAATCTAATGCCTGAAGTAAAGCACTTCAAAATAGTGATCAAAGAACCCCTAATGCTAAAAGTAGGGCATCTCAAAATAGAGGTCAAACAAAATCTAATGCCTGAAGTAAAGCACTTCAAAATAGTGATCAAAGAACCCCTAATGCTAAAAGTAGGGCATCTCAAAATAGAGGTCAAACAAAATCTAATGCCTGAAGTAAAGCACTTCAAAATAGTGATCAAAGAACCCCTAATGCTAAAAGTAGGGCATCTCAAAATAGAGGACAAAGAAAATCTAATGCTTTAAGTAAAGTACTTCAAAATAGTGATCGAAGAACCCCTAATGCTAAAAGTAGGGCATCTCAAAATAGAGGTCAAAGAAAATCTAATGCTTGAAGTAAAGCATTTCAAAATAGTGATAAAAAAAACCCTAATGCTAAAAGTAGGGCGGCTCAAAATAGAGGTCAAAGAAAATCTAATGCTTGAAGTAAAGCACTTCAAAATAGTGATCAAAGAACCCCTAACGCTAAAAGTAGGGCGGCTCAAAATAGAGGTCAAATAAAATCTAATGCTTGAAGTAAAGCACGTCAAAATAGTGATCAAAGGACCCCTAATGCTAAAAGTAGGGCATCTCAAAATAGAGGACAAAGAAAATCTAATGCTTTAAGTAAAGTACTTCAAAATAGTGATCGAAGAACCCCTAATGCTAAAAGTAAGCCATCTTAAAATAGAGGTCAAAGAAAATCTAATGCTTGAGAATAAGTACTTCAAGATAGAGGTCCAAGCACCGCTAATGCTGAAAGTAGGGCATCTCAAAATAGAGGTCAAACAAAATCTAATGCCTGAAGTAAAGCACTTCAAAATAGTGATCAAAGAACCCCTAATGCTAAAAGTAGGGCATCTCAAAATAGAGGACAAAGAAAATCTAATGCTTTAAGTAAAGTACTTCAAAATAGTGATCGAAGAACCCCTAATGCTAAAAGTAAGCCATCTTAAAATAGAGGTCAAAGAAAATCTAATGCTTGAAATAAAGTACTTCAAAATAGAGATCAAAGAACCCCTAATGCTAAAAGTAGGGCATCTCAAAATAGAGGTCAAAGAAAATCTAATGCTTGAAGTAAAGCATTTCAAAATAGTGATAAAAAAAACCCTAATGCTAAAAGTAGGGCGGCTCAAAATAGAGGTCAAAGAAAATCTAATGCTTGAAGTAAAACACTTCAAAATAGTGATAAAAAACCCCTAATGCTAAAAGTAGGGCATCTCAAAATAGAGGTCAAACAAAATCTAATGCTTGAAGTAAAGCACGTCAAAATAGTGATCAAAGGACCCCTAATGCTAAAAGTATGGCATCTCAAAATAGAGGTCAAAGAAAATCTAATGCTTAAAGTAAAGTGCTTCAAAATAGAGATCAAAGCACCCCTAATGCTAAAAGTAGAGCAGCTCAAAATAGAGGTCAAAGAAAATCTAATGCTTGAAGTAAAGTACTTCAAAATAGAGATCAAAGAGCCCTAATGCTAAAAATAGGGCATCTCAAAATAGAGGTCAAATAAAATCTAATGCTTGAAGTAAAGCACTTCAAAAAAGTGATCAAAGAACCCCTAATGCTAAAAGTATGGCATATCAAAATAGAGGTCAAAGAAAATCTAATGCCTGAAGTAAAGCACTTCAAAATACAGATAAAAAAAACCCCTAATGCTAAAAGTAGGGAGTCTAAAAATAGAAGTCAAAGAAAATCTAATGCTTGAAGTAAAGCACTTCAAAATAGTGATCAAAGAACCCCTAATGCTAAAAGTAGGGCATCTCAAAATTAAGGTCAAAGAAAATCTAATACTTTAAGTACAGCACTTCAAAATAGTGATAAAAAAACCCTTAAAGCTAAAAGTAAGGCATCTCCAAATAGAGGTCAAAGAAAATCTAATGCTTGAAGTAAAGCACTTCAAAATAGTGATCAAAGAACCCCTAAGGCTAAAAGTAGGGCATCTCAAAACTGAAGTCAGAGAAAATCTAATGCCTGAAGTAAAGCACTTCAAAATAGAGATCAAAGAACCCCTAATGCTAAAAGTAGGGCATCTCAAAATAGAGGTCAAAGAAAATCTAATGCTTGAAGTGAAGTACTTCAAAATAGAGATCAAAGAACCCCTAATGCTAAAAGTAGGGCATCTCAAAATAGAGGTCAAAGAAAATCTAATGCTTGAAGTAAAGCACTTCAAAATAGTGATCAAAGAACCCCTAACGCTAAAAGTAGGGCGGCTCAAAATAGAGGTCAAATAAAATCTAATGCTTGAAGTAAAGCAATTCAAAATAGTGATAAAAAACCCTTGAAGCTAAAAGTATGGCATCCCAAAATTGAGGTCAAAGAAAATCTAATGCTTGAAGTAAAGCACTTCAAAATAGTGATCAAAGAACCCCTAATGCTAAAAGTAGGGCATCTCAAAATTGAGGTCAAACAAAATCTAATGCTAGAAGTAAAGCTCTTCAAAATAGTGATAAAAAAACCCTTAAAGCTAAAAGTATGGCATCTCAAAATAGATGTCAAACAAAATCTAATGCTGGGAGTAAAGTACTTCAAAATAGAGATCAAAGAACCCCTAATGCTAAAAGTAGAGCAGCTCAAAATAGAGGTAAAAGAAAATCTAATGCTTGAAGTAAAGTACTTCAAAATAGAGATCAAAGAACCCCTAATGCTAAAAGTAGAGCAGCTCAAAATAGATGTCTAAGAAAATCTAATGCTTGAAGTAAAGTACTTCAAAATAGAGATCAAAGAATCCCTAATGCTAAAAGTAGGGCATCTAAAAATTGAGGTCAAATAAAATCTAATGCATGAAGTAAAGCACTTCAAAATAGTGATCAAAGAACCGCTAATGCTAAAAGTAGGGCATCTCAAAATTGAGTTCAAAGAAAATCTAATGCTTGAAGTAAAGCACTTCAAAATAGTGATCAAATAACCCCTAATGCTAAAGGTAGGGCATCTCAAAATAGAGGTCAAACAAAATCTAATGTTTTAAGTAAAGCACTTCAAAATAGTGATCAAAGAACCCTTAATGCTAAAAGTATGGCATATCAAAAATAGAGGTAAAAAAAAATCTAATGCTTGGAGTAAAGCACTTCAAAATAGAGATCAAAGAACCCAAAATGCTAAAAGTAGGCCATCTCAAAATAAAGGTCAAAGAAAATCTAATGCTAGAGGTAAAGCACTTCAAAATAGAGGTCAAATAAAATCTAATGCTTGAAGTAAAGTACTTCAAAATAGAGATCAAAGAACCCCTAATGCTAAAAGTAGAGCAGCTCAAAATAGAGGTCAAAGAAAATCTAATGCTTGAAGTAAAGCACTTCAAAATAGTGATCAAAGAACCCTTAATGCTAAAAGTAGGGCATCTCAAAATTGCGGTCAAATAAAATCTAATGCTTGAAGTAAAGCACTTCAAAATAGTGATCAAAGAACCGCTAATGCTAAAAGTAGGGCATCTCAAAATAGAGGTCAAAGAAAATCTAATGCTAGAAGTAAAGTATTTCAAAATAGAGATCAAAGAACCCCTAATGCTAAAAGTAGGGCATCTCAAAATAAAGGTCAAATAAAATCTAATGCTTGGAGTAAAGCACTTCAAAATAGAGATCAAAGAACCCCTAATGCTAAAAGTAGAGCAGCTCAAAATAGAGGTCAGAGAAAATCTAATGTTTGAAGTAAAGTACTTCAAAATAGAGATCAAAGAACCCCTAATATTAAAAGTAGGGCATCTCAAAATAGAGGTCAAAGAAAATCTAATGCTTGAAGTAAAGTACTTCAAAATAGTGATCAAAGAACCCCAAATGCTAAAAGTAGGGCATCTCAAAATAGAGGTCAAATAAAATCTAATGCTTGAAGTAAAGCACTTCAAAATAGAGATCAAAGAACCACTAACGCTGAAAGTAGGGCATCTCAAAATAGAGGTCAAATAAAATCTAATGCTTATAGTAAAGCACTTCAAAATAGTGATCAAAGAACCGCTAATGCTAAAAGTAGGGCATCTCAAAATAGAGGTCTAAGAAAATCTAATGCTTGAAGTAAAGCACTTCAAAATAGTGATCAAAGAACCCCTAATGCTAAAAGTATGGCATCTCAAAATAGAGGTCAAAGAAAATCTAATGCTTGAAGTAAAGTAATTCAAAATAGAGATCAAAGAACCCCTAATGCTAAAAGTAGGACATCTCAAAATAGAGGTCAAAGAAAATCTAATGCTTGAAGTAAAGCACTTCAAAATAGTGATCAAAGAACCCTTAATGCTAAAAGTATGGCATATCAAAAATAGAGGTAAAACAAAATCTAATGCTTGGAGTAAAGCACTTCAAAATAGAGATCAAAGAACCCCAAATGCTAAAATTAGGCCATCTCAAAATAAAGGTCAAAGAAAATCTAATGCTAGAGGTAAAGCACTTCAAAATAGAGGTCAAATAAAATCTAATCTTGAAGTAAAGTACTTCAAAATAGAGATCAAAGAACCCCTAATGCTAAAAGTAAGCCATCTCAAAATAAAGGTCAAAGAAAATCTAATGCTAGAGGTAAAGCACTTCAAAATAGAGATCAAATAAAAACTAATGCTTGAAGTAAAGTACTTCAAAATAGAGATCAAAGAACCCCTAATGCTAAAAGTAGAGCAGCTCAAAATAGGTCAAATAAAATCTAATGCTTGAAATAAAGTACTTCAAAATAGAGATCAAAGAACCCCTAATGCTAAAAGTAGAGCAGCTCAAAATAGAGGTCAAAGAAAATCTAATGCTTGAAGTAGTGTACTTCAAAATAGTGATCAAAGAACCCCTAATGCTAAAAGTAGAGCAGCTCAAAATAGAGGTCAAAGAAAATCTAATGCTTGAAGTAAAGTACTTCAAAATAGTGATCAAAGAACCCCTAATGCTAAAAGTATGGCATCTCAAAAAAAAAGGTAAATCAAAATCTAATGCTTGGAGTAAAGCACTTCAAAATAGAGATCAAAGAACCCCTAATAATAAAAGTAAGCCATCTCAAAATAAAGGTAAAAGAAAATCTAATACTAGAGGTAAAGCACTTCAAAATAGAGGTCAAAGAAAATCTAATGCTTGAAGTAAAGTACTTCAAAATAGAGATCAAAGAACCCCTAATGCTAAAAGTAGAGCAGCTCAAAATAGAGGTAAAAGAAAATCTAATGCTTGAAGTAAAGTACTTCAAAATAGAGATCATAGAACCCCTAATGCTAAAAGTAGAGCAGCTCAAAATAGAGGTCAAAGAAAATCTAATGCTTGAAGTAAAGTACTTCAAAATAGAGATAAAAGAACCCCTAATGCTAAAAGTAGAGCAGCTCAAAATAGAGGTCAAATAAAATCTAATGCTCGAAGTAAAGTACTTCAAAATAGAGATCAAAGAACCCCTAATGCTAAAAGTAGAGCAGCTCAAAAAAGAGGACAAAGAAACTCTAATGCTTGAAGTAAAGTACTTCAAAATAGAGATCAAAGAACCCCTAATGCTAAAAGTAGGGCATCTCAAAATAGAGGTCAAAGAAAATATAATGCTTGAAGTAAAGCACTTCGAAAAAGTTATCAAAGAACCCCTAATGCTAGAAGTATGGAATCTCAAAATAGTGGACAAAGAAAATCTAATGCCTGAAGTAAAGCACATCAAAACGGAGACCAAAGAGCTCCTAATGCTAAAAGTAAGGCATCTCAAAAATAGAGGTAAAACAAAATCTAATGCTTGGAGTAAAGCACTTCAAAATAGAGATCAAAGAACCCTTAATGCTAAAAGTAGGCCATCTCAAAATAAAGGTCAAAGAATATCTATTACTTGAGATAAAGCACTTCAAAATAGGGACCAAAGAGCCCCTAATGCTAAAAGTATGGCATCTCAAAATAGAGGTAAAACAAAATCTAGTGCTTGGAGTAAAGCACTTCAAAATAGAGGTAAAAAATCCCCTAATGCTGAAAGTATGGCATCTCAACATAGAGGTCAAAGAGAATCTGATGCTTGAGGTAAAGCATTTCAAAATAAAGGTCAAAGATCCCCTTATGCTGAAAGTATGACATCTCAGAATAGAGGTAAAAGAAAATCTAGTGCTTGAGGTGACGCACTTTAGATAGCGGTCAAAGAGCCCTTAATGCTAGAAGTATGGCATCTCAAAATAGATTTCGAAGAAAATCCAATGCTAGTGGGAAAGCACTTTAAAATACAGGTCAAAGAACCCTTAATGCTAAAAGTATGGCATCTCAAAAGAGAGGAAAAAGATAATCCTTTCCTAGAGGTAAAACACTTCAAAATAGAAGTCAAAGAGCCCCTAAAACTATAAGTATGGCACCTCAAAATGCAGGTCAAAGAAAATCTAATGTTAGAGGTAAAGCACTTCAAAATAGAAGTCAAAGAGCCCCTACAACTAAAAGTATGGCACCTCAAAATGGAGGTCGAAGAAAATCTAATGTTAGGGGTAAAGCACTTCAAAATAAGAGGCCAAAGAGCCCCTAATGCTAAAAGTATGGCACCTCAAAATGAAGGTCAAAGAAAATCCTATGCTAGAGGTAAAGCACTTCAAAATAGAGGTCAAAGAGCCCTAATGCTAAAATTATGGCACCTCAAAATGGAAGTCAAAGAAACCCTAATGCTAGAGGTAAAGCACTTCAAAATAGAGGTCAAAGAGCCCCTAAAGCTAAAAGTATGGCATCTCAAAATGGAGGTCAAAGAAAATCTAAAGCTAGAGGTGAAGCACTGCAAAATAGATGTTAAAAAGTCCTAATGCTAAATGTATGGGACCTCAAAATAGAAGTCATATAAAATCTAATGCTACAGGTAAAGCACATCAAAATAGAGGTAAAATAAAAGACAATGCTAAAGGTGAAGCAATTCAAAATAGAGGTCAATGAGCTCCTAATGACAAAAGTATGGCACCTCAAAATGGATGTCAAAGAAAATCCAATGTTGCACCTATAACTAGAAGCCAAAAAGCCCCTAATACCAAAAGTATGGCACCTCTAAATGGAGGTTAAAGAAAATCTAATACTAGAGGTGAAGCACTTCAAAATAGAGGTCTAAGAACCCCTAAAGACAAAATCATGGCAACCCAAAATGGATGTCAAAGAAAATCTAATGCTAGAGGAGAAGCATTTTAAAATAAAGGTTTAAGAGCTCTTAGTACCAAAAGTATGGCACCTCAAAATGCAGGTCAAAGAAAATCCAATGCTAGAAGTAAAGCGCCTAAAAATAGAGGTCTAAGAGCACCTAATGCCAAAAGAATGGCATCTCAAAATGGAAGTCTAAGAGGACCTAATGAAAAGGTATGGTACCTCAAAGTGACGGTCAAAGAAAATCCAATGCTAAAAGTGAAGCACTTCTAAATAGAGGTCTAAGAGTCCCTAATGCCAAATGTATGGCATTTCAAAATGGAAGTAAAAGAAAATCTAATACTAGAGATGAAAAACCTTAAAATGGAGGTCTAAGAGCACCTAATGCCAAAAGTATGGCACCTCAAAGATGAAGTCAAAGAAAATCCAAGGCTGGAGGTGAAAGACTTCAAAATAGAGGTCTAAGAGCACCTAATGCCAAAGTATGGCACCTGAAAATGGAGGTCAAAGAAAACACAGTGCTAGAAGTGAAGCATTTCAAAATAGAGGTCTAAGAGCCCCTAATGTCAAAAGTATGGCATTTCAAAATAGAGGTTAAGCATCCACAATGCTAGATGTGAAGCACTTAAAAATAGAGGTCTAAAAGCCCTTAATGCCTAAAGTATGGCACTTCAAAATGGAGGTAAAAAAAATCTAATGCTATAGGTGAAACACCTGAAAATGGAGGTCTAAGAGCACCCAATGCCAAAATTATGGCACCTCAAAGTGGAAGGCAAAGAAAATCCAAGGCTGGAGGTGAAGGACTTCCAAATAGAAGTCTAAGAGCACCTAATGCCAAAGTATGGCACCTGAAAATGGAGGTAAAAAAAAACCCAGTGCTAGAGGTGAAGCACTTCAAAATAGAGGTCTAAGAGGCCCTAATGTCAAAAGTATGGCACTTAAAAAAAGAGGTTAAAGAAACCAAAATGCTAGAGGTGAAGCACTTAAAAATAGGGGTCTAAGAGCCCCTAATGCCTAAAGTATGGCACTTCAAAATGGAGGTCAAAGAAAATCTAATGCTAGAGGTGAAGCACTTAAAAATAGAGGTCAAAGAGCACCTAATGACAAAAAATATGGCAACTCAAAATGGAGGTCAAAGAAAATTCAATGATAAAAGTAAAGCGTTTCAAAATAGCGTTCTAAGAGCCCCTAATGCTAAAAGTATGGCACTTCAAAATGGAGGTCAAAGAAAATCAAATGCTAGAGGTGAAGCACTTCAAAATTGAAGTCTAAGAGCCCTTAATGGTAAAAGTATGGCACTTCAAAATAGAGGTCAAATAAAATCTAATGCTAGAGGTAAAGCACTTTCAAGTAGAGGTCAAAGAGCCCCTAATTCTAAAAATATGGCACCTCAAAATGGAGGTCAAAGGAAATCTAATGCTAGAGGTAAAGCACTTCTAAGTACAGGTCAAAGAGCCCCTAATGCTAAAAGTATGGCACCTCAAAATAGAGGTCAAATAAAATCTAATGCTAGAGGTAAAGCACTTTCAAGTAGAGGTCAAAAAGCCCCTAATGCTAAAAGTATGGCACCTCAAAATGGAGGTCAAAGAAAATCAAATGCTAGAGGTAAAGCGCTTCAAAATAGAGGTCTAAGAGCCTCTAATGCCAAAGGACTGGCACTTCAAATGGAGGTCAAAGAAAATCTAATGCTAAAGGTGAAGCACTTAAAAATAGAGGTCAAAAATCACCTAATGACAAAAAATATGGCAACTCAAAATGGAGGTCAAAGAAAATTCAATGATAAAGGTAAAGGGCTTCAAAATAGCAGGCAAAGACCCCTTAATGCCAAAAGTATGGCACTTCAAAATGGAGGTCAAAGAAAATCAAATGCTAGAGGTGAAGCACTTCAAAATAGAGGACTATGAGCCCCTAATGCTAAACGTATGGCACCTCAAAATGGAGGTCAAAGAAAATCAAATGCTAGAGGTAAAGCGCTTCAAAATAGAGGTCTAAGAGCCCCTAATGCCAAAGGACTGGCACTTCAAATGGAGGTCAAAGAAAATCTAATGCTAAAGGTGAAGCACTTAAAAATAGAGGTCAAAGAGCACCTAATTACAAAAAATATGCGACTCAAAATGGAGGTCAAAGAAAATTCAATGATAAAGGTAAAGCGCTTCAAAATAGCAGTCTGAGAGCCCTTAATGCCAAAAGTATGGCATTTCAAAATGGAGGTCGAAGAAAATCAAATGCTAGAGGTGAAGCACTTAAAAATAGAGTTCTAAGAGCCCTTAATGCTAAAAGTATGGCACCTCAAAATAGAGGTCAAATAAAATCTAATGCTAGTGGTAAAGCACTTCAGAGTAGAGGTCAAAGAGCCCCTAATGCTAAAAGTATGGCACCTCAAAACGGAGGTCAAAGAAAATCTAATGCTAGAGGTAAATCACTTAAAAATAGAGGTCAAAGAGCCCCTAATGCTAAACGTATGGCACCTCAAAATGGAGGTCAAATAAAATGTAATGCTAGAGGTAAAAGCACTTCAAAATAGAGGTCTAAGAGCCACTAATGCCAAAATTATGGCACTTCAAAATGGAGGTCAAAGAAAATCTAATGCTAGAGGTAAAGCACTTAAAAATAGAGGTCAAAGAGCACCTAAATAAAAAAAATATGCAACTCAAAATGGAGGTCATAGAGCATTCAATGATAAAGGTAAAGTGCTTCAAAATAGCAGTCTAAGAGCCCCTAATGCCAAAAGTATGGCACTTCAAAATGGAGGTCAAAGATAATTAAATGTTAGAGGTGAAAAAAATAATGTTCAAAGAGCCCTTAATGCTAAAAGTATGGCACCTCAAAATAGAGGTCAAATAGAATCTAATGCTAGAGGTAAAGCACTTCCAAGTCGAGGTCAAAGAGCTCCTAATGCTAAAAGTATGGCACCTCAAAATGGAGGTAAAAATCTAATGCTAGAGGTAAAGCGCTTCAAAATAGAGGTCTAAGAGCCCCTAATGACAAAAGTATGGCACTTCAAAATGGAGGTCAAAGAAAATCTAATGCTAGAGGTAAAGCGCTTCAAAATAGAGTTCTAAGAGCCCTTAATGCTAAAAGTATGGCACCTCAAAATAGGGGTCAAATAAAATCTAATGCTACAGGTAAAGCACTTCCAAGTAGAGGTCAAAGAGCCCCTAATGCTAAAAAAATGGCACCTCAAAATGGAGTTCAAATAAAATCTAATGCTATAGGTAAAGCACTTAAAAATAGAGGTCAAAGAGCCCCTAATGCTAAAAGTATGGCACCTCAAAATGGAGGTCAAAGAAAATCTAATGCTAGAGGTAAAGCGCTTCAAAATAGAGGTATATGAGCCCCTAATGCCAAAAGTATGGCACCTCAAAATGGAGGTCAAAGAAAATCTAATGCTAAAGGTAAAGCACTTAAAAATAGAGGTCAAAGAGCCCTAATGCTAAACGAATGGCACCTCAAAATGGAGGTCAAAGAAAATCTAATGCTAGAGGTAAAAGCGCTTCAAAATAGAGGTCTAAGAGCCCCTAATGCCAAAACTATGGCACTTCAAAATGGAGGTCAAAGAAAATCTAATGCTAAAGGTAAAGCACTTAAAAATAGAGGTCAAATAGCACCTAATTACAAAAAAATTGCAACTCAAAATGGAGGCCAAAGAACATTCAATGATAAAGTTAAAGTGCTTCAAAATAGCAGTCTAAGAGCCCTTAATGCCAAAAGTATGGCACTTCAACATGGAGATCAAAGAAAATCAAATGCTAGAGGTGAAAAAAAAATAGTGTTCTAAGAGCCCTTAATGCTAAAAGTATGGCACCTCAAAATAGAGGCCAAATAAAATCTAATGATAGAGGTAAAGCACTTCCAAGTAGAGGTCAAAGAGCCCCTAATGCTAAAAGTATGGCACCTCAAAATGGAGGTCAAAGAAAATCTAATGCTAGAGGTAAAGGGCTTCAAAATAGAGGTCTAAGAGCCCCTAATGCCAAAAGTATGGCACTTCAAAATGGAGGTCAAATAAAATCTAATGCTAGAGGTAAAGCGCTTCAAAATAGAGTTCTAAGACCCCTTAATGGTAAAAGTATGGCACCTCAAAATAGGGGTCAAATAAAATCTAATGCTAGAGGTAAAGCACTTCCAAGTAGAGGTCAAAGAGCCCCTAATCCTAAAAAAATGGGACCTCAAAATGGAGGTCAAACAAAATCTAATGCTAGAGGTAAAGGGCTTCAAAATAGAGGTACATGAGCCCCTAATGCCAAAAGTATGGAACTTCAAAATAAAGGTGAAATAAAATCTAATGCTAGAGGTGAAGCACTTAAAAATAGAGTTCTAAGAGCCCTTAATGCTAAAAGTATGGCACCTCAAAATAGAGGCCAAATAAAATCTAATGCTAGAGGTAAAGCACTTCCAAGTAGAGGTCAAAGAGCCCCTAATGCTAAAAGTATGGCACCTCAAAATGGAGGTCAAAGAAAATCCAATGGTAGAGGTAAAGCGCTTCAAAATAGAGGTCTAAGAGCCCCTAATGCCAAAAGTATGGCACTTCAAAATGGAGGTCAAATAAAATCTAATGCTAGAGGTGAAGCACTTAAAAATAGAGGTCAAAGAGCACCTAATTACAAAAAATATGGCAACTCAAAATGGAGGTCAAAGAAAATTCAATGATAAAGGTAAAGCGCTTCAAAATAGCGGTCTAAGAGCAACTAATGCCAAAAGTATGGCACTTCAAAATGGAGGTCAAAGAAAATCTAATGCTAGAGGTAAAGGGCTTCAAAATAGAGGTATATGAGCCCCTAATGCCAAAAGTATGGCACTTCAAAATGGAGGTCAAATAAAATCTAATGCTAGAGGTGAAGCACTTAAAAATAGGGTTCTAAGAGCCCTTAATGCTAAAAGTATGGTACCTCAAAATAGTGATCAAAGAACCGCTAATGCTAAAAGTAGGGAATCTCAAAACAGAGATAAAAGAAAATCTAATGCTTGAAGTAAAGTACTTCAAAATAAAGATCAAAGAACCCCTAATGCTAAAAGTATGGCATCTCAAAATAGAGGTCAAAGAAAATCTAATGCTTGAAGTAAAGTAATTCCAAATAGAGATCAAAGAGCCCTTAATGCTAAACGTATGGCATATCAAAAATAGAGGTAAAACAAAATCTAATGCTTGGAGTAAAGCACATCAAAATAGAGATCAAAGAACCCCAAATGCTAAAAGTAGGCCATCTCAAAATAAAGGTCAAAGAAAATCTAATGCTAGAGGTAAAGCACTTCAAAATAGAGGTCAAAGAAAATATAATGCTTGAAGTAAAGTACTTCAAAATAAAGATTAAGGAACCCCTAATGCTAAAAGTAAGCCATCTCAAAATAAAGGTCAAAGAAAATCTAAAGCTAGAGGTAAAGCACTTCAAAATAGAGGTCAAATAAAAACTAATGCTTGAAGTAAAGTACTTCAAAATAGAGATCAAAGAACCCCTAATGCTGAAAGTAGAGCAGCTCAAAATAGGTCAAATAAAATCTAATGCTTGAAATAAAGTACTTCAAAATAGTGATCAAAGAACCCCTAATGCTAAAAGTATGGCATCTCAAAAATAGAGGTAAAACAAAATCTAAAGCTTGGAGTAAAGCACTTCAAAATAGAGATCAAAGAACCCTTAATGCTATAAGTAGGCCATCTCAAAATAAAGGTCAAAGAAAATCTAATACTAGAGGTAAAGCACTTAAAAATAGAGGTCAAATAAAATCTAATGCTTGAAGTAAAGTACTTCAAAATAGAGATAAAAGAACCCCTAATGCTAAAAGTAGAGCAGCTCAAAATAGAGGTCAAAGAAAATCTAATGCTTGAAGTAAAGTACTGCAAAATAGTGATCAAAGAACCCCCAATGCTAAAAGTATGGCATCTCAAAAAAAAAGGTTAATCAAAATTTAATGCTTGGAGTAAAGCACTTCAAAATAGAGATCAAAGAACCCCTAATAATAAAAGTAAGCCATCTCAAAATAAAGGTAAAAGAAAATCTAATACTAGAGGTAAAGCACTTCAAAATAGAGGTCAAAGAAAATCTAATGCTTGAAGTAAAGTACTTCAAAATAGAGATCAATGAACCCCTAATGCTAAAAGTAGAGCAGCTCAAAATAGAGGTCAAATAAAATCTAATGCTTGAAGTAAAGTACTTCAAAATAGAGATCAAAGAACCCTAATGCTAAAAGTAGAGCAACTCAAAATAGAGGACAAAGAAAATCTAATGCTTGAAGTAAAGTACTTCAAAATAGAGATCAAAGAACCCCTAATGCTAAAAGTAGGGCATCTCAAAATAGAGGTCAAAGAAAATATAATGCTTGAAGTAAAGCACTTCAAAAAAGTTATCAAAGAACCCCTAATGCTAAAAGTAGGGCATTTCAAAATAGAGGACAAAGAAAATCTAATGCCTGAAGTAAAGCACTTCAAAACAGAGACCAAAGAGCCCCTAATGCTAAAAGTATGACATCTCAAAAATAGAGGTAAAACAAAATCTAATGCTTGGAGTAAAGCACTTCAAAATAGAGATCAAAGAACCCTTAATGCTAAAAGTAGGCCATCTCAAAATAAAGGTCAAAGAATATCTATTACTTGAGATAAAGCACTGCAAAATAGGGACCAAAGAGCCCCTAATGCTAAAAGTATGGCATCTCAAAATAGAGGTCAAAGAAAAACTAAGACTTGAGGTAAAGCACTTCAAAATAGAGACCAAAGAGCCCCTAATGCTAAAAGTATGGCATCTCAAAATAGAGGTAAAAAAAAATCTAGTGCTTGGAGTAAAGCACTTCAAAATAGAGGTAAAAAATCCCCTAATGCTGAAAGTATGGCATCTCAACATAGAGGTCAAAGAGAATCTGATGCTTGAGGTAAAGCACTTCAAAATAAAGGTCAAAGATCCCCTTACGCTGAAAGTATGACATCTCAGAATAGAGGTGCTAGAAAATCTAGTGCTTGAGGTGACGCACTTTAGATAGCGGTCAAAGAGCCCTTAATGCTAGAAGTATGGCATCTCAAAATAGATTTCGTAGAAAATCCAATGCTAATGGGAAAGCACTTTAAAATACAGGTCAAAGAACCCTTAATGCCAAAAGTATTTCATCTCAAAAGAGAGGAAAAAGATAATCCTTTCCTAGAGGTAAAACACTTCAAAATAGAAGTCAAAAAGCCCCTAAAACTAAAAGTATGGCACCTCAAAATGCAGGTCAAAGAAAATCTAATGTTAGAGGTAAAGCACTTCAAAATGGAAGTCAAAGAGCCCCTACAACTAAAAGTATGGCACCTCAAAATGGAGGTCAAAGAAAATCTAATGTTAGAGGTAAAGCACTTCAAAATAAGAGGCCAAAGAGCCCCTAATGCTAAAAGTATGGCACCTCAAAATGAAGGTCAAAGAAAATCCAATGCTAGAGGTAAAGCACTTCAAAATAGAGGTCAAAGAGCCCTAATGCTAAAATTATGGCACCTCAAAATGGAAGTCAAAGAAAACCTAATGCTAGAGGTAAAGCACTTCAAAATAGAGGTCAAAGAGCCCCTAAAGCTAAAAGTATGGCATCTCAAAATGGAGGTCAAAGAAAATCTAAAGCTAGAGGTGAAGCACTGCAAAATAGATGTTAAAAAGTCCTAATGCTAAATGTATGGAACTTCAAAATAGAAGTCATATAAAATCTAATGCTACAGGTAAAGCACATCAAAATAGAGGTAAAATAAAAGACAATGCTAAAGGTGAAGCAATTCAAAATAGAGGTCAAAGAGCTCCTAATGACAAAAGTATGGCACCTCAAAATGGATGTCAAAGAAAATTCAATGCTGCACCTAAAACTAGAATCCAAAAAGCCCCTAAGGCCAAAAGTATGGCACCTCTTAATGGAGGTTAAAGAAAATCTAATGATAAAGGTGAAGCACTTCAAAATAGAGGTATAAGAGCCCCTAAAGACAAAATCATGGCACCCCAAAATGGATGTCAAAGAAAATCTAATGCTAGAGGAGAAGCATTTTAAAATAGAGGTTTAAGAGCTCTTAGTACCAAAAGTATGGCACCTCAAAATGCAGGTCAAAGAAAATCCAATGCTAGAGGTAAAGCGCCTAAAAATAGAGGTCTAAGAGCACCTAATGCCAAAAGTATGGCGCCTGAAAATGGAGGTAAAAGAAAATCCAATGCTAGAGGTGAAGCACTTCAAAATAAAGGTCTAAGAGCACCTAATGCAAAAGAATGGCATCTCAAAATGGAAGTCTAAGAGGACCTAATGCCAAAGGTATGGTACCTCAAAGTGACGGTCAAAGAAAATCCAATGCTAAAGGTGAAGCACTTCAAAATAGAGGTCTAAGAGTCCCTAATGCCAAATGTATGGCATTTCAAAATGGAAGTAAAAGAAAATCTAATGCTAGAGATGAAAAACCTTAAAATGGAGGTCTAAGAGCACCTAATGCCAAAAGTATGGCACCTCAAAGATGAAGTCAAAGAAAATCCAAGGCTGGAGGTGAAAGACTTCAAAATAGAGGTCTAAGAGCACCTAATGCCAAAGTATGGCACCTGAAAATGGAGGTCAAAGAAAACACGGTGCTAGAGGTGAAGCATTTCAAAATATAGGTCTAAGAGCCCCTAATGTCAAAAGTATGGCACTTCAAAATAGAGGTTAAAGCAACCACAATGCTAGAGGTGAAGCACTTAAAAATAGAGGTCTAAAAGACCTTAATGCCTAAAGTATGGCACTTCAAAATGGAGGTAAAAAAAAATCTAATGCTAGAGGTGAAACACCTCAAAATGGAGGTCTAAGAGCACCCAATGTCAAAAGTATGGCACCTCAAAGTGGAAGGCTAAGAAAATCCAAGGCTGGAGGTGAAGGACTTCAAAATAGAAGTCTAAGAGCACCTAATGCCAAAGTATGGCACCTGAAAATGGAGGTCAAAGAAAACCCAGTGCTAGAGGTGAAGCACTTCAAAATAGAGGTATAAGAGGCCCTAATGTCAAAAGTATGGCACTTCAAAATAGAGGTTAAAGAAACCACAATGCTAGAGGTGAAGCACTTCAAAATAGGTGTCTAAGAGCCCCTAATGCCTAAAGTATGGCACTTCAAAATGAAGGTCAAAGAAAATCTAATGCTAGAGGTGAAGCACTTAAAAATAGAGGTCAAAGAGCACCTAATGACAAAAAATATGGCAACTCAAAATGGAGGTCAAAGAAAATTCAATGATAAGGGTAAAGCGTTTCAAAATAGCGGTCTAAGAGCCCCTAATGCTAAAAGTATGGCACTTCAAAATGGAGGTCAAAGAATATCAAATGCTAGAGGTGAAGGACTTCAAAATTGAAGTCTAAGAGCCTTTAATGGTAAAAGTATGGCACTTCAAAATAGAGGTCAAATAAAATCTAATGCTAGAGGTAAAGCACTTCCAAGTAGAGGTCGAAGAGCCCCTAATTCTAAATATATGGCACCTCAAAATAGAGGTCAAAGGAAATCTAATGCTAGAGGTAAAGCACTTCCAAGTACAGGTCAAAGAGTCCCTAATGCTAAAAGAATGGCACCTCAAAATAGAGGTCAAATAAAATCTAATGCTAGAGGTAAAGCACTTCCAAGTAGAGGTCAAAGAGCCCCTAATGCTAAACGTATGGTACCTCAAAATGGAGGTCAAAGAAAATCAAATGCTAGAGGTAAAGCGCTTCAAAATAGCGGTCTAAGAGCCCTTAATGCCAAAAGTATGGCACTTCAAATTGGAGGTCAAAGATAATCAAATGGTAGAGGTGAAGTACTTCAAAATAGAGGTCTATGAGCCCCTAATGCTAAAAGTATGGCACCTCAAAATAGAGGTCAAATAAAATCTAATGCTAGAGGTAAAGCACTTAAAAATAGAGGTCAAAGAGCCCCTAATGCTAAAAGTATGGCACCTCAAAATGCAGGTCAAATAAAATCTAATGCTAGAGGTGAAGCACTTAAAAATAGAGGTCAAAGAGCACCTAATTACAAAAAATGAAGTTTTTATGATAAAACAAAGTTTTGTGAATACTTACCTGGCAGTTATATATACATAGCTAATTATCTCTATTTCGGCAGAATTTTTCTAAAACTAGGCAACCGCCTTGTGGTGGTTGGGTGGTAACACCCGTCAAAGGGTGGTAGGAGGAATCATTCCCGTTCTTTGTTCTTCAGTTCATCTCTGCCGGCCGGATCGATAACACGTTGGTCCGTCATTAAGAGTTTTTTCTTCGATTTCCCTGCTCGGTGTACCAGTCTGCTTTTTTTTGGTGAAGTACTCTGATTTGGGGTTTTGGCGATCGTTGTATTTTGTTTTCTCTTAGTTTTTTTGTTTGCTGTGTTTCATTATGAGTGAAAAGAGTCATTACCGTATCTGTGCGAATGAGGAATGTAAGGTGAGACTTCCCAAAATGGCGGTTGATCCTCACACTGTTTGTTCTCATTGTAGAAGTTTTGTTTGTGCCCTTGATAATAGGTGCGGGGAATGTAAGGTTTTGGATGAGAAAGATTGGTTAATTATGAAGCGCTATGTGCGTAAGCTAGAGCTCGATAGAGTTAGGAGAGCTTCTAGGTCTAAGTCTAAGTCTGTTAGTGGTAAGGAAGACGAACTTAGCGTAGATTTATCTATTGATCCTATTATTGATTCCTCTTTGGAAGTTGATCCTTCCCTTGAGGTAGTAACTCCTGCACCTACTACAGGTTCCGTATCTACGGATGACCCTCGGTACGCTAGCCTGGCGGCCGAGTTGAAGGCCATTAAAGAACAGCTGGAGGCCTTTAAAGGTAAGGAAAGTGAAAGTGCTTGTGTTAGTGCAGTGGAGGTGGCGACCGACCGAATCTGTCATACCCCTAGGCCTAGACCTCTACCAAGCTCCCAGGACCAAGGGAGAAGGTACGTCGATGACCGAAAGGGGGTGAGAGGTACGTACCCTCGGTCAGCCGTCGCCTCAGACAGTCCTGTTGTCTATTCCCAGGCTGCTCTTGACCGTCACGGGAAAGACGAGTCGGATGTGTTGTTTTCTTCTCCGAATTCGTCCAGACGTAAATGGAAGTATGAAGCTTCAAGACCTACTAAGAGGAGATGGAACCGCGACGAACGGTCTCGTTCTATCTCTCCCGGTTCTAGCAGTTATGAACCTTGTCCGTCGGAGGATGATTTCGACTCCGTGCCTGTGAAAAGGACGAAGCCTGCTGCCGAAGATTCGAGTGTTATTCGTCAGCCCCCCCCTTCGGATCCGCAAGACCCAGATGATGTTGCTAAATCCTTTATGTCTGTCATGCAGGAACAACTTTTGACTTTAGTACAAGCCTTTAGCCGCCCTCACGCCCAGTCTGACAGACGTAAAGACGACTCGTTGCCGATTAAGAAGTCTGCTTCTAAGAGAGAACGGAGTTCTTCTTTAAAGAGAACTTCTCCCTCTCTACGCCAGGATGAGGAATGTGTGCTTGCGCCAGGCGATACTTCTTCGCGATACCAGGGCGATACGTTTTCTCGTTCTCGATACCGGGACGATACCTTATCGAACGAAGCTGCTTCTCGTTCTCGATACCAAGACGATACCGCCTCCCGTGCGCTTCGACACGACGATACCTCCTCTCGTTCGCTTCGGCACGACGATACCTCCTCTCGTTCGCTTCGCCACGACGATACCTCCTCTCGTTCACGACGCCACGACGATACCGACCCTAGTTCTCGACGCCACGACGATACCGCCTCTCGTTCACGACGCCACGACGATACCGCCTCTCATTCTCGACGCCACGACGATACCGCCTCTCATTCTCGCCGCCATGACGATACCTCCTCTCGCTCTCGACGACAGAACGACTCTTCCTCTCGTTCTCGGTCCCAGGGCTATACCACCCTGCCTCTTCGGGACGATACTGCCTCTCGTTCCAAGGATTCTTCTAGCGCGGGACTCCAGGATGCAACCCGTCTTTTGCAGGATGATGCCTTTGATTTGCCCTTGTCGGGTTCTAAGGATTCTCCTCTGAGGTCAAAGAAAATTCAATGATAAAGGTAAAGCGCTTCAAAATAGCAGTCTAAGAGCCCCTAATGCCAAAAGTATGGCATTTCAAAATGGAGGTCGAAGAAAATCAAATGCTAGAGGTGAAGCACTTAAAAATAGAGTTCTAAGAGCCCTTAATGCTAAAAGTATGGCACCTCAAAATAGAGGTCAAATAAAATCTAATGCTAGAGGTAAAGCACTTCCAAGTAGAGGTCAAAGAGCCCCTAATGCTAAAAGTATTGCACCTCAAAATGGAGGTCAAAGAAAATCTAATGCTAGAGGTAAAGCACTTAAAAATAGAGGTCAAAGAGCCCCTAATGCTAAACGTATGGCACCTCAAAATGGAGGTCAAAGAAAATGTAATGCTAGAGGTAAAGTGCTTCAAAATAGAGTTCTAAGAGCCCTTAATGCTAAAAGTATGGCACCTCAAAATAGGGGTCAAATAAAATCTAATGCTAGAGGTAAAGCACTTCCAAGTAGAGGTCAAGGAGCCCCTAATGCTAAAAAAATGGCATCTCAAAATGGAGTTCAAATAAAATCTAATGCTATAGGTAAAGCACTTAAAAATAGAGGTCTAAGAGCCACTAATGCCAAAAGTATGGCACTTCAAAATGGAAGTCAAAGAAAATCTAATGCCAGAGGTAAAGCACTTAAAAATAAAGGTCAAAGAGCACCTAATTACAAAAAATATGCAACTCAAAATGGAGGTCATAGAGCATTCAATGATAAAGGTAAAGCGCTTCAAAATAGCAGTCTAAGAGCCCCTAATGCCAAAAGTATGGCACTTCAAAATGGAGGTCAAAGATAATCAAATGCTAGAGGTGAAAAAAATAGTGTTCTAAGAGCCCTTAATGCTAAAAGTATGGCACCTCAAAATAGAGGTCAAATAAAATCTAATGCTAGAGGTAAAGCACTTCCAAGTAGAGGTCAAAGAGCTCCTAATGCTAAAAGTATGGCACCTCAAAATGGAGGTAAAAAAAATCTAATGATAGAGGTAAAGCGCTTCAAAATAGAGGTCTAAGAGCCCCTAATGCCAAAAGTATGGCACTTCAAAATGAAGGTCAAAGAAAATCTAATGCTAAAGGTAAAGCGCTTCAAAATAGAGTTCTAAGAGCCCTTAATGCTAAAACTATGGCACCTCAAAATAGGGGTCAAATAAAATCTAATGCTAGAGGTAAAGCACTTCCAAGTAGAGGTCAAGGAGCCCCTAATGCTAAAAAAATGGCACCTCAAAATGGAGTTCAAATAAAATCTAATGCTATAGGTAAAGCACTTAAAAATAGAGGTCAAAGAGCCCCTAATGCTAAAAGTATGGCACCTCAAAATGGAGGTCAAAGAAAATCTAATGCTTGAGGTAAAGCACTTCAAAATAGAGGTATATGAGCCCCTAATGCCAAAAGTATGGCACCTCAAAATGGAGGTCAAAGAAAATCTAATGCTAGAGGTAAAGCACTTAAAAATAGAGGTCAAAGAGCCCTTAATGCCAAAAGTATGGCACTTCAAAATAGAGGTCAAAGAAAATCAAATGCTAGAGGTGAAAAAAAAAATAGTGTTCTAAGAGCCCTTAATGCTAAAAGTATGGCACCTCACAATAGAGCCCAAATAAAATCTAATGCTAGAGGTAAAGCACTTTCAAGTAGAGGTCAAAGAGCCCCTAATGCTAAAAGTATGGCACCTCAAAATGGAGGTCAAAGAAAATCTAATGCTAGAGGTAAAGCACTTCCAAGTACAGGTCAAAGAGCCCCTAAGGCTAAAAGTATGGCACCTCAAAATGGAGGTCAAAGAAAATCTAATGCTAGAGGTAAAGCGCTTCAAAATAGAGGTCTACGAGCCCCTAATGCCAAAACTATGGCACTTCAAAATGGAGGTCAAAGAAAATCTAATGCTAGAGGTAAAGTGCTTCAAAATAGAGTTCTAAGAGCCCTTAATGCTAAAAGTATGGCACCTCAAAATGGAGGTCAAAGAAAATGTAATGCTAGAGGTAAAGCACTTCCAAGTAGAGGTCAAAGAGCCCCTAATGCTAAAAAAAATGGCACCTCAAAATGGAGTTCAAATAAAATCTAATGCTATAGGTAAAGCACTTAAAAATAGAGGTCAAAGAGCCTCTAATGCTAAAAGTATGGCACCTCAAAATGGAGGTCAAAGAAAATCTAATGCCAGAGGTAAAGCGCTTCAAAATAGAGGTATATGAGCCCCTAATGCCAAAAGTATGGCACCTCAAAATGGAGGTCAAATAAAATCTAATGCTAGAGGTATAGCGCTTAAAAATAGAGGTCAAAGAGCCCTTAATGCCAAAAGTATGGCACTTCAAAATAGAGGTCAAAGAAAATCAAATGCTAGAGGTGAAAAAAAAAATAGTGTTCTAAGAGCCCTTAATGCTAAAAGTATGGCACCTCAAAATAGAGCCCAAATAAAATCTAATGCTAGAGGTAAAGCACTTCCAAGTAGAGGTCAAAGAGCCCCTAATGCTAAAAGTATGGCACCTCAAAATGGAGGTCAAAGAAAATCTAATGCTAGAGGTAAAGCACTTCCAAGTACAGGTCAAAGAGCCCCTAAGGCTAAAAGTATGGCACCTCAAAATGGAGGTCAAAGAAAATCTAATGCTAGAGGTAAAGCGCTTCAAAATAGAGGTCTAAGAGCCCCTAATGCCAAAACTATGGCACTTCAAAATGGAGGTCAAAGAAAATCTAATGCTAGAGGTAAAGTGCTTCAAAATAGAGTTCTAAGAGCCCTTAATGCTAAAAGTATGGCACCTCAAAATGGAGGTCAAAGAAAATGTAATGCTAGAGGTAAAGCACTTCCAAGTAGAGGTCAAAGAGCCCCTAATGCTAAAAAAAAATGGCACCTCAAAATGGAGTTCAAATAAAATCTAATGCTATAGGTAAAGCACTTAAAAATAGAGGTCAAAGAGCCTCTAATGCTAAAAGTATGGCACCTCAAAATGGAGGTCAAAGAAAATCTAATGCCAGAGGTAAAGCGCTTCAAAATAGAGGTATATGAGCCCCTAATGCCAAAAGTATGGCACTTCAAAATGGAGGTCAAATAAAATCTAATGCTAGAGGTGAAGCACTTAAAAATTGAGTTCTAAGAGCCCTTAATGCTAAATGTATGGCACCTCAAAATAGAGGTCAAATAAAATCTAATGCTAGAGGTAAAGCACTTCCAAGTAGAGGTCAAAGAGCCCCTAATGCTAAAAGTATGGCACCTCAAAATGGAGTTCAAATAAAATCTAATGCTATAGGTAAAGCACTTCAAAATAGAGGTCTAAGAGCCCCTAATGCTAAAACTATGGCACCTGAAAATGGAGGTCAAAGAAAATCTAATGCTAGAGGTAAAGGGCTTCAAAATAGAGGTATATGAGCCCCTGATGCCAAAAGTATGGCACTTCAAAATGGAGAACAAATAAAATCTAATGCTAGAGGTGAAGCACTTAAAAATAGAGTTCTAAGAGCCCTTAATGCTAAATGTATGGCACCTCAAAATAGAGGCCAAATAAAATCTAATGCTAGAGGTAAAGCACTTCCAAGTAGAGGTCAAAGAGCCCCTAATGCTAAAAGTATGGCACCTCAAAATGGAGGTCAAAGAAAATCTAATGCAAGAGGTAAAGCGCTTCAAAATAGAGGTCTAAGAGCCCCTAATGCCAAAAGTATGGCACTTCAAAATGGAGGTCAAATAAAATCTAATGCTAGAGGTGAAGCACTTAAAAATAGAGGTCAAAGAGCACCTAATTACAAAAAATATGGCAACTCAAAATGGAGGTCAAAGAAAATTCAATGATAAAGGTAAAGCACTTCAAAATAGCGGTCTAAGAGCCCCTAATGCCAAAAGTATGGCACTTCAAAATGGAGGTCAAAGAAAATCTAATGCTGGAGGTAAAGGGCTTCAAAATAGAGGTATATGAGTCCCTAATGCCAAAAGTATGGCACTTCAAAATGGAGGTCAAATAAAATCTAATGCTAGAGGTGAAGCACTTAAAAATAGAGGTCTAAGAGCCCTTAATGCTAAAAGTATGGCACCTCCAAATAGAGGTCAAATAAAATCTAATGCTAGAGGTAAAGCACTTCCTAGTAGAGGTCTAAGAGTCCCTAATGCCAAAAGTATGGCACTTCAAAATGGAGGTCAAATAAAATCTAATGCTAGAGGTGAAGCACTTAAAAATAGAGGTCAAAGAGCACCTAATTACAAAAAATATGGCAACTCAAAATGGAGGTCAAAGAAAATTCAATGATAAAGGTAAAGCGCTTCAAAATAGCGGTCTAAGAGCCCCTAATGCCAAAAGTATGGCACTTCAAAATGGAGGTCAAAGAAAATCTAATGCTAGAGGTAAAGGGCTTCAAAATAGAGGTATATGAGTCCCTAATGCCAAAAGTATGGCACTTCAAAATGGAGGTCAAATAAAATCTAATGCTAGAGGTGAAGCACTAAAAAATAGAGGTCTAAGAGCCCTTAATGCTAAAAGTATGGCACCTCCAAATAGAGGTCAAATAAAATCTAATGCTAGAGGTAAAGCACTTCCTAGTAGAGGTCTAAGAGTCCCTAATGCTAAAAGTATGGCACTTCAAAATGGAGGTCAAATAAAATCTAATGCTAGAGGTGAAGCACTTAAAAATAGAGGACAAAAGAGCACCTAATTACAAAAAATATGGCAACTCAAAATGGAGGTCAAAGAAAATTCAATGATAAAGGTAAAGCGCTTCAAAATAGCGGTCTAAGAGCCCCTAATGCCAAAAGTATGGCACTTCAAAATGGAGGTTAAAGAAAATCAAATGCTAGAGGTGAAGCACTTAAAAATAGAGTTCTAAGATCCCTTAATGCTAAAAGTATGGCACCTCAAAATAGAGGTCAAATAAAATCTAATGCTAGAGGTAAAGCACTTCCAAGGAGAGGTCAAAGAGCCCCTAATGCTAAAAATATGGCATCTCAAAATGAAGGTCAAAGGAAATCTAATGCTAGAGGTAAAGCACTTCCAAGTACAGGTCTAAAAGCCCCTAATGCTAAAAGTATGGCACCTCAAAATGGAGGTCAAATAAAATCTAATGCTAGAGGTAAAACACTTCCAAGCAGAGGTCAAAGAGCCCCTAATGCTAAAAGTGTGGTACCTCAAAATGGAGGTCAAAGAAAATCTAATGCTAGAGGTAAAGCACTTAAAAATAGAGGTCAAAGAGCCCCTAATGCTAAATGTATGGCACCTCAAAATAGAGGTCAAATAAAATCTAATGCTAGAGGTAAAGCACTTCCAAGAAGAGGTCAAAGAGCCCCTAATGCCAAAAGTATGGCACCTCAAAATGGAGGTCAAAGAGCCCCTAATGCTAAAATTCTGGTACCCCAAAATAGAGGTCAAAGACCCTTTAATGCTAGAACTAAGACACATAAAGCTAAGGGTCAATGAGCGTCTAATGCTAGAGATAAGGGGCTTTATATAGAGGTCAGAGAGCCTCTAATGCTAGAAGGATGACACCTAAAAATATAAGCCAAAGCGCCACTAATACCAAAGATGAAGCTCTTCAAAATGTGGGGAAAGAACCTCTAATGCTAGTAGTTATGGAATGTAAAAATAGAAGTTGAATAGCTTCCAATAATAGAACTGTTACCTCAAAATATGTATTCAAAGAGCCTCTAGTCGTAGATGTAAGGCACCTCAAATTAGAGGTCAAATAGATTCAAATGCTAGAAGTAAGGTACCTATAAATAGAAGACAAAGAGACCCTAATGCTAGAGGTAAGGCCCTTCAAAATAGAAGCCAAAGAGCCTCTAATGCTAGAGGTAAGGCCCCTCAAAATAGGAGCCAGAGAGGTACGATAACAACTAAATACAGCACATAATTTAGGCATTTTTAAATCTATTTGGACATAAGACAAGAAGTTAAATGATCATCACGATTGACAGGAATGAACTGACCCCACTCCACCCAGCACACCTCTTCCTCACCCCGCACGCTCTAGGGACTTATTCCCCGTCAGTGACAAGACCTTTCATATTTAGCCCAGGATTAATAGAGTACTCTATTAATCCTGATATAGCCATTAATGTATGGACTTCGGTAGATTGAACACAAGTAGGGTTGTAACTCTCTCTCTCTCTCTCTCTCTCTCTCTCTCTCTCTCTCTCTCTCTCTCTCTCTCTCTCTCTCTCTCTCTCTTGATATATATACTGTATATATACATATATATATATTTCTCTCTCTCTTGATATATATACTGTATATATACATACATATATATATATATATATATATATATATATATATATATATATATAGATAGATAGATAGATAGATAGATAGAAAATATACAGAATATATAAAATATCCATTTAAAATTGCATTTGAATGGGATTAAGTAAGAGAGAGAGAGAGAGAGAGAGAGAGAGAGAGAGAGAGAGAGAGAGAGAGAGAGAGAGAGAGAGAGAGAGAGCGTAGTGGATTAATGTCCTGTGCGCCTTTCTTAGTTTACCTGGTATATTTTTTGGCACTATTAATCTACCTTGGCTTGCTCTTTCTGATATTTTTAGCTCCATGATGTTTTCAGTAATTCCTTCTATTTGCTTCCATGCTTGTATTATCATGTAGCGTTCTCTTCTCCTTTCTAGACTGTATAGTTTTAAAAATTTCAGTCTTTCCCAGTAGTCAAGGTCCTTAACTTCTTCTATTCTAGCTGTATAGGACCTTTGTACACTCTCGATTTGCGCAATATCCTTTTGGTAGTGTGGGTACCATATCACATTGCAGTACTAGAGTGTACTACGTACATAAGTTTTGTAAAGCATAATCATGTGTTCAGCTTTCCTTGTTTTAAAGTGTCTGAATAACATTCCCATTTTTGCTTTACATTTAGCCAACAGTGTTGCTATTTGGTCGTTGCATAACATATTCCTATTTAACATTACACCAAGGTCTTTAATTGCTTCCTTGTTTGTGATTGTCTCATTATTAGGTCCCTTGTATGCATATACCATTCCTTCTCTGTTTCCATAATTTATTAATTCGAATTTATCGGAGTTAAATACCATCCTATTTATCTCTGCCCATTCATATATTTTGTTTAGATCTCTTTGTAGTGAGTTCCTATCTTCATCACAAGTAATTTCTCTACTTATTCTTGTGCCATCGACGAAACTTCTCACTACGGAGTTTTCAACATCACAGTCTATGTCTGAGATCATAATAACAAACAGCAGTGCAGCTAATACCGTACCTTGTGGCACACCAGATATTACCTGGGCTTCATCTGATTTCTCGTCATTTGCAACCACTATCTGTTTTCTGTTTTGCAGGAATTCTTTTACCCATTTTCCTATCTTTCCCACAATATTATGCTTTCTCATTTTTTTCTCCAATATGTTATGGTCTACCTTGTCAAAGGCTTTTGCAAAATCTAGATAGATCACATCTGTGTCTTTTTCATTTATCATATTTTTGTATATGTTTTCATAGTGTGCTATCAGTTGGGTCTGTGTACTTTTTCCAGGCACGAAACCGTGTTGACCCATATTAAACAAATTATTTTTAACCAAAAGGTTCATTATTTTCTTTTTTATTACCCTCTCATACACTTTCATAATATGTGATGTTAGACTAACAGGTCTATAATTGCTTGCCTCTAGTCTTGATCCACTTTTGAAGATAGGGGTTATATAAGCTAATTTATGTTTAACATATATCTCGCTCATATCTACACTTTGTCTTAGCAGTATTGCAAGCGGCTTCGCGATAGTGTTTGCAGTTTTTTTAACAAAATCGCTGGAACTCCATCTGGTTCGGCTGCCGATCCATTTTTAATTTCGTTTATAGCCGTGACAATATCTGCTTCATTAATATCTATATCCGTTAGGTATTCAACCTTTTCTTCTCTCATTTCTGTTTCATTATTCTCATTCGCAATTCTTGATGTGAACTCACTCTTATATTTTTCGGCTAATATGTTGCATATTTCCTTTTTTTCATTCGTTAGCCGTCCTTCAATTCTTAGAGGGCCTATTTCTAATCTCCCTTTATTCATCTTTTTTTGCATAGGAGTAAAGTACTTTGGGGTTTCTTTTTATATTTTGAAGTGTCCTTTCTTCTAAGTCCTTTTTTCATTTTCTTTCGACTGTATAATCTTTTGTTCTACATTTTCTATCTTACATTTTATTTCCCTCATTTTCCACACATTTTTTTCTTTTGCAAGATTTTTCTTCCACTTTCTAATTTTCTGAAATAAGATCCTTCTGTCTCTTGGTATGCACGTCTTTTGTTTATTGTTTTTTTTTCGGTACATATTTTTCAACAATTTTCTCCAGTATTTTGTACAGTAAGTCCGTATTTACCTGTATATTATCACTTACAAATACATTTTTCCATTCTTTATTCAGTTCTTCATTTATTTCTGACCATTTTATATTCTTACTGTAAAAATTATATTTCCATATCCTTCCAAAAGTTTTGTGCTTTTATTAATTCTGCGATCACTTGCTTTGGAATGGACTATCAATTCTATGACATTGTGGTCTGAAATTCCGTGTTATACACCTATTATTTCTTTAACATAATTCATCTCATTCACAAATACTAGATCTAGGACATTTTCCTTTCTTGTTGGAATGTGGTTTATTTGTTGCATATTATGTTCTAATAGCATATCTTGAAGCTTTTCAAATTGCCTCTTATCTTCTGCGCTACTATTACTATCTTTTTTATATGTATACATACAACCACTTTCTTCTATCCGTTCTTTCCAATCCACGAAAGGAAAGTTAAAATCTCCGGATAGGAGTATATTCCAGTCTTTATGGTTTCTACATATATCATCTAATTTTTCTATTATTATGTCAAACTCCTTAGTATTTGGGGGTCTGTAAACTACAATATTCACTAGTTTTTCAAATTCAAATTCTACCGCAATCAATTCACATTCTGTGAGAGAGAGAGAGAGAGAGAGAGAGAGAGAGAGAGAGAGAGAGAGAGAGAGAGAGAGAGAGAGAGAGAGAGAGAGAGAGAGACGCATATTTGAAGTTTGATTTAGCACCATGGCTAGGTCTGGACAGACTATATTATGGTTTCAAGTCCAAGGAAAACATACAGTAATATGAAGAAACCCAAAAAATGAAAGTTCATTTAATATGCAACGAAAATTGTCCTTTGGAAATACTCTTGGTAGAGCAGTGTGTGTTGGCATCTTTCCAAGATTATATTTGCAGGTTAAAAGTAAAATGCCCGTGCATTTAGTTATAAAGTCAGTCATGTTTCCACAAGGTGAAAAAACAGTGTTCATGTCCCTAACAGTGCGCAGGATAACAGGCAAAAAAAATTATAATTAAGATCTATAGACAGCATTCAAAATGGATATTACTGTAAAGATCAACTGAAGCATTTATTCATATGTTAAGCATACGAGAGAGAGAGAGAGAGAGAGAGAGAGAAAGAGAGAGAGAGAGAGAGAGAGAGAGAGAGAGAGAGAGAGAGATACTTGATTGTTATTTAAGTTTACGCGCGGTGGTGTGGCTGTGACACCAGAATCCACCTACCGTCTCGAAAGGGAGCAGTAGATGTGAGGACTTTCCACCCGCACAGGATAGAAACTTTTGTCCGCAATCATACCTCATAAAGTCAGTCATGTTTCCACAAGGTGAAAAAACAGTGTTCATGTCCCTAACAGTGCGCAGGATAACAGGCAAAAAAAATTATAATTAAGATCTATAGACAGCATTCAAAATGGATATTACTGTAAAGATCAACTGAAGCATTTATTCATATGTTAAGCATACGAGAGAGAGAGAGAGAGAGAGAGAGAGAAAGAGAGAGAGAGAGAGAGAGAGAGAGAGAGAGAGAGAGAGAGAGATACTTGATTGTTATTTAAGTTTACGCGCGGTGGTGTGGCTGTGACACCAGAATCCACCTACCGTCTCGAAAGGGAGCAGTAGATGTGAGGACTTTCCACCCGCACAGGATAGAAACTTTTGTCCGCAATCATACCTCACTGACAGCAGGGCTGAAAAGACACACACCATATGCCACCATATACATATATATATATATATATATATATATATATATATATATATATATATATATATATATATATATATATATATATATATATATACATGCTGTACATACAAAAAGTTGCAAATGAAAATGGAGCACATTTCATAAGTTTCTGCTCAGGAAACAATCTTGTCATTGGAGGTATTCTTTTTCAACACAAGAACATTCACATGTATACATGGACTTCACTATGTGGCTATTACAAAAAATCAGATAGATCACATTGCCATTAATCAAGGGAGAAGGAGGACTCTGAGAAATGTAAGAAGCTATAGAGGTGCAGATATTAGTAGTGATCACTAGCTCCATATTGCCACACTGAAATTAAGACTGAAAGCACCCAAAAGAAATATAGATAGCATACATAGGTTGATACAACTAAGCTTTTAGAAGAAGAGCACAGAGAAACATTTTCAATTGAATGTAGAAACCGATTTGCAGTCTTAGAGACTTTAAGACGCGAAGAACAGACAGTTAATGAAGAATGATCTGATATTAAGAACATAAATCAGTCAATTGGTCATGAAGTCTTAGGCAGTTACAAGGAGAAAGTCATGGATATCAAATGATACTTAGGATACTATAAAAAGGAGACAAAGACAGAAATTGATTGTTGAAAGTTTTCGAGGAAGTGATGAAAATTACAAGGCAGAGAATGGTAAGTATTCCAATATTGATAGTGAGGTCAAAAGAAAAGCCAGGAATGACTGGAGAGAATATTTAGACAATAAAGCAGATGAGGCTGACAACGCTATGAATTCAGGAACTGGCTTTGTTGTAAAAATTGCTCATAGAGTTATTAATGAAATGTCGACTGAGGCAAAGAAGAAGAAGCATATGCCCATCATAAAGAGAGATGGCTCGGTTATAGCAACAGAAGATGAAGAAAGACAACGTTGGATGGAACACTTTAGTGAGGTTATGAATAGGAGATATAAAGGGAATAATTTAATTGATATACTTGAAGCTGGGGAAGACCTTGGTGTGCCCATGAATGGATTCAGTGTGTTTGAAGTCGAAGCTATCCTAAGAAAACTATAGAGATGGAAAGCTCGGGGATAGGGAATAACTGCCGAAATGATACTGGCTGAAAAGGAAGTGACTCCCAGACTACTTACAAGATTATTTTGTAGAATGTGGCAAGAAGACGCAAAATCTGATGAATGGGAGTTAGGAGTCTTGGTCAAAATTGCAGATAGAGACGACCTGACTGATTGCAATGATTACAGAGGCATCACACTTACGTCAGTTATGAAAATATATTGTCTGCTTATTCTAAAGAGACTGGAGAAAAAAGATTGATGAAAACCTGAGGGATGAACAAGAAGGATTTAGAAAAGGTAGTAGTTGCGCTGACCAAATTTTCATTTGGAGACCTGTTGTACAGCAATGCGTATAATATAGAAATCCCCTTGTGATGGCATTTGTGGACTATGAAAAAGCCTTTGATAGTGTTCACTGGCCAATTTTGTGGAGAGTCCTGCGTTATTATGGAATTCCTCATAAATATGTAAATTTGGATAAGTCTGTTCATGAGCATAGCAAGTGCAAAGTTAATGTTAATGGAGTCTTATCAAATGAATTTCCTGTGAACAGTAGAGTACTCCAAGGGAATGTGTTGTCACCTATGTTGTTTATCCTCCTCTGGATTTTGTAATGCGTAGAACAGTCAGAGATGGTGGAGAAGGATTGCACTGGATTGGTGATAGGAATTTAGCAGATCTAGAGTATGCTGATGATGCTGTCCTAGTTAGCAGAACACCACAGGATTTACAATGCTTGCTTACCAGAATGCATGAAATATCACATGAGGTTGGGCTGAAGATAAATAAAAGAAAGACAGAATAGATGAGAACAGAGAATGAAATAGAAGATGAAATATCATTGGAAGGAGAAAGGATTAATGAGGTAGAAACATTTAAGTATTTAGGAACTGTGATCTCCAATACAGGGTCTTTAGAATTAGAGTTTAGTGAAAGATTGAAAAAAGCAAATCAGACAAAGGCAAGGTTAAGTAAAATTTGGAAATCAAATGGCCTGAAACTGCATTAAAAAATCAGACTATATATCAGTTTAGTGAGATCGGTGTTAATCTATGGACATGAGTCATGGTATGAGAATAAAATAATCTCCAATAGATCTAGTAGATTTGAGAACAAAGCCATCAAAAGGATATTGGGAGTTTAATGGCAGGACAGGATTAGAAATTAAACTAGAAGAGATTACTCGAGAGCCATATGTTGATGAGATCATGATGAGGAGTAGATGGAGATGGTTTGGGTATGCTCTTCGCACTCCCCAAGACAGATTTGTTCACCAAACATTCAGTCGGGCTCCACAAGGAACTAGAAGAGTTGGAAGACCCAGGCCTACATGGGTAAGGATTATGAAGCGCGAAGTAGGAGATGATGAATGGAGAAGTATTAAATTAAAAGCTCAAGATAAATACGACTGGCAAAATCTAACCGATGCCCTTTGCGTCAATAGGTGTAGGAGGAGATGATGACGATGAATATATATACATACATATATATATATATATATATATATATATATATATATATATATATATATATATGTATGTATATATATACATATATATATATATATATATATATATATATATATATATATATGTGTGTTGTATATATACATACATATAAATATATATATTTATATATATATATATATATATATATATATATATATATATATATACACACACACACACACACACATATATATATATATATAACATATATATACAGTATATATATATGTATATATATATATATATATATATATATATATATATATATATATATATATATATATATATATATATATATGGTGTCCCGTAACTTTCACCCAGAAATTTCTACCCAGGGGGATATTTCGCCCACACGAAACTTTTATCCCACCACTTCTTTACCAAACGAAACTTTAACCACATATGTTAAATAATTGTATGCACAAAATACTCTATTGAATATTTGAAAAGAAGACCAGATAAGTTGAACAATAGTTTTCTAAAAATAAGCAACTGGTTATTCAAAATGAAAATATACGCAGTTTAAAATTCTATTCAGTTTAGTCTTTCCCTTATCATCGTTTTCGTTAGTATTTTGTCTTGTAAAGTAAAATCATTATTTTTTTCCCACTCACGTTTCTCTAATGTTTTTCTTCCTCGAAAGTAAAAAGAAAAGTGGTTTATACAGAGAATTACATATATGACAACTATAAAGACAATGGGAAAAACAAGAAATTTTCGGCAATGTGAAAATTTCTACAATGGTTGCCTTGCACGTGTTCATAATTCATTCACATGCCTCATCTAATTTCTGATGCCGGAATTAAGAGCCGAATAGCTATGAATGACATGAGACACAAAGTGGAGAACTCCAGCGAAACAACACCGATGGTGAAGGTATTGATTCAACTCTGCAAACACTTGATGCTGGAATGATTAATAGAATACAGACTGTTGACTCAGTTTCACGCAATATTCATAATTGGAAGACAAAGGCTTCTGGAATCTCCGCTCTTCCACATGGGCACAATGGTTATCATTTTCCGAGTTCTTCAATATTATTACCCAATAATAATAATAATAATAATAATAATAATAATAATAATAATAAGAAACTTTTTTTTGGACATATGACAGCGGCATTGACGACTCTTCCCGGATATTAACCGTTTCATCTGAGAGAGTTTCGGATGATATCCTAAATAGCTCTTCGTGGATGAGATGGCGCATTTAAAGTTACCCGACAACATTAGACTGTTCTTTACTATATTGAAAATACCTCTTGCCCACAATTATTTTCGCTATTTCCTGATAAACAACAAACTTATGAAAGATTTTTTTTTCTTCTGCCATCAATGACTTGGTTCAAAATTGTCATCCTTACTACTGTGTAATGGATTACGGAAAAGCTGTTCACAATGCATTTGCGTCCATATTTTCAAATGATTAAATTGTGATCGCGTTTGGCATAATCCTGATAATCATTTTGCTCCTAAAATCAAACACTTTACAGTTTTAGCTTTCATATCACCCGAAGATGTTATTGCAGTCTATGGTAACCTATCTGATGACCATGAAATTCCCAACGCTTTTACTGTATATCATATTTTGAAATGGCCTGCTTTGGAATTAATCATGGCAGGGGTTCACGTCAGAGAAGAACTGAACCTCTATTCTCCACCCATAACTGGAACATGAAAGAGAGGATTTTAGCAATTATCTCATTATCCAACGGTGCAACAATGCCGTTGAATGGTACCATAATGCCATTAAGTCCTCTGTTATTTCAGTCACCATAATCTATGGAAATTGTGTGGGACCTTGGTAAAAGGAGAAACTATAGTGTGAATGACATAAGGTTCAAGGCTAGACAGACTGATGTATGGAGAGTAAATAGGTGTTTTCGTTAACACGGTTTTTATTGCTCTATTCCATAAATCCGGTCGTAAACCGGTAAAACGAAGTGCCGCCATAAACTCCGTAACTCAAAACTACATTGTGAAGCTTTTAACAGAAAGTAAATTAAAGTAAAGTCCTCCCAAAACCGGTCTGTACGGTTTGAACACCAAGCTGTGACAGGCCACAAAAATATACTCTGAACAAAGTAAACTTTACATCATCTCTTACTTCCTCGCCAGTGTTAGACAACGCAAGTGATAACAACCGAAGCACGAATTTTGACTTTTAAGAATAATTTAAACATAAACATCATTACTTATGGAACAAACGAAATTAGTCCATATTAATCATGGAGATTCGGCAAAGTAAAAGAGAGAGTACGAATTGATAAGACTAAGATAATTGGTGGACAATTATAAAAAGGAAGACTTGTCAAATTTTTGACAAGTACTGTTGATAACCTTCATTCTTTT